>NC_073346.2:38104166-38435000 GCF_027580225.2 Misgurnus anguillicaudatus | reverse complement strand
GTGAAAGTCTGTAATTGCTCATATGTCAGGACAGTTTTTTTTTGACAGAACAACATTTTTGACTGAATGAGAATATCAATATACGTGAAGGATTGTGTGAAGGGTTTGCTAGAAAAATATGTACTTTAGGTTTCCTTGGGGGTTTTGACTGCAATACATCATTCAAACCTATCATCAAAATTAGCTGTAATATTGGCCATAACTCCAGATTATCTTATGAGTTATGCTTATTTGCAAACAGTTCTAGTTTTGTGTATTGCAAGAAAACAAGTTAGTTTTCAAATTTGATAAAGTTATATGCAACTACATAAAATCAATCCCAAAGTTCACCACGTTTAAAGACTGCCTGTTCTCTCTTTATGTTTCAAAACAAGTGTTATAAAATTAGAAATGATTCATTCGTACTATGCAGTACATTTTCATGTTCCTATACTTTGTCTTAATTTAAGAATAAGATATTAAACCTAGAAATGAAGCGTAGAAAAGAGTTTAAAAGGTACTGTATTACAGGAATGGGTCTTTTCTGCAACTGCAACATAAATATTCAGTTACCGTATTTGATAGGCGTAACTAATCTAGATTTTTATCTTTAACTAATCACATATTTTGTTATTGGAAATATATTTTTCAATAATCATTAATGTTTGGAACAGGCCTGAAAAATATTGTGTATTCTGTTTCTCTAAACTTTACACCCCAACGGCAAGCAGAGTTTTTGGTTTCAAACTTTTTAACTGGTTTCTCCCACACACAACACCATATGCCGTTTATAAATGCTGTAATAATTTTATATGAAATTAGATTGAATTACATAAAGCTGCCTGCAATGAGCTTGGAAACAACGAGTTATATATGAAAATATAATGAAATAAATGTAAATGATTACAAGCAAATTTTGCCGTAAAATGTCTGTTCATGCTTTTGTGTTTGGAGGATACAGGCAGAACTAGAAAAGTAATGTCACAAGAGGCTTGCAATAAACAGCTGTGAACTTGTCGTGTTCAAAGAACTAAATCACCTGCATGGCTGAATATTAATTTCTGTTTTGGTTATGTTTGTACATGTTTGTCGTGATACTAATAGTTAACACATGCATGTGCAAAATGCAAACGTGAATTGCTTTCTAATGTGTCCAGCTACACTACTCTGTGGGTTTTAAGCAGCTAAAGTTGTATTTTGTGTGACCTTTGTGGTTCTGTTTACTGACTGATATAACTGTAATTTAATCTTATTTAATTTACCATCTTGGATGGTGGTTAAAATGACTACAACAAGCATGTAATAAACTACTGTACTGCAACACTATAAATGGACAGTGCTGATGACAAAATGCATTGGTGGATTGAAAGCAACAGAGGTCTAGTTCAGGGGTTTTTAAACTTTATGATGCCAAGGACCCCCAAATATGAACCTTTTGTCAGGGACCCCTTTCCTAAAATATATATGAAGTTATAATTTTTATTTATAACAAATATTAATGGCTACACGTATAGAGTAACGCTACACGTATAGAGTAATGCTACACGTATAGAGTAACGCTACACATATAGAGTAACGCTACACGCGTCGAGTAATCGTGTAATGCTACACGCGTCGAGTAATCGTGTAAGCTACACGCGTCGAGTAATCGAGTAACGCTCCACGCGTCGAGTAATCGAGTAACGCTCCACGCGTCGAGTAATCGAGTAATCGAGTAACGCTACACGCGACGAGTAACGCTACACGTATAGAGTAACGCTACACGTATAGAGTAACGCTACACGTATAGAGTAACGCTACACGTATAGAGTAACGCTACACGTATAGAGTAACGCTACACGTATAGAGTAACGCTACACGTATAGAGTAACGCTACACGTATAGAGTAACGCTACACGTATAGAGTAACGCTACACGTATAGTGTACCGCTACACGTATAGTGTACCGCTACACGTATAGTGTACCGCTACACGTATAGTGTACCGCTACACGTATAGTGTACCGCTACACTTTCAGTGTAACGCTACACTTTCAGTGTAACGCTACACTTTCAGTGTAACGCTACACTTTCAGTGTAACGCTACACTTTCAGTGTAACGCTACACTTTCAGTGTAACGCTACACTTTCAGTGTAACGCTACACTTTCAGAGTAATGTCAGAGTAACGCATCGAGTAATTTATTTGTACCGCAGCAACTTTGACAATAAATATTGTTTCATATCAGCCTTACAATGATTTCTGCCTTACTAACCTTTGAGATAAAGGGACTAAAGGAAAACACACTAGAAAGATACAGAGCAAATGCAGTATAAACTATTTTGGAATGTATGAAATAATAAATAAGAGACAAAACGAATTTTGATACCTAACATTTAGCTAAAAATGTTAGCTTTTTTTCTGAAATTTTCTGGGGACCCCCTAGAACTTCAATGGAGGCCCGCCAGGGGTCCCCGGACCCCGAATTGAAAACCCCTGGTGGAGTTTGTTCAATACAAATTCCAGGTTTTTCTTTTGCTTTGGATTCAAAATAGTTTTGGGAATTTTCTAAATATTTGTCAAATCCTGTTCTGATTGGCTGAGATTTTTGTGTTGCAGAGCAGCTGTTTTGGTTTCAGTGTAGATAAGCGAATAGTGTGTACAGTAGCTACTGTAGGGCAGTCGTGGCCTAATGGATAAAAGTAAGGCTTGTAACTCAAAGTTTGCAGGTTCGATCAGATAAATCTGAGCTCTTTGCAGGTATAATAGATCTTTAGTTGTTATCATTTGTGGTTAGGACATGTTGTTCATCTTTCAACTGTTGACTTAATAGACAAAATATCCACGTTTTTTTTTTAATTGAAATGTTTGTTCCTTATTTTTTCCTTATTGTGCAAAGTAGAGATGAGCATTAAATGGACAGAATTAGCAGAACGACTATTGTATATGGTGTATATTATAAGCACGCTGTTGGTTGTGAGTTTTGGTATTTTTGTGTGCCTTTTTCCCACCTTTGTAGATATCTTTCATTCATGTCAGCTTGTTTATTTCTAACTCACAAAACTCAATTTGAGTTATTACAGTGATATCTAGGGGCTCAGATTCCCTCTTTATAAGTGAAACGACTAACACAACAAAATTAGTCCCGCAGACCACCTGTGAATAGCAATAAATTAGGTGATGTAACTTATCATAGTACTCAAAATAAAACTTGTACTGTACATCAATTAATTTCAATCAATGTTCCAAAGTATGTCAAGTCTGGTTCTTGACAAGCCGCTCCGTCACTGTCCGATAAGCATCGTCTGCTAAGGGTTGTTCAGCTTGTCAAGTGCTTATTTATTGACAATACGCTAACTGTACATACATGACGAAACAATGGAAGTACGCACCTCGCAGCATATGTGTGTGATCATGCGTGATGCGGGCAGCACGGCTTATCCGTCAGGCGTTACGTGACGCGTCGAAACCGATCGTCGTGTCTTGCTGAGATCTGTGCCCTTGCTCCCAGCGCAATGAAATTACATGTTTGTGATGTTCATCTCACAGAGACGTATTCAAGGCCCATTTATTTGGAATTGCTTTTAGTGTAATCCAATAAAGACATTTTTTCATTTATTTCCATGGTGAAATTTCTGCTGAGGCGATGTGGGCCAGCGTTTCCTTCATTAGCCGTAATAATAACAGTAATAGCAATAACCGCATTAAAGGCAATTATTACAGTGATCCTCATCATCATCAACATCAATAATGTCAAAGTGTACAGCACACTGGGCATTAGTCATTTATAGAGTGAATTAAATCGGAGGAGTGTGTGGAAACAGGAAAAGCCAAACAGGAAAATACTAAAGAAATGAGCCGTCTTTACTATCATTGATTCTTGTTATTAGTGGCAAATTTAGTCTTTTTCCTGAGAACTCAACAGATGAAGTGGGCTTCATTTCTGCTGTTTTTTTAATAATTTGTTTATTATTGGTGACAGATCTTAAGAGTTTCTTAAGTTGTTATAGTCACCAAAAATTTAATTAATTTATTTGTGTCCATGATGGCATGAAATTCAGCTTTTTTACGTGCCTTGAGCACGCATGTCTTTTTCGTGTCACTCAACAAATTTTTATAAATAGTTTTTCGTGGCCGTGGCATGACTTTCTTTTAATGTATTGTCTTCTCATTGTTTTTTCCTATTTTCTATCCATTGTCGCTTGGGGTTGGGGTTACAATCACTTTCTGTTACATTTTTAGACATCCAAACCCAAACCCCAACTCTAACCCCAACTCCAGGCGAGAATAGTTTTAAAACCAGAAGAAAAACACGTAGAAACCAATACATAAAAGTAAATCCTAACCCAAATCCCAAATCTAACCCCAAGCGACAGTGATTTAAAATAGGAAAAAGTGAGAAAACATAAAATAATAAGAAAAAGAAAGTCGAGCCACGAAAAACTATTTATAGAAATTTGTGTGAGTGACACGAAAAAGACATATTTCGTGCCATGGACACAAATAAATTAATCAAATTTTCCGTGACTCACAACTTCCGTGAGATAATGTTGAAATTATAATAGCAATTAATTTAAAATTATTTTATATAGCAATTATGTTGTTTCTCTTTGGGGTCTAGGGTCACATTTTTTTCCGGTAACCCTTTACAAGGTTGTATTTGTTAATGTTAGTTAATGCATTATCTTACATGTACAATTAAACAATAGCCTACAGCATTTATTGACCTTAGCTCATGTTCATTTCAGCATTTACTAATACTTTTTTTAAATCAAAACAAGTGGTCAACCAATATGGTTTTTATGGCCGATATATTAAGAAAGCTGTATGGCTGATTGGCCGATATAACATAAACAGTAACAGTGGTCAAAGTAAAAATACATTTGTTATGCATAGCATTTATAAATATACCCTTTTAAAGTACTTTTAAAAAAAGTCAAAATATCTGCCGATATGTCGGCCTCTGCAATATATTGTCCTATCACTAATAGGGCAGGGTATTGGAAAGGGCCTCACGATACGATACATATCACAATGCATGGGTCATGATATAATGTATCTAGGGTTGTCACAATGATTAAATAATCGTCTCATCGCGATTGTTTGACCTCATCGTGATGATTTCAGATCACCGGAATGATTGCACATCTCTCTAAAAACACAAGGGGGAGCTGCAGCGCCTATATAAACGAGACATTATCTAATGATGCTCCTTGACTGACAATGTAACGCGAAACATTGCAAAGCCATTTAATACAGTGGAAAAACAGCATTTGAAGAAATGCTGCAATACATTTCCAAAACAGCAATTCCAAATTTAGGGACTTTTTTCAGTTTTTGAAAGATATATTTATTAAATAACTTTTAAATATGTGTATTAATATTTACTGCCAGGTAAACCTTGCAAAATATTTAAATATATTTTAAATAATCACAAAAATGTGTGAAAATTATTTCATGAACTAACAAAAAAAAAAAATCAATGAGAATTAAACATCGAAGCCCTAAAACAGGCAATTAATTGTCATAGTCGTCAAATCCCTAAAACAGGTAATTAATTGTCTTAATCGTCACAATTTATAAGACAATTAACCGTCAGCCAAATTTCATAATTGTGACAGCCCTAAATGTATCACAATACGATACAATATGTTGCATGTAGCGATACATTGCAATACTTTTTCCTTTTTATATCAAAAATGTAAAAAAATAGAGCTGATTTTTTAAACTTTTTTTTTGTAAAGCCAAAGTGCTTCCACACGTCAGCTTTGAAAGCTGCAGGTGTTTTTAAATTTTCTGCCATTTTCTCACTCCCGCTAATTTCTGAGACATTGGCCGAATGGGTGTATATGACAGACAACTGGACAGTGACAACTACAGCAGCGGCGGAGGAGGTCGTTTGACACGCACAGAGGTTTTTTTTAATATCGATAGTAGAGATTGAAATATCAATACACTATCGCGGAAAAATTATCACGATAGTTAGCTATATCGATATTTTTGCACAGCCCTAATCACTAATCAAATCTGTTAACATTAGTTGTTGCACAATAAACTAACATCACTTTGACTCGTTTATAGCATTATAGCATTTGAAAAAGCAACACTCGTCAAACATAATCATTTTACATATTCTTTATTATCATGAAAATACCTGAAAAGGTTTGAAGAATAGCAATATAAATATATCCTTAAGCCATTTCCTGGAGCTGCGTGTGCATGGTTCTTCGTCTACAGTTTCTGCACGAGAGCGCCCTCTGGCTTTTGGATGTAGCGGCACTTCACCGTAATCCATTGAGATGCATAGCAAGCATCATCGGCCAATATATCGGTGCACCCCTACTGTATACGTTTATTAATGTAAAGCATTGGCAGTCGCTTTTATCCAAAGCTGGACTGCAAAGTACTTTTGGGGGAAATTGACCCCGGAAACCATTCATAAAGTTATTGTAATTATAAAGATAGGATTTATTTAACGAAGTGATTAATTTGAAGTATCTGATACAAAAAGAATGACACGATGTATTTGTATGACAAGAAAAGCCATAATAAAGGAAAAAATGTCCCTGAAAATGAAGTCTTACGGGAAGATATTACCCTTAAATAGAACCCCCACAAAGTTACACGATTGTTTTGTTTTTATGGTCCTTCATTCTGAGTACTCAGGTGCCGGTGGTCGTCCCTGCTGTCTGCGTTTAATTCTCCTGGCCTTTTTATTTGGTGAATGCATTTCTTTATGTGCTCATAAACACCATAACATGGCAATTTCTTTTTACTTTTGAATGCCTATTGGCGTTGTGTTTATCAGAAGTGAGATAGCAACAGGGTCAGAGAAGTTAAACAGAGAGGCTGAAACAAGACCAGAGGGGGCCTAAAGCGACAGTCTACTGGTCAGAAGAACGTCTCCGCCAGTTGGCTACCTACATAAAGTCTCACAGGCTTGTAAGAACCTGGATCTGCAGTGATCGTCAGAGCAGCGAACTGTTTCCTGCTCTGAAAAAATAAATATTCGAATAGCAACCAGCTTAAATTGGATCATTTTATTGTGACGCTCCACCCTGCCAAAATGCCAAGAGAGTGTGGGTCTTGGCGAAGGCCGGCACTCCTGAATCTTCCCCGCGGCCTGCGCTCCCCTCCACCCCTCCACACTATCTGCTGACACAGAGTCTTGCCCCGGGCCGCTTGCTCTCCGCATGGTCACCCTCCTGCTGGGAAAAGCTGTACTTAGAGAGAGCTGGAGGCGACCCAGCATACAACTGGCCAGCAGTTCCGGTGTGTGTGTGTTTGTATATGTTTGGGCTGTCTTTTTTGTTCTGCATGTGCATTGCATGCTCCTAAGATCACGGTCTTGGTGAACCTGAAAGTAGTGTAGGAAGAGTCATGAAAAGTGCGATGGTGAAAATAAGTTTAGTTTTGCTGTGGTCTAAAATATTTAATCAGATTTTATAAGTTCTTGTGTAGAGTTGAATTGCCTGGAAGTGTTTGGGTATTACAGTATGTGTTTCTATCGTTTAGTGTATACAGTTTAATACAGGAGGAAGCATTAAAAGTTTGCTTTTGTATGCATTTTTGGCCAATTTATTTTTAATACATTATTATTGTATTATTTATCCTGAAGATGTTACATGTGGAACACTGATTAGTAAGTTATAAAGGCTTTTTACTTGCTGAATATCATCCAGTAGTAATGAAATTTTTGATATTTGCTGTTACTTAGCACACAAAAAAAAAGTTTTGGGGGAACTGACATTGCGATTATTTATTTTGTTTTCTTGTATATTGCGATATGGGTAAAACAGTCTGGCTGCCTTCACTGCATGACTTGAGAGAGAAATTAACTTCTGCCGTGCATTATTGTGTTGCTCTGTGATGGCAACTTGATGAAAATAGTTGAGTTGTGGCAGTACCTCTTGGCCAGTTATTAAAACCTTCTTTGGAATTGTATTAATTGGTACTACCATGTTTTTTTACTATATCCAAGGGATAATGTATACTCAGCTGGTTGTTATCGCAGAAATAAGTCCTGAAAGTATGATCATGACCTGTGGCGACTGGCGAAGGGTCTTGGATCACACTAAAGAGGCTTATTTACGCCTACACTTATTTACATGAAATATTGATTTAAAATATTTTATTTGCTCGTTTTTAATGAATGCACAGGGTTTCCCACAGCACTTTGCAGTTCGGGCGGCCCGCCTAAGCTGGGAAACCCTACCGCCTTAACTAGGTCGTCCCCCCCAAAAAAAATCGCTGCACAAAAGGCCGTCAAGTGCGTCTCGGGGAATAGCGTGGCCACGCTTCACACCGCGAGCGGGTACACGCGCCACACGGCCAAATGAGAGTTTAATGCCTTCCAGAAAATGTTCTTCTTCAAATATATAAACATACAATATACCAAATGAAAGAACAGACCCTCTGCTTTCAAAAAAAAAAAAAAAACGTTTTATCCTACCTTCAGTAGTTATTTTGTAATCAGCTTTTGAATATGGGCAGGTTTCTGCAAAAACACCACATTTTGAGCAAAAAGCAGAGATAATTTCATTTTTGTGACGGACTTTTCATAGAGATCCCATTCAGAGCGATCTTTAAAACAGACACGGACATGCAGCAGCTTGCCATAGGGCAATACTTCCGGGTTTCAAAAGTTGCGGAAGGTAGATAATAGCGGTATTGCGGAAAGACGGAAATACTCGTCATTGGCGGGGAAGCGTTTTCTCTTGATTGACGAGATATCTCGTCAATGGCGGGGAAAGAGTTAAACTGCAGTGTTGGGGGTAACGCATTACAAGTAACACACATTACGTAATAATATTACTTTTCTGAAGTAACGAGTAAAGTAAAGCATTACTTCATAAATGTACACATTAATATTTGAGTTACTTGTTTTTTAAAGTAATGCGAGTTACTTTTTAGTTTAATTAATTCAATTTAAAAATAAAATAATGTACTGAATTAAACTAAACATAATAACGTAGAATTACGCACTAAGCGGGAACAGTTTGAGTCAGAAACGAAGATGGCAGGCCAGAGCTTGACATTTTTGCGATCATAAAAAACACTTTGAAGGCCTGAAAGAGATCAAGCCAGCCAATTAAGAAAAAGTAACGCAAAAGTAACTTAAAAGTAGCGTAAGCATTACTTTCTTTGAAAAGTAACTAAGTAATGCAATAAGTTACTTTTTTGGGGAGTAGCTTAATATTGTAATGCATTAGGTTTAAAAGTAACTTTCCCCAACACTGTTAAACTGTACCTGACTGTCAAAATGATTTGCATCATCTGGGTTATCATGCGTTATTAGTTTCAGGCGGTTGTTATCTCGGAATAATATACCTTTGAATGTCGTGACTGGCCAATCAGAATTAAGCATTTTAGAGTGCCATGTAAAAAAAGAAATTTTTATGTAAAATTAAACTGTACCTTGCGTCATACAAGTTACCCTGTGTCACTAGTTTTGAGCCATTGTTATTTGGGAATAATAAACCTGCAAATGTCGCGACTGGCCAATCAGAATCAAGCATTCCAATGAGCCATGTAATAAGGAATGATATTGAATCTGTGATTTCTTCATTTGTTAACTGACAAAGGCATCTAAAATAGTTTTCCTTTTGAAAAGGAGTATATACCCATTGCCGTGTCAATGTTTAAATGATATATTGTGTAGCCCAGGCCCTAACTGGAAGTATATTAAGAGTAACTTGATACTTGCTTGTGAATAAAATATATACCCTGCATTTTATCTTTTCTGTTGCATAACATGTTTGAACACTGGCTAGGAAGTATAAGATGTTTAGACTAATTGTATATAGTCACAGTTGCATATAAACCATCATTGCTGGTACCCATCAGATTGAAGTACTTACCTTGGGCAAGGCTTTGGAAATGAACGCTATGGTGTTAAGACAACTGATTACCCATGACTCTATAATAGCAACATGAGTATAATGACACATTACTATAATTTTTGTTTGGTAATAGATCTTTAACGAAATTTAACTTGGTATTGTCATTTAAATAGAGCCTAGATTTGCCTGATTATATCCAGTTATTGTCACTTCATTGTACTTAGCATTGCTTTTAATCACCCCCTGTCAAATTGGAGCTCTCATTTATCTTTCATCACGTAACCTGAAGTATTTCTCTGTTTTTCTCAGCAGTCCCCTCCAAATTTTTCTGCTCTCATCAAACTTCTCTCATCAGTTCACCATAATTGGCTCATTAGATTTCTGTTAATTAGCCTATAAAGCCTAATGTTTTAAAATACCTTGTTTTTTCAGATCTAGAACTTTTCTTTTCGATCTCCATTAGATCATTTTTAAATAGATTTTTTATACTTGGTTTCATCTGTGTTTGCATCGTTTGGTTGAGTTTTTGTGTTGGCTGGCACCCGCGCGTTCCCTTGATGCGGGTGATGACAGCGACCTTGTTTGTTTTGTGCCTTTTTTGCCCACAAACTGAGGGAATATTGCATTTAAGCGTTCCTCTCTGTTCAGCTTTGTTTTACGAAGCGCATCACATTCCACTGCTTTCCAATTTAGAGTCTCTTTGTACGTATCAGCCACGCGGCTCTTCCCTCATATTTAGCTGCGAGAAAGTTCTAAGAGTCGGTTTGTTTGTAAAACAGAGGCAATTTAAACAAGCAGCTGGCACCAGAGATCAGCGTCTCACAACACTTTCCGGCTTCCTCCCTGATGTGGTGCAGATCGATGTCTAGACATACATCTGTCGACGTGCCCTGCTACTCTTCATGGAACGATGCATTAAGAGTCATTGAGTGTGAGTGTGTGTGTGTGTGTGTGTGTGTGTGCATTATTTACACAGACTTATTTAAAAAGAGCCAGATCTTACTGAGGGCCGATGAATGATAAATGAACAATCTGTTTCAAGTCTCTTCAACAGCGTCTTCACCGATGTATAAGTTGTTGGAATCCTTCTTAGGTTCTGATGAACACAAGTGTGTCAGCGCTCTAAAAAAAGCATTTATTTACTATTGTTTTGATCAATTGAAAAATGTGAAGCATTGTCATTATACTGTAAAAAGTGAAAAGTTGGATCAACTTAAAAAATTACTTTGGTAACACCTATTAACTGCCCCTGTCCCGTGGGCAGGACACCCAAGTTTACTTCAATATCAGGGCTCAACACACTGGAAAACCTGACTTTTTCCAATGATTAAGTGCTATAACTGGTTCACCAGTGCTTCTGTCAACCTAGAAAACATTAAAAAGAACAACCCAGTAACTAAGTTTTGATTAACCATTCTCTGCAAGCATATAAAAATGAGGTCATTCAGATTCCGCCTGTTTTGTGACGTAGGTAGCAAGTCTTATTAATTCATTAATACTGCCCTTATCTAGACCAGGGGTGTCAAACTCAAGGCCCGCGGGCCTAATCCCGCCCGCCCCCTCATTTCATCTGGCCCGCGAGAGTTTACAAATTATGTTAATTATGTGGCCCGCGAGAGTTTACAGATTATTTTATTGTTATTATAAGTTTTATTTTTGCAGGTTATTTTCAACATAGATTTTTTTTTGCAGCTACCAAAACTAATTTAAGTCTTTTTGTAATGTAATTATGTTGATAATGTTGATGATTGCATGAGAAAGAACGTGCAGTGCCCTGCACACGCGCACTACTAGAGTGGGCGTGTCTGAATACGAATGCTGCAGCCTCCGGAGGGCGCATTTCCAGGCTGCATACGTCATCAAGACTGTCTTGTTGTAATATGCGTATGACTTGCGAATGTAATGGTCAGTTAACTTATATAATCCAGGCTTGATGACGCTGCCTACGCGACCTCCGCATATGGAACGGACAGTAGCCGTTTCCCAATGTCAAGGAAGGATCCTCGGAAGCTATAATTTCGAGGATGCTACGTCATCGACGTCCGTCGAAGGACTGTTCCAATGTCGAGGATCCTCGAAATTTCAGCCAAGGACTGAGTCCTTCGTTCGACAAATATCCCATATACAGGAAAGGATGCAAATTTGTATCCTTCGCGCTCTTCACGCGCTGAAATCACCCACAATCCTCTGCGCGCAGCACCGAAAGCACACCTTTCAATCACGTAATGACGTAATGACGTGCACTTGCTAGCCTGTTCCATTTAACGTGTTCTCCGAATGCTTAAAAGGAGCCTCGCCTCGCCTCTGAAGGAAGTGACTTGTAAGGACTAGTCCTGCCAAGGAAGTATCCTTGACATTGAGAAACGGCTAGTATCTGCTCGTTCTTTCTCTCCCTCTCTCGCGCACGCTCACGTGGATCCAGCGAGAAAATGTTTTCCGTCTCGTGAAATGTTTTGCGATGTCCAGCTGGGATTAGTTTACACAGCGTCTACTCCCGCTCAATACGCGAACTAATGACTCATCTGAACCGATTACGTTTAATAAACGATTGAAACTATTGATCTGTAGCCTACAACACTGAACTTATGAGACGTCAGTCAATCAGACACTCAAAGCCAGGTAAAAAAATCACAGCTTTTTTGTAAAGAGGGCAAGAAATGACAAGCCAGAGTATATGTGTCTAATATGCATATTGTGGTGGAGATTGTAAAATAGATTAGTATCTTAAAATGCCTCTCATTTTATTACCTGCACAATGAAGGATAACATAACATTTTGAGTGTACTCACATACAAAATGTGTTTTTGTCACCACAATTATTTTTAAAATAATGTGTAGAATAGTTGCACTCTATACACTTTGTCATTATTTGCCTGGGCTTCTACTTTCAAAGCTAGGTATTAATTGAGTTATTGACAAAACAATAGTAAGCAAATGCAGAGAAAATTATGCAATGTACACACTGTAAAAAATGTCTGAAGAAATTACAGTATTAATTGGTATTACTGGCAACTAGCTGCTAGTAACTTACTGTAGATTTTACATTTATGTTATTTACTGGCAACATTATGTTCAAAGTTAAATGAACATGAAACATTTTCAGACTTGATCTTCTACAGTAAGTTACTGGCAACCAGCTGCAATATTACAGCACATTTTTTACAGTGCAGTAATAAAAGAGTTGATACATTCATACAGTCGTTCAAATACAAACGGCCCTTTGAGATGAACCATAATGCTGATGTGGCCCGGGATGAAATTGAGTTTGACACCCCTGATCTAGACTATCCAACCATTGCACTGTGATTTAGTGCAGGGAGAGAGAGAGAGAGAGAGAAATAATTGACAGCACAATTGATTTTCAATTTCATCAAACCACCATCCTTACGATCAGCGTTTGCATTTCATCAGTTCATTTGCATTTTATAGGACACACCCAAAAACGGCACATTTTTGCTCACATCTAAAAAGCTGCAATTTTAACGTGTTATAATAAATTATCTGTGGAGTATTTTGAGCTAAAACTTCACATATGTACTCTGAGGACACCAAATACTTATTTTACATTTTTTTTAAATCTCATAATATGACCCCTTTAATACACTTTAATAAAAAGGGCTGGAATACCATAAAATTAATTTGGTGGTTTGCTGCTGTTTTACTACAAAAAAAAAAAACAAAAAAAACATGTACACTGTACACATTAAAGGTCTCAGTTTCTCAGATGTGGCAACTGCATTACCAACCACAGCATTGTCTCCTTTGGCTTCCCTGGTGTTCCATCTGCATAATGGATATTGCTTAAAGTATTTCAATTTGACATAGCCAAATCATGTTATTGAAAACGACGTGCTGCACCAAGTGGCCAATTTGAAAGCCGCTTGCTCTGCTAACTTTTGACTGTTTCTGTTTAGGCCACAGAACCGACTGATGGGAAGTCGGAAACTGAGTGAAGGATCGCAACTATTGTTTGAGATTGATCAGTCCTTGGCCCACTTCTGAAAGCTTTGTAGGGGCCTTGTGCAACTTGTGACCACATTTCCTTACTTTAGATTGACCCTCTTGATCCTCATTTGTGCTGGAGTAAAGATTAGGGGAGCGAGCAAGACGGCGGTGGTCCTGCCAACAGATCGGCAAGCTCACGGCAGAAGCCTCATTCGTGGCTGTTTTTGCCCGCAACGTTCCCAGTCTATATGACTTATGGAGTTTGGGCCTTATTCTGCCAATTCCACTTAGAGTGCATTTTTCTGATAAACAAAAGCACATTCAAGCTTTAGCTCCTCATTTCACACTGTGTGCTTTGGCTCGGGGCAGTGCTTTCCTGGAGCCCTTGGCCTACAGTCCACAGAATGGCTCCAGTTGGCTTTCCTTTAAAAAAAAGAAAAAGCAGCCACATGTGGAGGATTAGACTCCATCTTTCATCCTCCACGCTCTCTACTCACCCTCTTCTGCCCAAGCCCACCGGCTCCCCCTCGGTGCTAACGCCTCATCTTACGGACACACAAACCCCCACGCGCTTATTCGCACCTTCAGCCCACGATCGAACTTACCTACTTCGAACTCGCTTCGGATCATGCGCTTCGTAGTAAGAAGTTCGTTTGGCAGCAGAAGAAGCAGAAAGGAGTCTATATAGGGCAGTTACGAAAGAGAATTTGTGTTATCGCTGGTGCATGTGCCGGACAAATTCGTAACGAAGCTCAGAACAAAAGCTCGGAAGTTTTCAAGAAAGTTTTTTTACCACCCACTGGCCTCCGTGAATGCATTTACAGTCAGCTCTTGTGTGTTAATATTTCTGCAGGTTATGCTAATAGCGTGCATATGGTGCTTCTAACGAGATGATAGCTACGCTTAACATATTCTGTGTGAGTTATGCTTATTTTAAATGCATGTAACCCTGTTACGTGAGATATGCACACCAGATGGAAAGATAGAACGGTGCATGACAAACATGACTTTTAATACACCCACTATTAGACAATAGGCAACCCTATGTGAGCCCTTTGTCTTCAGCTCGACAGGAATATCAGAGCAGTTATTAGAGGCGCATGTTAAATGATAGCTGTGGTACAGGTTGACCCCAGGGCATGGGCTGTCTATGAGAACAGATGTGCCACCCACTCCGAACAGTTGTACTCTTCCAACAATGGCCTGGTGGGAGTAGATCGGGCAGGGATAGGACACATGATAATGCATTGCATCAAATGTTCTTGGGTGTGTTTTGGATAAGCATTCAAGGGGTGGACGGAGGATGCAGAAGAGGGCAAGACTTTTTTTAAAGGTAATCAATTCAAGATCGGTTTGTGTTGACCGTTAGCATAAAAGATGATGTTACTTGTGCTTCTTGATACGGGATACTAACGTTTTATTAAACTGGATGCGTTGGGTGACAGCTTGACTCTTGGGGAACACAGCCAGACTGCTGAGACAAGATCATGAGCGAGATAAGCGTTGTGAGTGCAGGGACTAACGCTGTTGACACATGAACCGAGCAGTTGCACGCGACTTTGTGCGGAAATTCGTGTGTCAATACAGTCGCTCATTTACTCTGATCCCTTCGCACGGTCTCGCACCCCACTGGCTTCCCTAAATGAGAGTGGATTACTGAAGACTTTCTGTGTTAAGTCACCTGAACTTATCTTTTATTTCCAGGTGTATTGTTCCTGAATGGACATCCGTGGCGTTTATTTATCGGGGAGCAGTCATTTATTGTCTGGGACCCTTATTGGATGTTTTGACAAAACCTGGCAGGTTATCTGTAGACTCACAAATTTCCTTAAGATTATGATGACTATTGAGCCATATCAAACCGTGTGTTATTTTAACAGTCGCCCCCGCATTCATTTCCATTTCCGTTGGAAAAACTTTTTGTCGTGTTGTTGGCTTCGCTGGTTAGTAAAATGCTAATGAGTCTCTGCTATACAGTATACGATGTGGCAGTGGAACAGCTTGATAAAATTGGATGCATGAATTTTCCAGCTATAAAATCAGTGGTGAATGTTGGTGCGTAGCTGTACGTCCTCAGCGGCCGTACGAACAGAAGGGACCACCGCTCCTCAATGCACATTGATCAGTTTCCTCTCTCTCACTCTATTTCTCCCTTTTTATTTCTTTTATCTGTTCAGTGGCAGCAGTCGGAGCTAGATGTGTTGATTCATTCAAACTCTTGAGATCCCATGTGTGTTATTCCCAGAGGGCAGAAATTAATTCCTCCTCCTCTCTTTCAACACTAAGGTGCAGTGGCTTCTCTTTCTTTCCCCTCTGAGAGAATGCAGAAGAGGTGGAACCGCTCCCGAGGGAATCTTGTCTATATAGTATTTCATCCACACTTTAATCCGCCGCTATGTTGAATGCTTCATAGGGAATAAAAGACTAAGCTTTTGTTTATAATTCTAATATTAGCCTCTTGGCATTTCTAGCATAAATGAGATCCTGCCCTACGGCAGAACTGTTGATACCAACCACAAAAGTCAGCCTCCGTCCTTAAGAAATGAAGCTCAGGAGATTATGAATAAAATAAAATAAAAACAAGTAGGATTTTTTTGTCTGAAACGGATTGACCGCTAATGTAAAAAAATAAAGAGCAGGTTTGGTAAAAACTGTCAAGGAAATTCGTCCCGGATTAAAATTTAGTTAATAATGCCAGCAGTCAAAAAAAAAAAAAAAAAGCAAAATTCTGACCCCGGAGCACAGTCTTAAGTTGCAGTGGTATATTTGAAGAGTTTGGTTCAAAAACGCGATAAACGCCATTAAAAAAATAAATTAGTTAGCACCAAAATCAATATTGTATCAGGTCAGTATTAAAAAGTAAATTCTTAATTTTACGCAAAATCCGATATCCGCAGTGTTATTCTGTCATCTTTTCTCCCTTTTTTCCAAACTGCGACAAACGCCAGTGCTCCTCTGCAGAATTCAATAAATCCGCTTAACCAATCACAGCGCACCATTCCACGCATTGTAAACAATAATGGCGGCACTTTGAATACAAATTTGTACTTCATGATCAACAAACAAACAAAAACAAAATAGTAATTTTGATGGCATCAAAATCTAATAATTTACGTGAGATGCACTCGGGCGAAGGAAAAATGCAGGCTGTTGTTTGTTCTCACACGATAGCATCAAGCTTCTCTCATGCTAACATATTGACCCCAGGGGATCTTATGAAAAACTTTCCATAATTTTACGCGAAGTCAACGAAAATCGAGCAGGACCAAAATATTTTTTACAGCTGATCGCTGTCAAAAAGTTCAGCAATGACATCCCAAGCAATGACAGTGTTATTAATATAACAAAGAAAGTGTTTTGATTAATGCCATTTAATGTTTATTTTTTTAATCAGCCAACTAAATGAATACAACATGGCAAAAATGAATGCACATTTATATATTAATTCAATAGATTTATAACATTTGAAAAAAATAATTGTCAGGGATTTATTGCATTTTGCGGAAAAATAATCAGTTTTTATAATAAATCTGTGAAAATCAAATTATGTATTTGAATTTTTAATGTTGTTATTATAACCTAAATGTGAAAGTTTGTAACAGAAAATAGTGGTTTTCATTTTGTCACTTTCTTGGTATAAAAAACAAGTTTTTACCCAAATTAGTCCAAATGGATTTATTGCGTTTTGGAACTTAACTTTTCATTTGTATGGATTGTATGGGGCAAAATTATTGATTTTTCTTTTATGGCGAAATCAATAGGATATTATGTTAAGATTGTGTTTCAATGAAGATATTTTGTATATTTCTACCAAAAAGATATTAAAACTTTCAATTTTGTGAGTGGATGCAGTGCTAAGGACTTCATTTGGACAGCTTTAAAGGCTCCAGATCAGGTTCCAGATAGTTTTCAAATAGTTGTATCTCGTACAAATATTGTCCTATCCTAACAAATCTCAATAAAAAATTACCCCTATGACTGGTTTTGTGTTCAAGGGTCACAATTTGTATATAAAGTTACGAAAGGGCCAATGCAGCCTCTTCATTAATTTCATTATTTAAAGGGATACTTCACCCAATAATAAAAACTCTGTCATCATTTACTCATCCTCATGTTTATCTAAATCTGTATGAGTTTCTTTATTCTGTTAAGCACAAAAGAAGAAAGCTTGATTGATAAATGATGATAACCACACAGTTGATAGTACCGATAGACTTCCATAATATTTGTTTTTCCTACTATGGAAGTCAATGGGCACCGTCAATTGGCTAATTGCAATCGTTTATCAAAATATCTTTATTTGTATTCCACAAAAAAAGAAACTCATGCAGTTTTTCATTTTTTTTGGGCCTTTAAGTTTATCATCTCTTTAAATAAACTATCCCAGTTTATTTATTAGTTTGAAAGTCCATTAAATGGAGATGGACTAATGTAGCTCCACATCGTGTGTTTTTTAGACAACAGCAAGGCATTAAGGATTTTGAAATCTAATTTGAATACACATGCCGTATTAATGGTTCTGTCTGAGACACTTACAATGAACAAAATTTATTTAAATCCTTCCTGCATGTAATCCTGATCATTCATTTCCTCTTTTAGACATGCAAATGAACATATTAATAACCTAATAAACAACACAACTTTAAAACGGTGTCTTTATTAGAATCATTAAACTATTAATCGTCCATTACACCTACTAATTCATTTGCATTTGCATTTTAGGAGACAAACCACAAAAGCTGTTTTATTATTTTGAGAAAACGCTTGGCAACCCTGAAACCAGCGACAGGTCTTAAAACGAAATAAAGACAGAAACAGATAGAACTGTAATCCTGATCAATGCGCTCGGTAAAGCACTTTCTCCCTAAAATGTGTGACTAATGTGCAGAAATCTCTGGGTTTAAAACGCTGTCAGTAGAGATGGCTGGAGTTGACGCTTTTCCATTCATCTCCCCGACGTACAGTAATAAACCGACTCGTTTGTTTGTTCCTTTAGTTTTGAGCAAACGTACCTTGAGGTCCTGTGTAGGGTTTCCCTTTTCAAGCCGAGCTTCGAGAAGCCCGCTTGCTTCGTGCTTCTGTAATGACATTAAACAGGAACACTTAAAGGGCTTTCGGTGAGAGCCGCATTGTCTGCTCTGAAGGCTTCCAGAAAGGGCTTTTATTATGTTGTGGATTTAATGCCAGTGTGTGTTACCTGATAACATTAAGCACAGAGGAACGAAGCCGGAATATTCCCACGCTGGCAGAGCTTCAAGAATATTGACCACCAACAGGATTTCGGGCGGGTTTATTCACAGACGGGCACAGAAGCGCTGATTACCGCCATTACAGAATTATATCTGGGAAGGTTTAATTCATTAGCTCTCGTTTCTTTTTATGTAGCTTTTGAGTTCAAGGTTATACTGCAGTGGTGCCGAGCGAGATAAATACGGTTTGTTCTTGTCTTCCAGATGTTTGAATCCCGTAGACGATTGTGCCCTTCTTGTTTTGCGGTTGTGCGGCAAGCTCTCCCGGTGATCTTAAAAAAAGAGTAAAACAATGACGCATTAGTGAAGTATTGTGTTCCTCGGGGCGCAATAAATGTCTGTTTCTTTGTTTTTAAAACTCATTTGAGCACCTCAATCAGGTAATGTCGAATACGGATTTGTTCAGGTGTGATTTCGCTAATGTGGTTGCTTTTTCGTTAGGAGATGAAGTAAATTAAACCGATAAAATGAAGTTTACTTCCAGTCGAATTGATAATGCCGTAAATCTCGGAAAAAATAGTCATTTTCACTGGCAGGGTTCGAGGTAGAAATAATGACAGTGTTTCGGACTCGTTTGATCATCCCTTTGCAAATCTGAATGCCAAATTTATTCCGCAGGTGTTGCACATGGAATAATGTTTTAGCATAATGAGGGTAAGATGTTGATATGGTACAGTACTCAAACGCCCCCCACGCCGGTGATCCATGCCGAATAAAATTTTCTTCTATGATGTCGCTACACATTAAAGTGTCTTTTTGGGAGGAATGAAGATTTATTTGCAATTTGAGTAATATCTGCCGGTACACATTTGCCCCGCTATGTTTAGGGGCGAATACATGAGCCGAGTAACTTCCATTGGGATAAAAGTTAGGGATAACAAATCGCTCGCACCGTGTAAGTTAATATCTGTGCACTTGCATCGAGTACGTTTCTGGCCAAAGACTTTTAGTATATAAATATAGCATATGAGGCCTTGCTTGTGTTTTGCATTTATCTCACCCATACTTTAGTACTCCGTTATCTCCGTGTTTTGATTCAGAGCAGTTATTGTAAAGACTCAACGCGGTGTCGAGGAATCTCTCCACTCGGGTCTAAATTACAGAAGCGCCTGGGGTGTGCTCTACCCTCTCTCACTGGCACCTTTCCCCCGTTTGAACCGCACACACGCATACAAGACAATGACTATTACCCGGCACACCTGGGTTCTGGGCCCCACAATCTTCTTAATATCTTTTAAATCTTCACATAAGGTATGCCTTCCATAGGGCTTACAATACCATTTGCTCTAATAAACTCTTTTGGCAGAGGTAGATGCAAGCTGCTTCCCAGGCCCCCGGAGAGACGTGCCGAACAAGGAGGGCGAGGCATCCCGAAATATGAGGATAAATCGCAGGTAATCCTGCAGGACTGGGGCCCTTATAATCGAGGCGCTTCCAACTGGAAACATTTTACAATTCTTCATCTTAATTTAACTTGTTTTATTTTTTTTACCTGGTAATTCTTAGCAGCGGGTGCGATCGTTTGCCTCTGCATTCGAAAGGAGAGGCTGTGGAAATGCGAAACTGAGAGGTTTTGGGGGGAAGGGGGCGATAAGCAAATCAAATTAATGACAATGAGTGTTTGTGGAGAGAAGGCAGGCAGCGAGCTTGTTTGAGCCCATCGTGCGTGCCATGTTAAACACTTCACTCGCCGTGGAGGGGCTAATCCAGTCTCCGACAGCTAGCTGATTATACGAATAAACTACACACGCTCGCCGGAGAGTAGAAAGGAGCATCCTCTCGTTAGCGTTCAAGCTCACTCCAAGAAGGAAGTAATTAAGACGGCACCCCTTCCCCCTTCCCAACAAAGAAAGGGAGGAATGATTTTAAGTGTTGTCTAATAGAGCGGCTTGAAGGTGTTTATTTTATTTTGTCTCGGCACAGAAGTCATTACGAGGTTGAAGGGGGCTTACGTCGAGTTTGTTGTTTTTCCTTCGAGCAAAGTCAGATGGCTCCAGGCTCGCCCGCCGTCGAACACGCCGATGCACTTCTGAGTCGCAGAAGCATATGAACTGTCGCTTGTTATTTTAAATAATAGATTGCCTCCCCTAATTTCCCGTTTGATATTTTTGGCAGAGTAAAGAGTCTTTTGGATGGGCAGCATCTGTTAGACCTCGACACAGGCCAAGAAAACATTTCCCACAAGGGCTCAAAGGGAAAAACAGACATGTAAAGAAAAAAGTGTTAAGCTTGAATATTGCGATGGTTGATTTTAATCAAGCTACTGTAATAAAAACAAAGAAGGAAACTTCTAATAGATTTCAAGAAGTTACAAATCCTTTTTGAATCCTCTTGTCATTGGTTTTGGTTTTATGTGGAGCGTGCGCTTAGTTGAGGGTTAAGCTGTTTAACAGTGATTACAGTGGAGTGATATTTGATAATTATCTCCTGAAACGACGACTCCTCGGGCTTTCTGTTCTCATAACAATAGTTTAATTGTTAGTTTGGACACCCACTCAATAGACCGGCGAAATGAAGAGCAGTAATGGAATTGAATTATGGGGGAAATGGTATGAAATGAATACATTTTAAAAGCACCTGCATTCATCTATTTTTATATGATATATATTTCGATTAGCCACAAGAGCGCCTTTGCCGTCGCCAAGATCAATCAATAACACACGATTGATTTTGAAAAACTTTCACGTAGCTCCATCCACAGTGAGTATTTGTAACTATTTAAAGATCATTCATCATTCAGTGCTCATCAGATTTTTACTTTTTTTTACAAGATGTGTTGACACTATTTAAAGGAAAAATAGAAAAAACTTACGTACGTTTGTCTGACATAGGTCTTAGACCGAAACGTTGTTGCTTTTTAACTTTTTGAAATAAAGGGAACATAACAGTGTGCCAATCCCTTTTCCATTTTTTTATTTGCACCTGGTTAAGACTGATTTGGATGTGCATATTTTGATCCTTCCTTATACACTATTTAAAGGAGACATTTCACAAGACTTTTTTAAGATGTAAAATAAATCTTTGGTGTCCCCAGAATACAAATGTGAAGTTTTAACTCAAAATATCATATATATCGCATAGTAAAATTTGTAGGTGTGAGCAAAAATGGGCCATTTTTGGGTGTGCCCCTTTAAAATGCAAATGAGCTGATCTCTGCACTAAATGGCAGTGCTGTGGTTAGATATTGCAGATTAAGGGACGGTGTTATCCCCTTCTGACATCACAAGAGGAGCCAAATTTTAATGAACTATTTTTCACATGCTTGCAGAGAATGGTTTACTAAAACTAAGTTACTGGGTTGTTTTTTTTTTCACCTGGTTGTTCTTTTTTCTTTCTTGGTTGATCGAAGCACTGGGGACCCAATTATAGCACTTACCATGGGTTCACACCAGCCACGTTTGAGGCCTCAAATTCGCATCTATCGCGTCTAATTTGCTGCTTTAACATTTTGAGTTTACTCACTTCGTTCACGCGTGAAAGCCGTGCGTGAAATTCTAGTCATCGAGAGATTTGTGGAAATTCGCGTCATGGGAGGGGCTTCGCTTCATGTAATCATTTCACTACTAGAGAAAGCTCCTGATTGGTTAACACAATGCGTTTTTCCGCCAAAGTTCAAAATTTTCAACTTGCGCGTTTTCTTGCGGCAACGCTCAATTCGTGTCTAATGCCGTGCTAAATGCCTCATTCGCGCCACGAGACCTCCGGACGCACGTCAACGCATCTCTACATTGTCTTAACATTAAAATCACTTGCGCTTGACGCCTCTACCGCGGCTGGTCTGAACGCAGCATTAAAATGGAAAAAGTCTGATTTTCATGATATTTTCATGATATGTCCCCTTTAACTCTTAAAGGTATTGGGGAAAGCCGGAAATACTCGTCATTGGCAGGGAAGCGTTTTCTCTTGATTGACGAGATATCTCGTCAATGGGGGCGAAAGAGTTAATGAATAATTTTTTTGCGCACAAATTTGTTCTCATCACTTCAGTATGTTATTATTAAACTACTAATGGCACATGGACCTTTTTGGTGATGTATTTCATTATTTTCTGAGCTTGAATGTGAAAATCAATCTGCAGTCTATGGGACAGTCATAAGACTCCCGGTTTATCAAAAATATCTAAAAATGTGTTCTGAAGACAACCGAAGGACTTGGTGGTTTAGAATGACCCAGGGGTAAGTGATTTATAATAAAATTTTAAGTTTCACTCAGCTGACAAGTTAACATGTATACTGTAGTAATTTTCTCTGAATTATTTCAATTGTTTCGATGAAATAGAGACATATGCTTTCTTTAGCTTGTGCTCTCTCTCTCTCTGTAGATATGCAAAGATTTCTCACTGCATGTCAACAATTCCCTCATTTGTGTTTTATTTTTGTTTTTCAGGCATTTTTGGAGAAAGTCTGAGAAAAGCTTAGACTTCAATGCAACACATAACATCTCCTGAGCCATATGTGAGCATTCCTCTGGCTATAATATACTTTTTTTGTCATGGCGCAGCTGTGCTCGTGAATAGTGATACAGGACAGACTGGTGTGTATGATAATGTTTGAAGCTTCTGTAGAAGCAGTCACCCTCCATTTCATTCTGGCCAGGGGCAACCATCCCGCCCCCTTGGCCCCGTCAGGGCCAGAATTCCTCCACGGGCGTGTGTGCAATCCACGCTGGGATTGCTTCAGACAAAGGTGGCACACGTGCCAGCTGCATGCCTATCCCACCTAAAGCGACACATTTGTTCCCCTTCCTCTGCCTCGTCGGTCCACCCGGGCCCCGTGTCGGCCCCAGCGCTAGAGTGGCCCCTCGGGAGACTGGAAAGTGAATAAAGGAAATGCTTTTCGTATCTAATGCCTTTTCCAAGCATATTGTGGGTTTTAGAAACAGAAGGTAAGGTTTGCAAGCACATACACATTCATTCCAAATGCTTGTTTCAGTGGGCTTGTTGTTTGTACCTGATTCTTCTTCTGCTGTTTTTTTTCCCTCATCTCCCTTTAAAAATCAGCAAATCCATTTGCTGAACAGCTGCACCTCTGTACTGAACAGATAACAAGGAGGACCAGCCCGGCTCTGCAGCGAGTCGAGGCTGATAGGCCCAAATCTCTGGCCTTTTTTTGAAAATGCTAATGACGAAGGAACGCGTCCCAAGCCAAAAGCGCTCTTGTAGATCTGTCAATTGCTCTTTTGACAGATATTTGCTTGTAAGTACACACAACACTTGTTCCCTGTGTCTTATCTGTGGCGCTGCAGAACACTGACCTACATTGCATCGAGCACAATGTGCGCTCGAACCCTCGCCGCTCGATACCATTTTTCATTTTTTTACCTTAAAAGCGCGTGGAGCTCAACGAAATGGCTCAAAAATCCAATAAACACAAGGTATTCTTTCTTAAATAAGAAGCGTGTCATTTAAAAAAAGAAAATCTCTCTCTCATCTGAAAGCGTTTCGTCAAAGGTTTTCGCATTTGCTGGTGAGGAGTAAATATTGAACATTAAGGTGCAGCTGCTCTCTCGCCTGCTCTGTTTCTGTGTCACTTTCTCACAAACATGTGTATGTATTACAGGGTTGAAAGATATACCTGCGGCACAGTAGCAACGCGTTACCCATTGCCTTAAAAAGCTGGGTGTTAAAGTTAATCTTCAGATACTGTAAATGTGCGTTACTTTACCTAAGGCACTTTTTTGTCTCATGGGTCATTTTAATATTGAGTAGAATATTTTTACACAAACTGTGACTGGCAACCAGACAGCTGGCATAGAAGGACCATTTTTGGTTCCCCAACAAACTATTCAGTCAGAGTTGAAGTCCTTGTAAAGTCCGATATTAAATGTGTTCTGTGACAACACAGAAAAATGTGTGATTAACCACGCAGCCAAATTTGAATAATTAAAAAAAGTAAAATATATAAAATAAGTTATCAGAATCTTGGAAAAACATGTGTAGGGGTCGTATCTGCTATTGACACTACCAAGCCCACACGCGGGAAAGCTACCATCACTCTCAACTTTATAATAATGCTGCAACCTGAATAGATGCTTGTGATTGTGTTAGGGGCGGGGCCATGCTCGGTGGCCCCAGTGCATCATCAAGCCACCTTTTTAGCCCCGCCCAAATAATCCTGAACGCAGAAATGTGGAAAAACTGTTTATTGGCGTGACTCCAGAATTCTGTACAACACAGTTCACAGTCTTTGCAATGTCTTTCAGCAAATAATTTCTAACATTTATAATGCATTTAAGAACAACTCTCTGAAATGACTTTACAGAAACAGAAACCTCTGTGGATGTTAAACGTTTTTTATGGAACCGTACTACCAAAAATGTTTCTTCTAAAAGATCATGTACCATACCAAGGGGTTTTAGGTAAGCAATAAGGTACAAGAGGCTGTATTGTGAAGTCAGAGCTGAAGTTCGTTGTTAGGGATGGCGCAAATTGCAGTCAATGCAGCCCCTTTAGCCGTAATGCAGCATAGCATTGAGTACCTTGTTGCTTTTAAAAAATTCAACTTTCATAAAGTAAAATTACTAAAAACTTTTATTCTGATGGAAAAAATAGTTCCTGGCCGACTGTGAAGAGTAACAGAATGTTTCACATATGTTTGTTGCTAAGCGTGCTGTGCAATACACAGAATCGTTGGGTGCAGCGGTCATGGCTGTGTTTTATCATAAATAAAGCACAGCTGTTGACCAATCAGAATCAAGGAGTGGAACTACAGTAACTGTTTTATGACTTAACTGTTTTATAACTTTGTTAATCTGGGGGGAAAAATCAAGGCCCTGGAAAGTTTTTGAAAATATACATAGATAGATACAGGTCATTGAAAGTGCTTGAATCTATTTTATGCAAGAAGTTTTCTGAAAAAAATCCATATTATTCCCTGTGTAGTGTAGGATAATATCATAAAAAGTCTAGGCTTTCTTAAATGCTTATATCTTCTGTATGCGAATGTTGATTCATACCAAATAGCTTTTTTGCATAGTTGTGTTTGACACATGAAAATGTCTCTGGTTACGTATGTAACTGTTGTTCCCTGAGAAGGGAACGAGATGCTGCGTCTCCCTTGCTATACTTTCTGCGTCCCTGTAACGCCGTCTTTGGCAATATTTAGAATAGCGATACACTTCCTGGCTCCCGCGTCACCCTGTCGTTGTCGTTAAGCCTCACCATTGGTTAAATTTGATATATACATTCAGACGCACTTACCCCTGGAGGCATCCCCAAAGTGTCACCGCCATGACGCAGTGCGAGTTCCCTCAAAAGGGAACTGTTACAATGTATCTTAAAAGGTAACACAATTTAACCGTGCTCGGACTTGAAATGTGTCCCCACATTAAGTCCTTGAATTTGAGGGTATTGTACCTGGAAAGTCCTTGAATTTGAAGTTAACAAAAGTGTGGGAACCCGGTGTTAAGAATTTGTGTCAGTTGTGAGCACCTATTATACAAAATCCACTTTTACAAGTTGTTTGGACATAAATGTGTTTTGTCAGTGTGTGAACGCACTTTAAAAAAAATCTAGTCACCCCATCTTTTTAAATCCCCATTAAACCAAAGCAGTCTCATTAGACATGCTTTTTTTTTCTCTTAGCAATGTGATGTCACACTGCTAAAGCCCCGCCCACAGCTGCTTACTGACAGTCTTGTATTACCATAGTTTCTTTCTTCAGTAAGTTGGACGCTGTTTGCTATTTTTTCTGTTTTTCTTTGCGAAATCACATCTATTCTTTTGGTAAGGGAGCGAAGAGCAATAGCTCATGTGCATTTAAAGGTACACACACACAGGGTTTTTTAGACATGCTATAACAAATGATCTGTGGGGTATTTTGAACTAAAACTGGAACCGCTGGCTCTTCGATCGCCCCCGGCTGCAGTACAGGTCATAAACCCCGCCCCTTTCCATGCAATCAAACGGCAAAAAAATATTTACACTTCCAATAAAAATTTCCTAGAAATGGTTCTGGTCCTTTAAGGTAGTCAATCATTCATTTTTGTGATAAGCTTCATTTTAGCAAGTAATTTGATGATATAAAAAACGGGGCGTGTCGTTATGATTGGCGTGGTTGCATTGGGCATGCAAGTGTTTGGGCGGAAGTTTGATACCGAAGCTCCACGTCTGGCTTCACGGACGATTCCTTCTGCGCATGTCCTGACTCTAAAAAAGCTGCTGTCTCGCTTAACTTTTAAATATTTCTACAATCTGAATGGATGCTCACGATTGCATCATCGAGCCACCATTTTATCCCCGCCCAGATAATCCTTAAAGGTATAGCGGAAGATTTCCGTTTTCCGGGTGGATCATCAAGACTATTGGTCATCCCAGATGTCAATCATTCTGATTATATGTTGACGTATAACCGTCGTACATGCTCGCCTCTAGGTTTGCTTGCTGCACATGCGCACTTTCACGTGTATGTGTGTTGTGCTACGGTTTCAACCATTCATTGAAGCTCGCGTTCTCGCTGTGTTTTTTTTTTTCAAAATGTCTGAGGGTCGCAAGAGAAAAAGTGTCTACGAATTGTATGGCAAGAAGAGAAAGGACTATAAAGAAAGAAACAAGACCAGACTGTTTATGGAAGACTATTTCACACGCTGGCGTGAGCTAAAAGGACAGGTTGGGCTTCCCACGCGAAGTTTCTACTGGAAAGGTACATTTTGTCATGCTATTTGGAGAAATCCATTTAAAATCACTGCTAGTAAAAGTTGATGTAAGCTATGATTAGCGATGCTAAGTCACGAACCGCACAGACACGGTAAACATGCCGACAGAAACTTGTAAACAGAGCGAAGAGAAGAACTGAGCTCCTGCATGCTCTCTCTCTCTGTCTCGTGCACGCATTTAACAGGCGTTCCCTCTCGGGAGTGTTGCGTGTGCATTTTTTTTTTAAACATCGAGGGGCGGTTCTTTTAAATAATTTGGGAAAATCTTCCGCTATACCTTTAACACAAAAAATTTGAAAAAACTCCACAGTTTAATACTACATAGTTCACAGTCTTTATAAATGTTTTGTTGCTGATAAACTTTACAATGTGTTTAGAAACAATTCTCTGAAATTACTGTAAGTGGACTTTTATATTTTTTATATTGTTTCTGAAAGTGCTTCAGCTAAATAATAGCACATTGCCTCCGTGATCGTCTTATATTTTTGCACTTCCGTTTAATGTTGGAATGAAATCTGTGCTTTTTCAGGATGCAATCCATTTTTTTACTAAATAAGATCATTTAAATAAATAAGATTTCTCAGCCTTAGTTTCATAGTGAAAATCAATGGACAGCTTAGAGAGAGCATTGGTAAACGTTGAATCAAATCGACAAATCTTGTCGTCTTCGTTTCAAATGAAGCATGTGAAATCTTTGAACGATTTCTTTTCCATTTCTAATGAAAGGAAAAATCATTCCAGCCTTTAAATAATGCGTACGGTACGGAAAAAACAAGAAACTAGCCCTGAAGAAGGAGGTTTCAGGAGAGTAAACATTTTGTTCCTGCAAACAGCTCGATGCCAATCAGCGATTAATGAGGTGTAGTTGAAAAGCAGCGGTTGAGGGAAGTTAAACTGAGCTGAATTAAGGAGTAATATCATCCCTCACGCAGGTGCTCGCCGAACGAATAACCGCTTTAATTACTGTTATTCAATCACTACCTTTTTTTCGTCCTCCACCCCCCTTTCTCTCCCTCCATCTCTGCTATGGCATTATCGTTTTTTCTTGTCAATTCGCGAACGCCTCGCGCAAGACAAACGTGCCGGCGGTGCTCGGCCATATGTGACCTAAAAACACTTCCTCAGCGAGCACACATTGTTCAGAGCTGTGAGGAAATGCAGCGGGGCGCCGCACCTACAGACAGTCCTCAAACTCGGTGAGCTGTTATCTTGGTTTTGCGTTATCGGGTGGAGTTGCCCTTTGATGGGAGCATCTGCACGTGATGCGAGCTCTCCATGCAGAGGGTGGAGGCGGGCGGGAGAAACGAACACCTGCTACTGTATTCAGCTCCACAATGGGGATCATTTAGTTTAAGACACGTTTGTTCAGCTGGGGGCACGAGGAGGGGTGCAGCTCTGTTGCCTCCAACAGGTTGAACATCCCTGGATGTAATAGATGCAAGTCAAATGGTGATGAGTGAATGACAACTTCATGAAGTCTATCTGTTTGTCTGTCTGTCTGTGTAATTTAAGTAACACTAAAGAAATAAAGTGCTTTTTCTCAATGCCTGGGTAGGGATCTGTCTCCCCGGAGCCGAACGCTGACAGGTCGGTGTTCCCGTGGGAGAACTGATAGAGATGTTATTACACGGCAGGAGAGCTTCCTTGTCGCTTTCAGCTCTTGTTATATAATATCTGAGCATGTTAAGTATTACGTGCAACATATTGAATATTTGCTGAGGAATTCTTTGTGAATTGTTGCTCAAACCTTTTGGATAATATTTACTCTCTCTTTCTGTATCTCTATGTCTCTCTCTCTTTCTCTCAATTTAAATTTAAGTGTGCTTTGTGGCATGACAAAACTGTGCATTTGTATTGCTAAAGCAGTATAATATAGAAATAAAATAAAAAAATAAGATGTCTCTTTCTTTCTGTATCTCTCTGTTGCTTTCTTTCTGTGTCTCTGTCTTGCTTTCTCTTTGTCTCTCTTACATACAGTGGAGTCCAAAGGTCTGAGATCACTATTAAAAAATTGTTGTTTTGCCTTCTTTTCAAATTTCGTACAAAATGCTACAGTACAAAGTTTTTATTTTATTTTACTTTACTAATCTTTTTTGTTTAAATGTAGCTTAACTAAATTGATTGCAACCACTTACCTTAAAAAAATGGATTAAATTCAATGAATCATTTTTTTCAGTGTAGAGAAGGAGAGCTGATGTTTGTCGCGGATTGGAAAAAATAGAGAAAAGATGACAGAATAACACGGCAGATATCGGATTTTGTGTAAAATTAAGAATTTATTTTTAATACTGACCAGATCTGATTTTGGTGGTAACTATTTTTTTTTAATGGCGTTTAGCGCATTTGGGACCAAACTCTTCAAATATACTAATTAAAAGTATAGTTCTACTTAAAGAAATATTTCACTTCATAAAAAATTCTGCTAATTTACTCACCCCAATGTCATCCAAGATGTTTATGTCTTTCTTTAGTAGAAAAGAAATTACGAAAACATTCCAGGATTTTTCTCCATTTAGTGGACTTTAGTGGACCTCAACAGTTTACAGTTTCAATGTAGTTTAAAATTGCAGTTGCAATTCAGCTTTAAAGGGCTTTAAACAATCCCAACTGAGGCATAAGGGTCTTATCTAGCAAAACGATCATCATTTTCGCCCAAAACATAAGTATTTTTAAACTTCTCGTCATTCACTGGTCGTGTGACGCGCCAGCGCGACCTTACGTATTATGTGAACACATTGAATTAATTGCGGACCATTTTAAACAATAAACCGACACAAAGACATTAATTAGTATCATTCCACATACAACAACATCTGAACGCTCCTCTTTCTCCACACTTGTAAACACTGGAGCGGTATTTTCACATACGTCACACTGGTGCATCACAAGACTAGTGCGAGACGATAAATTGTGGTTTAAAAGGAACTTTTTTGGGGGGGAAAATCACTATCGCTTTTCTGCCTTATGCCTCAGTTGGGATCGTTTAGAGCCCTTTGAAGCTGCATTAAAACTGAGGTCCACTAAAGTCCACTATATGGAGAAAAATCCTAGAATGTTTTACTCAAAAAACTTAATTTCTTCTCGAATGAACAAAGAAATACATAAACATCTTGGATGACATGAGGGTGTGTAAATTATTAGAATTATTTTATGAAAGTGGAGTAATCCTTTAAGTGGTACCTCAGTGCACTTAGAAAAAAAAATACGAAATACCAGTAATACTTCAATAGAGTTTTAATGTATTGAAATAAATGGTGTCTCAAAAGCACAGTTCAGTAGATTTAGATGTTTATCTTAAGACATACTAAACACAAATGATTTATATGTTAAATAAAAAATTTGTGCATAATATAAAATAATATAAAGTAGTAGTGTTTAAAGGGACACTTCACCCATTTGCATTAAAGGAATAGTCCATTTTCTTGAAAGAAAAGTACGGATGATTTGCTCACCACCATGTCATCCAAAGTGTTGATGTCTTTCTTTGTTCAGTCGAGAAGAAATTGTGTTTTTTGAGGAAAACATTGCAGGATTTTTCTCGTTTTGATGGACTTTAATAGAGCCCAACATTTACTGCTTGACTCAACACTTGACAGTTTTTTTCAGCGGAGTTTCAGGGGACTATAGACGATCCCAAACGAGGCATGGGTGTCTTGTCTAGCGAGACGATTGTCATTTTTGACAAGAAAAATAAAAAATATGCTCTTTTGAACCACGGCTTTTCGTCTAGGTCCGGTCCAGCGCAACCTAACGTAAATGCGTAGTGACGTAGGGAGGTCATGTGTTACATATATAAAACGCACATTTGCGGACCATTGTAAACAATAAACTGACACAAAGACATTAATTAGTATCAGTTGACATACAACAACGTAGGAACGGTCCTCTTTCAACACACTTGTAAACACTGGGGCGGAGTTTCGCGTTCGTCCTCTGTGACCTCTTGACGTCATGAGGTATTGCGTGGGGTCAGCTGGCGCATCACGACCAGATCTAGACGAAAAGTTGTGCTTTAAAAGTGTATATTTGTTATTTTTATAATCGTTTCGCTAGATAAGACCCCCATGCCTCGTTTGGGACCGTCCACAGTCCCCTGAAACTCCGCTGAAAAAAACTGTTAAGTGTTGAGCTAAGTAGTAAATGCTGGGCTCTATTAAAGTCCATTAAAATGAGAAAAATCCTGCAATGTTTTCCTCAAAAAACATAATTTCTTCTCGACTGAACAAAGAAAGACATCAACATTTTGGATGACATGGTGGTGAGTGGATTGTCTGGATTTTTCTTTTAAGAAAATGGAATATTCCTTTAAGCTTGGTATCGTTAGAACCCCAGTTATGTTTTTGAATGGTCGTGCATTATTTCCTCAGTTTCCGCTGAGACAGGAGAAATACAGATTTTAGTGTTGCACTTCCTTCTTTCAATGATGTAAAAATCATCATTTTGCATCATTGAAAGCAGGAAGCGCAATATCTTTGTTGAGGGGGTGAGATTACAAACACCCATTTTCTCGGTCAAATGGGCACCAAATTCGAAATGTATGTTACATTTCCACTACAAATATGACACACTTTCAATAAAGATTAATGTTTCTATGGGTGAAATTTTCCTTTAATAAGTGTACTTAAAAAAATATTAAGGCACTTTTTCACCTGGATGACCCCATTACCCATCACCAATGACCTAAAATGTTTGTTTCCTCAAGGGCCAAGCAAAGACAATGCAACTTGTGTGTTGTTGATTCTCTCCTCCCAGCACCACGACCTTAAATAAAATGTTATCACTAATGTCTTAATGTACAACACACATACTCATATATAGACATGATCTGCTCTCAATGCCCTTTCATACTCCTTTTGTGTCTTCATAGAAACATTTTTATTGAGAAAAGGCCATTGTTTACTTTATGCTGTTGTGTTTTCTGGATATTTAGAGCAGCAATTTGTTCATCATTCTGGTTTTCTGCTAGTGTGCAGTTTTGCAGCAAGTGCTTTTCGTTTTACCCCATAAATCTCTTTTGTCTAACAAGATTAAATGATTTTGACAACAAAAAAGATGAAAAATATGATCATTTAAACAGGGATATGAGATGTAGTGATCGTAACACTACTGACAGCTTTGTGCTCATACATTATAGGCATTTCAGCCTGAAACCAAGAACAAGGTAGTGTTTAGCACTACTTTTTATTATTTACATGCGTTTACAACTTGTTAGTTGTCAGCCGCGGGTGAATGATGATAGTGATGTAGTGTGGTTACGGGGACGACGGTTTGCTACGGTTTTTTTAATTGTTCAGAAATCACGTTTTTTGGTTGTGCATTCCTATTAATTTCAATTCAACTGCAGTTGGTTTGTTTTGATTTAAACCTTCATAACTTAACAAATACGGCTAAGTAGCACCATAAAACAAAATAATAACATGATAACATAATATTAAACATGTTTTGACAAAAATGACGTATATATATATATATATATATATATATATATATATATACATATATACATATATACATATATACACATACACACACACACACACACACACACACACACACACACACACACACACACACACACATACATACATACATACATATATATATACATATACATATACGTATTAAAGCAGTATTGCATAAAAATGTGTAGCCCTGTCTCAGACCCTGCTAGCCGCTGTGTTTCCTTCTGTCACTTGTGTAATAATTTTCACCTGTGTTGCATTTGAGTAATAAAGTGCATGCATAACTGCTAAATGCGTTCTTAACTATCTTCAAATACGCATATCGCAGCGTCTTATGCCCACATTGTTTCTGTTGAGCGTTATGATTAAAATGGAGTAATGGCTCCACCGGAGCCCATTGGTTTCTCAGCGGTGAGCCATAGATCTGTGATCTCCTCTCGGAAACGGTAATGCCCGTCTGACAGCGTGATGGACGGCTGGGTGTCATTTCGGTACGTTTAAACAGCCAGGAGAGGCGGCTATCATTTTGTTGAAGAGCTCTCTGATGAGATGAGATTGAGAAACCTAGGGAGAGAGAAAAAGAAATTTTAGAGGAACTTATTGACAAAGGGAATAACATCACTTAATCAAGTAAGGTGGCATTTGTTTACTTAGCTTACTCTCTGAGGCCGGTTAAACAAAGCGTATTAGTGTATTAAATGAAGAAGCAATCGTATCCCAGCGGAGATAAAATATGGCTCTGTACGTTAGAAAGCGGCATCAAAGTTTATCAACTTGGCATGAAATCACTATAAATACACTGGTGGTTTAGTTTGATAGGCTATTGGTTGTTACTTATTGTGTTTTGTGTGTGTGTGTATGTTACAATACTTCTCGGTTTATTATGCAAATATAACAATAGTTAAGCAACTTGTAGATATATTTCCACCGGCAGTGACTTTGCTGCTGTGTCTCACCTGTTTTTTTCCTAAGTCTGCTTGTCCTAAAGATTATAAAAAATTTACTCTTTACTGTGGGTTTACACCAAACGCGAAGCGCGCAATCGTATCGCGTTGCTCGCTCTAGATTACTCGCGGGATTTAACTTCGTGTCATGCGCTCGAGTTGAATATTTTCAACTTGGGCGAAGACCCGTTTGAGGCGAATAGCACGTGTTTTCATAGCAAACACTCCGCCCATATCGCATCATTCGCATCGCCCCACGCGTCTGATCGTGTCTTTGCATTGAACTCGCATCTGGTGTAAACCCACAGTAAGTAACTGATGAGAGACTGATGACGTGAACTCGAACACTTCACTCCCATTGGTAGCGCTCCCAAAAGTCACTTATAACTTTTCTCAACGTTGTCGCTGACACGCCCACTTCATGTCGCCAATTGATGCAAAATCCATTCTTTTATTCTAACAAAATTTTGAAATGTAATCTAGGGCTGTCACTGCCAATAATTTTGGTAATTGAATATGATGAAGTAATTTGATATTTTTTGGTAATAAAAGACATAAATGAGGGCACCAATGGTTTGGTGGTGTTTCACTTTACATTGAAATTTGCTGTACAATGAAATTTCCCACAAGGCTTAACTTGACCTTCTGATTCCATGATGAGTGTAACATGTAAAACACTCACAGTGCTGAACAGATAATTGTCATTCATTTAAAAAGATTGCAGTAGTTTTAAAAAAAGATGGTTATATTGGCCGGTGTCATGCAGTAGCTGTTGCGCTGCTATGGAGACATCAATTGTGGTCCAGTCATGTTTCTAAGCTTAGTAATAACTGTAAGAGACCACCACATAAGCGATATTTCAGATCAACTCTTTAATGTCAGTTGTCTCCCGAATATAAGTGGATATTTAGTAAGAAACTGTATAGGAGAATTCATTGCTTTATTTGATTGGAATTTGTTGTATTGGATAAGTTGGATTTACTTATACAGTACTAGTGTTTTGTAACAAGGCAAATCTTCAAGCTGTTGGTTTTGTTATGTCATTCAGTTCAACAAAATAGTTTTTTATTGCACAACAAGTCAGGCAATGTACATTTAAAAAGTTGTTTTCTGAAGGATGAATGTCATTGCATCATAAAATATCGAGGCTGGCGGCATTGTTTTTGTTGCACATAGTTACAACCAATTTTTTCAAGCTAAAAATTTCACAAAAGAGGTTTGAAACTAGATCAGGGCTAGTCAACTGGCGGCCAGCAGGCCAAATGCAGCCTTCCTATTATCTTTATATGGCCCACCGGTCACTTTTGTCTGATTTAACATCAGCAGCTTTTCCACTATACATCACAAATGACAGTCGATAAACCGTGTGTTCCAATCAAAACAAGGTGAAAATTATTAATCCTTTTTTGTTAAACTTCATCAGTAACACTTAAGTCCTTTTAAACAACTGATTACTAATAAATTGTCAAGTATAAAAATATTCGTAGATTAAAGGCTTTTGCACTGGAATGTCCTTCTCTCCTATGTTGACACGGATTGATGATTAAACTGAAATTTCATTATGACTGCCACTAGGGGGCGAACTCTGACAGTCGTGTCCGAATGTAGTGTACAATGGAAAGGCGTTTTTTCCTATATCTTTGAAATATTAAAAAAGAAAACATGAAAAACAAATTTATTCATTAGGAGAAGGTTATATGTTGTGAATACTTGAAATGTAAGTTAAATGGTTATAGACGGTTTCAGCAGTAACAACATAAACAAGCGGCTTTCGTGGTCAACACGTAACTTCCGGTAAACTCTGCTAAGAATAAATAACAACAAAGTACTTTAAACACAGTTTATTTATATTACAAAATAAACAACACGTAAATTACCTGGGAAATAAAAACATTTGTTTTTTTATCGATGAGGTATTTGCTCAAGAGTTCAGTTTAGCAACTAGTCAAACCATTAAAAAACTGAATCGGAAAAGGAAGTAAAGTTCGGACCAGACGCGTATTGCGTCACTGCACGTGCGTTCGATGAAACCGTCTATAAACATAAGCAGTTTATGAGCTCTGCATTCCTGTTAGTGCTTTATAAAAATACATGTGTTAATTATTTACACTTGCACTTTTTTGTACAATGTTCATAGTTGAACTATTAACCTTTAGCTCCTGCAATGTTAAACTGCAATTGTTTTTTAAAAGAAAAATGAGTGTGCATCTTTTTTAAAGACAAATGTTTTTTAATATATGACCTATAACAAAAAGTAACAAAACAACATAAGTTATTACACATATATACTGTATATATTAAGTAAAAGGTAAAAGTTTGTCTCGCATCATATTTACAATTTTAAAATCTGGCCCTCGAAGAAAAGTAGTTGAAGACCCCTGCTATTGATGTACACATGAAATGTATACTATATTATTGAAATTATGACAAAAAAATATTTGGACTCTCTTAATTGTAAACAGCCTAGTACAGCGGTTTTTAAACTTTATGATGCAGAAGACCCCTAAATATGATGAACCCTTTTTGAGGGTATCGGTAAATTAAAGTATTTTTTTTAAACAGCCGATGATCAGGGCAGATTATATCCTATCAGATCTAATGCTGTGAGATTCATTTAAATGGGGTCACAATGAAAACAACAATACTTAATGCACTTCTAGGATTTTACAACTTTTCAGCATGTTGAAGATTTCAAGCATTTTTCTATTTTGTCCTAAACGTCTTCTCAACAGAAACATTTAGTGTACACTTAACATTTTCATGTCTTATATAATTTAAGGCTTTCTGTCTATAGACTCAGTCATTAGATTGTGACGCGCTGTGGTTTGTATGCACGAGTGACCTGCTGTAGCCCCAAATGGCCTCTTGTATTTGAAGGTCTGCGGTGGTAACCAAAGTGCCTCCCCTGTGCCAGTTGAGGTGAGAATAGATAAAGTTGAGTCCTGCTTTACTGTTCATAAGTGGGTGAGAGAAAGACAGAACCAATAATGACTTCCAAATGTTTACTAAATCCCCAGAGGACAGACTAAATGAATTCATACAAATATGTAAGCCACAGCCGATGATTTAGCAAAATGAATTTTAAAACACAGAGCTTTATGTTAATATTCCTTAAGAATATCTCACTTTCCTCAAAAACTAATTCTGATAATTTACTCACCCCCATGTCATCCAAGTTGTTTATGTCTGTCTAAGTTTTTTGAGAAAACATTTAATAATTTTTCTCCATATAGTGGACTTTAGTGGACCTCAACAGTTTACAGTTTCAATGCAGCTTCAAAGGACTCTAAACGATCCCAACCGAGGCATAAGGGTCTTATTTAGCGAAACGTCATTTTGGCCAAAAAATAAACCACAACTTCTCTTCTTGCATAAGTCGTGTGACGCACTAGTGCGACCCTACCAACATGATCTCACGGGGTTCCCTGGGGTGGTCACGGAATTTTTTGCTAATTTTTCCGTGGCATTCTGGCGGATTGGTTGCTCGGCTGCTTTTTCCTGTTTTCAAACCATTCTTGCTTCGGTTTAGGGTTAGATTTGGTGTTTGCGTTAGTATGTCACTTTAAATATTGGTTTATACAATTTTTTTCTGATTTATTCTTTTATATTTTCTAAACTTTAAACAATTGTTGCCTGGCGTTGGGGTTAGAGTTGGGTTTGGGTAGGGGTGTCATTTCATGTAAATCTAACCCTAAACCGAAGCGAAAATTGTAAGAAAATAAGACAAAACAGTTGAGTAACCAATCCGTGAGAATGCCACAGAAAAAGACAGTCCGTAGCAGGGCCACGTAAAAATGCGGAGATCCGTGAGAATGCCACGGAAAAATGAGCACAAAATTCCGTGACTATGCCACGGAAATTCGTGAGATCAGGTTGACCCTACATATTACGCTATCACGTCGTATGCGACACCGCTTTAGTGTTTACAAGTGTGTAAAAGAGGATCGTCCTGATGTTGTTGTATGTGGAATGATACTAATTAATGTCTTCGTGTCAGTTTATTGTTTAAAATGATCCATAAGTGTGCATTTCACATGTAGTACTTGTGACCTTTCAACGTGATTACGTAATACGTAAGGTCGTGCTGGTGCATCACAAGGTTAGTGCAAGACAAAAAAAGTTTAAACTGCCTTGAACCTTTAAATTGTTGAGGTCCACCAAAGATCACTACATGGAGAAACATCCTGGAATGTTTTTCTCAAAAAACTTAATTTCTTCTCGACTGATCAAAGAAAGACAAACATCTTGGATGACATGGGGGTGAATAAATTATCTGGGTTATTTTTATGAAAGTTGACTCATCCTTTAATGCAGGATGTTTAAAGGATCCAAAAACTCAAGTGAGTTCTGCACAAGTCCACAAATATATGATCTGCGTATTAGGGATGGGCATAATTAATCGACGATCGATAATTGATTGTTAAGAATTTCGTCGATAACGTTAATTTGTTATCAATTAATCGAATGCATTTTTTTATCTAACTCCTGTTTCAAAAATACTCAGTATGCGTATGTGTGCGGCGAATCCGTCAAGCACCCGTTGCAGTGCGCTGCTGACCGCTTATTCTGCATATAAAACGTTCATGTGATTGACACTTTCTGTGAACACTTTTCCGCATCATTTTTTTTTCACAAAACAATATATTTTAGATTGTATTTGACAGACTAGTAAGTGTGGATTAAGGATGTTTAAAATCTCTAGCCTGGTGGTCAGGATCTGAATGGATCAAATCAGCAGTTTTGCAATGCTTTATTTATCTCCACATATATCATAAATAAAAATAAGCAGAGTAACTTTGCAAGTCTACCCTTCCACATTATATATTTCCTACTATGTATGTATATGATTTCCAAATAATAAACGAGAGTATTCAACGACAAAAAGCGTCTCATATGGAAATAAATCCTCACAATATTATTATTTCTCAAAACTTTATGACCAAAATAAGCAACTGTATTCCTACAGTTATTCAAAGATGCAGACATTATTCCGCATATAATTTGAATATTATATAAAAGTATTCATTTAACGGCACGTTTCATATGGCAAATAAATATCCTCACATTAACATAACAGCATAATGAAATGAATAAACAGACAATGAAACAGGATTGAAATATAAATTGTATTATTATTACCGGAAAAAAGCAATATTGCTAAAATAATCTCTGAGGTAAATGCGTCAAAAACGCTGTTACCCGCACAATAAGTCTAAATGAGCAATAAAAGTGAAAAAAGCATTATTAGGCCATGTCTCAAAACTTTATATGACAAAATATATTTTAAAGAAATGTATACTTACAGTTATTCAAAGAGGCACACATTATTCCATATTACTCCCGTTTATGAGCACGTTTGTCTCTGGCCTCGCTCTGTTATGTAATAGATTGACAGGTGCGCATCTCCGTCTTTCAAACACATATAATTTTGTAATTACTACCTTAGGAAAATTAGCCATGATTTTATCATTGTGAAAATGTTTTTTTTTTTTTTTGCAGATAAAAAACGATTTGTATTTCCGCAATTTTACTACAAATAACATGGTTGTGGTAGGCTACACTGTAAAAAAATCTGTGGAAATTACAGTATTAATGGGTATTACTGGCAACTAGCTGCCAGTAACTTACTGTAGATTTTACATTTATGTTATTTACTTGCAACATTTTGTTCAAAGTTAAAAGAACATGAAACATTTTCAGACTTTATCTGCTACAGTAAGTTACTGGCAACCAGCTGCAAAATTTTTTACAGTGTATATTGTGGAGTTGGAGACCATAGTAAATTTGTGTCCACTGTTGTTTTACAACAAATAAAAACTAAAAGACTATGTTAGTATAATTAAACAATGGTGAATGGGGCTCACAAAACGCACGCTGTTTCACACTACTCTGTATGCGGAATAAGCCAAGTTAGCGCTGAGGTACCTGTGCATCCCAGTCAGTCTCCTCAGAGCGGCTGTTTTCGGCGGCGGCTGGACTGACGGTCACCATGGGTTGCGGTCGCGTCGGACCCCAAAACATGTTTTTATTTCTCAAAAAAAAAATCAGTAGACTGGTGCAGAAGTTTTATGCGAGTTACTAAAGTTAGTTATTTTTCACGAGGCTTTAATATTTAATTTGTTATAGCCTAATGTTAGGAAGGCTAATATCTTGCACTTTCTTCTGGCTTGAATAATTTTGAGTTACATTTTGACAAAACCTTTCAGATCTAAGTATTATGTTTTTTGTTTAATTTAATGTTAAACATGAATCTGTTTTTTTATTTTGGAACTAATGAGGTCTGTTTAAGAACGCTGGCTCGCAGCTGCAGGTTCCGCTGCTTTAGAGCACCGCACATGCACGCACATATATGTTTGAAACATAGTTTAACTGTCTGCCACAAGTTGATCTTGTAATAAAGGTCTCATCGAGGAAAAACACGCTCTATATTTGTATTCATTGCATTTTTTAAGTATAAAAGTTAAATAACAAATTTTATTATAAAAATATTAATGATTAATCGATAGTCGATCGTTAATTCTCCCGACGATCGACAAAGAAAACTTAATCGAATGCCCATCCCTACTGCGTATTATAGTGACCATGGAATTTTTATACCATGTAAAATGTCTTCACTTATGTTTCAGTACATGTATACCATTTCACAGTCTTAAGATTTAACATTTTCGTCGTGTCAGTGTTCTAGACATGGCAGTTAAATTCACAGCCGGCCCAATAAACTCTTCAAACTGAGGAATCTACTGTGGCTTTGGGAAATAAAATTTTCAATTTGTTCAACCTTTAGAGGGCCGTTTTAAACAGTGTCTGTCCCCCTTCTGAGACATTTGGTGATGTTTTTCCAGGCAAATCTTTTGAATTATGGTGTTGGGTTTAGAAGAGTAGAAAAGAGAGAAATAAAAATGTTCTGATATAATCTAGTTAAACGGTAACAAGACAATGAAGTGATTTTCAGCCTTCTGCCATAAACTTAATAAACTTTATATAATGTATATCACAAAGATATGTTTACGTTGTTGTACCAGGAATGAAAAAAGTACTTCTAGGCCCTTCAGTGTACCGCATGCATGTTACAACTTTTTAATAGAAAGTCAGGCTAGGAAAAAAATACACTGTAAAAATTTGCTCTAGTTACGCAGCTGTTTGGCGGTAACTTACTGTAGATTTTAATTTATGTTTTTTACTGGCAACAGTTTGTTAAAGTTAAACCTTAACAAGTCTTTATCTTTACAAAATAAAACTATATTCTGCAAACCAGAAATCTTCATCAATCTTTTTTAGTTTTTTTCTTCAAATTTTGTTTCCCAGAATGCTTTGCATTAGGCTGTTTTATTCTGCCCTGTCAAAAATAAAGGTACAAAGCTGTAACTGGGGCAGTACCCTTTAAAAAAGGTCCTAATATGTACCATTTAGGTACAAATATGTACCTTTAAAGGTACATATTTGCAGTTCAAAGTACTAATATGCACCCTTTGGGTACAAAGATGTACCTTTTTGAAAGGGTAATGTCCTAGTGACAACTTTTCAACCTTTTTTTCTGAGAGTGTGTAAAGATAAATACTTGTTAATGTTTAATGTTTATTTAACTTTGAACAGACTGTTGCCAGTAAATAACACAAATTTAAATCTACAGTAAGTTACTGGCAAACAGCTGCTAGTAATACTGTAATTTCTATAGTAATTTTTACAGCATAGATCCTTTTCTTAGGGTTTGTATTATTTTCTTTCTAATGCATGCATTTAAACAGTGTCACAATTTTTGTTGATTATGAAAATGAAATAAATAAACATCCATAAAATAAGATCTCATATAACATTGTTTGTCATCCTGAAGTTAACATTTTCTAAAGATTAAGCATTTTTTTCACTGAGCATGACTTCCAGGAGTTTTGCAATCTCTGTCGTTTTTTAATAGCATGATCCATGAAAATCAAATAGTAAACCAAACATTACCAAGTAGTCGCCAGTCCTCAAAATCATTTTAAATTCTGTCCTCGCAACATGGCGGAAAACGCTGCTCAAAAAAGAAAAAAACATCTATTAGTTTAGTAATTGCACTGTGATTAGCAGATGTGAGTGTTTGGCATGAAACCGGCTTTCCTGGAGTTTGGAAGACGTCTAGCTACTGCTGCATCCTGATACAATACAGCAGCGGAGGCAGCCATACATCCTTCATGTCTTTCTCCGTCTCTACACCCAACCCCCTTGGGTCTCCTCTTCCATCCATCCATCCATTCGCCTCCTCTCCTCTGCCTGTCTGGATCCGACCCAGCTGGCTTCATTAGACTCCTCGCCATCCCAGATCTGCCGGTTTTGTCTGTTGCACATTTTTTGACTGTTTTATCTTAAGCGCTGTCCATCCTGGAGCCTCATAAATATTTCTCTGGCATTTCTGCATCTGCTCAAACTGGCTGCTAATGAAACGATTCGGGTGGCCATTGTACATTTGTTTTTTAATTAATCTTTCTGTCCCGGTGTTTATTTTTTATTTCATTTTTTTTGGACGGCTGCTCATTGTGATCATTTTCAGATGCACGAGGCAGAAAACGAGGAATTCGGGTGCTTTTTCACTGGGATAGGATTTATAAATCATATCTGTATTTACTTTTGTGTCCACCATCACGTTGGATACAACACAAATGTTGAGATGATGATGGATTATTTCAAAGTAGTATTGCTGTAAAACACACAACAGATTAGTCTGTGGCATAGAGAGTCATTCATGTTATATGCACTTTATCCTTTCGCACTCTTAAATCATGAATATGTTTGTGTCGTAATTGAAGGAGATTTTTATATAAAAGTGTGTATCCGGCTTTAGGAAATATGTTCTGGTCAAGCTCTTGCAATTAAACTAATTCTAACTTAATTGTTTACACAATTAACAGGATGGAAATAAAGAGCTAAAGTTAGGCATTCAGCATAGTGAAGGAAAGTGAGTTTTTATATTATCACATGAGAAAATATTTCAGACAAAGCAAGTACTTTCACCAAAACTGATGGATAGATGGAAGGAAGAATGGATGGAACGAAAAGAGACATAAAGAAAGACAGTCAGACAAACACATGTAGAAAGAAAGAAAGAAATAGAGAGAGAGTGGGATGGATGGATGGATAGATAGATAGATAGATAGATTGCCACACTAGCATTGGTTAAAAAAGAAAAATGTGTTGAGTTAAATTAATTCAGAAAATGTTTATATTTGACCCAACACTGAGTTAAAACAATCCAGCATTTTGGGTTGAAACAACCCAACATAGGATAAATTACAACTCGTCCCCTTTTGACCCAATGCTGGGTTGAAAATAACCCAGCATTTTTGTTTTCACAAAAATTGCTAGGTTGTTTTTAACCCAAGTCTGGGTAAATATTCAACAAAGTCCATAGATTGGTTAAAATAACCCATTGATGGGTTGCTGTTACTCATCCATGGGTTAAAAGAACCCAGCACTGAGTCATTTTGCTTGTACCACAACATACTAAACACAGTACTTTGTATACACTAAAAATGTTGGGGGTTTTTACCCAGTGTTGGAACACAGAAGCTGGGTTAAAAATAATCCAGGAAGTTTTTATATTTGGCCAAAAATTGGGCTAAAACAGCCCAGCATTTTGGGTTGAAACAATCCAGCATATGTTAAATTACAACCCAACGAGTTGGGTTTGTCTCTTTTTGACCCAACACTGGGTTAAAAGAATGCTGGGTTGTTTTTGACACAACGCTGGGTAAATATAGCACACCACTGGTTTGAATTACTTAGTGCTGGGTTCTTTTAACCAATGGCTGAGTAACAACAACCCATCATTGGGTTATTTTAACCCAGCTATGCACTCCGTTCAATATTTACCAAGCCTTGGGTTAAAAAAACTCAGCATTTTTTGTGTAGTTGTATGCCTATACACTCAAAAAAAATGCTGGGTTATTTTCAACCCAGCATTGGGTCAAAAAGGGATAAGCCCAGCCTGCTTGGTTGTAATTTAACCTAATGTTGGGTCAAATATAAACATTTTCTGGGTTAGTTTTAACCCAGCTGCTGGGTTCGTCCTTTTTTTACCCAACACTGGCATTTTTGAGTGTACAAAGTATAGTATGTTGTGCTACAAGCAAATCATGGATTATACATTTTTGATCATTTGACCATATTTAGTTCATGTTCATGAACTAGGGATGAACCCAACCAGTTGGGTTGTAATGTAATCTATGCTGGGTTGTTTCAACCCATTGTTGGGTCAAATATGAACATTATCTGGGTTAATTTAACCCAACGACTTGGATTGTCCCTTTTTGACCCAATGCTTGGTTAAAAATAACCCAGCATTTTTTTAGAGTGTGATCTTTAGATTTGGATAATATATATATTCAATATGATGAGGTACATGAAAGTGTACGGGAAAGTAACCATGGGCTAGTCCTACTATTGAAATGCTTCTTTTTTAATCTTAATTATTCCCCTCCCCACATAACTAAACCCAAACAGTCGTATTTACCTCCAGTACGGCTTTATGGGTACATCGTAGAATGGTGGGCTGGTTGCCGTGGCACCTGACAGTTATGTTGCCCGTGTGTGCGCGCGCATGTGCATGCGTGCAGAGAATGGCAGCCAGATGGTGGCGGCGGTCTCAGGAGGAGGGAACTGGGGCATAGTTGCCACTGCTGGCATGCGTAGCCTCATCCTGACCTCCCTTTTCTCTGAAAGTCTCGAACCGTGTGTCTGACAACACACATTGCGACCTGGGGAAAAAAAACGCATAGATAAATGCATTTACGCAAGAGATTTCACAGATAACATGCAACACAGAAAAACCCAGAAAAGATTTCTGTCATTTGTGGCTTGTATTTTATGCCAGAAGTGGCATAAAGGAAAATGTTTTGGAAGTGTTGTTTTACATCTTCATTTACTGGATCACAAAAGCAGGCGAGGTGATATGATAACAGAGAGAGGTAATGTAAGGTCTTCACGGGCTGTTGTCGAGCTTGGCCGGGCTTTGATTCGTGCACGAGGTTGCTTTGTGAAATGATCTAATTCGATGAGTTATTTATGCGGTGTCATTATTTATTTATTTGATTATTTTGTAAATTATTTATCTATTGAATTATTAATCCGTCCCCATGACAAGACTTGAATTATGCATGACTTAATTTGAGATTATTGCATTCAGATGCCACGTTGTTGCAGTGCTGCATCACATTCACGCGTCACGTGTGGAAATTAAATCACCCTCCTAGGCCATTTTGTCTTCATTTAAAACAGAAGCTGAAGCAGGTTGCTGCAAGTTATCAAAACAAAGAGATACTGCATTTATCTTAATGCGACAGACATGCCCTGACCTCACACCTGATGTCCCTCTGCCTTTACAGCCAATGATTTGTTAAGAGAAGACATACTGTATGAACACATATTGGTCTAGTTTTGTTTTTAAATCCCCAACCATAATTATTCAAGTATATACTCAATGCAAACTTTCTTTCAGATTCAGGTGTACTATTTTTTTTTTGTAAACATCACACATTAAATAATTCACTTTTGAAACAAAAGCATACAGAATTTTTATTCTGCCCAATTTATTTATTTATATAACCATAGCGAGACTGCAGTCAGGGGTGCCACTAGCAATTTAGGGCCCTATGAAAGAATATGATGTTGGGCCCCCACCACACACATTTCGCACTAAAAATACTAGCCAACCTAGCTATCCAAAATCACTGGGTCTGATTCACTAATACATGCGCAAGTTTTTTTTTTTTGTATTTATACGTACACGTGAACTTCTCACAAAAAACTCTCCACTTAATTCACAACACGTCCGTGCTCACATGAATTTGTTCTGATACTTGTTTTTACGTTAGTGAATTTGGAGTGTTCTACATGAGCGGCCGCGTGCACGAGGTTGGTAAAACGCGCAAACCAGCTCCATATAAAGGTTTTCCACTGCGCAGCGCTGATCAACAGAAAATTTTAGGGCAGTTTGTCACCGAAGCAAAACAGCTCGAAAAGAAATCCATGATCATATTTATTATCTGTACAGTATAGTTTTTTTTTTGATTTGCATTTTTTATTTGGGAGGTTTTGCTGTCGCTGGAGGAAGCCAGTGCTGTCCACCGACCAGAGTAACATAAAATAAGTATGGATGCGTTAACAAATAGGACATTTAATTAATATGAAAGAGACGCGCACCTGTATCTAAAATAAAACAGATCAAGTGACGTTTGGACTTCTCATTACATTTACATGACGTTTATATTAGGCATTAAGCAGACGCTTTTATATAGAAATTTAAAAGTGAGGAAGGAAACCGTGAAGATTTGTTATTACGTGCATTTTCTTTTTATGTGTAGAAAAAATAAGTAGGCTATAATAATGTATAAAATAATAATATAGATCATGTATAATAACATATAATACAGAAAATATTATAAAATAAAATATAATCATGTTAATTTTATGTGTCAACATTATTTTAAACATTAGAATTATAGCCTAGTATTTGATTTTAGCGTGAGTTTTTAGGTTTTCTTGAATTTTTGCATACATTTAGAAGACATTTTGAAGCGAAAGTTTTTGTTGAATAACGATTTGTTCGTGAAAACATCCGTACGCACATCTCATGCACAATTTTTTGCGTACGCATGCTTAGTTGCTTAGTATGCTTTGTTTAGTCAGAGACCTACCATGGCTGTAGCTAGCAGATAATTTATTCAGTGCAGTGGGTTATTTTTGCCAGAAATGCAGAAACATGCCATAACTTTGTTTTATTGGTTACTCTTTGGTAGATACATTTATAATTTTTATTACATTACCACTATTAGTTACTAATAAAAATGATCTCTGGGGTGCATGGGCCCTTAGAATTGTCCTTAAACCACCCCCCCAAGTGATGCGCCTGACTGCACAGATGATGTAAAGTTAAAGTATCAGTTGATAACCAGGGCAGTATCCTTTTAAAAGGTCCTAATATGTACCATTTAGGTCAATTTGGTACTCATATATACTCTTAAGGGGCACAGCCCCAGTGACCGCTAGTTGACCCTTTTTTCTGACAATGTGACAAACACAATAGAAAATAATTGTACTTTATGACATTTGTTTGCATTGTCAGAAACAAATGCTCTTGTGGTCTTCACAGCTCCAACAGATCATTTTTAACATCATCTTATGTGGTTTTGACATACGATACAACATGATATTTTCCCAATAAACCATGTTTAGTTGCTCTTTTAGTTATATTTGTTCACTTCAGAACATTTTTCCTATGAATCGGCTGTACGTTGCCAATTTGGCACGTTTTATTGCGTTATATAGGCAGACTATGAAATTGAAAACATGCCAAATGATCACATCTTGGCACAGTTTACTACAAACATTCAATGGGCAGATATGCATCACAGTTTACATGCTAATAAACGGAGGGACACCTAAAGAGCAAAACATGATTTTTAGGTGAGAACTTCAGTTTATATTGTGGTTTTTATAATGATTAGAGATGGAGTTGTGGTTTGTGCTTTGGCATACTAAGATGTGGTGCTTATATACCTCCGTACACGCCCATCATTTCCTGTTCAGCCAAAAAAAGAACTAACATGTGTGGTATCAGTCAGGGTTATCCACCTTGTTTGTCACCTGTTACGAGGGTTACAAAATGATAGAAATTTTGGAAACTTTCCATAAAAATTAGATGGAAATAAATACATGTTCCCCTACTTTATTAACTTTGAGAAATCATAAAAAAATAAAAGTTGGTGAAACTTGAGGCAAACACAACAGCAATTAATTAACCAAAGGATATTGGGTTTACTGTAGATTACATTCAGGTCATGGTGTAAAAGTAAAGGTGACGTTCTGGCAACCTAGTTCACAAGTTACATTTGAAAAAAAAATGTAATAATTAATTTATCGTACTTTTCGTATCATGCACTATTGTTGTGGCAAATTGGATTATATCAATAGCTTTGGTTCTGTAAGGATGCTGTTTCTCTGCTGCTCATGAAGCTGAAGCATCGTGTTTACCATCAGCGTGCATCTGTCACTGCTCCATGCTTAATTCAAAATCCGTGTGTCTGATTTGAAAGCACGACTTCAGATCCTCCATCGACACTTAGCGCTCGGTTTCAAACATGCAAGACTTGGCCTTACCTATAAAAGTGCGGGAAACAGTAAAGCAGAAGACGCATTGTTAAGCGTGCTCTGTCTTCTCACTCTCTCCGTAATGAAGCATTCATTATGATTATTTTATAGGCCTGAAGTTTTTAAAAACTACAAGAATGCATTACTCTGCATAATGAACAGCTGTTGTGGCAACAAGCACATACATTATGCATAAAAAATTATTTCAATTTTGATTGTAGATGCTGATTTATCGAGACAAGTCTAGCTTACTGCCATAATGGAGTTGGGATATGCTTCTGTTGTGTTATTTCCATAATTAATAACAGGAAGCGCGTCGTATACATGCTCCCTGTTTATATGTCGAATCGCACTTGAGCCATAATAAATACGGGCTTGCGTTAGACCTTAAAACCACAGTGTGTTCATTATGCATCAGACCACAACTACCAAATAATAAATGCATCATTTTTTTAATGTATTTCGTTCCTTTTAATTGCGTTCGAAGCTTGTTTCTGATGTGTCGTGCGCACAGAGATGTTTATGTATTCTTTTTTGGTGTATGGTACATGCTGTGCATAAGATGCCAAAGGTGAGAAGGAGTAAGAGAGATACTGTGTTACGACTCTACGCCGAGGGGAAGAACTTGTCATTTGTATGAAAACTGTGAAACGAACTGGCAGAGCCTTGAACTGGCAGTTGACTGTCTGGAGGGTTTCGTGTCGTGTAATTGCGCTAATATTATGTTCGCAAAACCAGGTTTTGGGAGTTGAACAGAGCCCAAAAATAAAGATCTTTACCCGAGAACCGAGCGGATTCGGGTCTAAAAGACTCACGTGTGCCTCGGACACGAGTCAGGTGTAATATTTGTGGCCTCTGGTGTCGGGTAATTTATAATAAATGATACCCGAGAATAGGATTGGGTATTGGCAAGGCCCTCACGATGCGATACATATCACAGTACATGTGCCATAATACAATGTCTCACGATACGATGCAATATGTTGCGTGTTGCGATACATTGCAATACTTTTTCTTTTTTTAATCAAAAATTTAAAAAAATAGAGCTGTATTTTTTTCCTTTTTTTTTAACTAAAGTGCTTCCACACGTCGACTTTGTTCCGAGCCCCTAACTGTGCATTCAGACCGCCACCAGCGAGAGCGTCAATAAAAGCTCTGGCTGCCCTGCCAACGACGCTAAAGAAAAGGTGTAGTGGACGCTCTGATGCTCAAATGCATTCTCTGAACTCCTCTCAGGCGGAGGTTTCCGCCTTCCGTTTGGTTGTCGCCGAACGTTTCCGCCTTCCGATTGGTTGCCGCTGAACCGCGTCATAGTTAATTACCATTAAAAGTTGAGCTGATTTCAACTCTCATCGATGCTCACGCCGTACATGGCACGCCGCTGCCCGACGGAGCTCGCCGCCAGCTCTCATTGAAAATGAATGACTTCCGGACACTTTGACGCTCTCGCCGGTGGCGGTCTGAATGCACAGTAAGGTGACATTGGAGTAAAAAAATCTGAAGTTTAGTTTTATGTGCTCACGTGAAACTTTCATGTGCTCACGCAAAACCTTCATGTGCAAAATTTTTTTTTAAGTTAGTTTCACGTGCGGGCACACTAGAAACTATCGTGCACGCACGTGAAACTAAACGCGGCAGTTTCACGTGAGTATGCGATAGTTTCACGTGCGCACGCGAAAGTTTTACGTGAGTATGCAATAGTTTCACTTTGTGCGCACGAAACTAAACTTTTTTGCTCCATGTTCCCTTAGGGGCTTCGTAGCTTCGTGCCAAATTAGTTGCAAGGCCAACAGGGTTTTTTTCTTTCTGTCTGACTGGTGCGTGCGGGGCTGCAGACTGTACACACGGCGATGTCATTTACATTCGGGTTTGTTTGGGTTAAAAAGAAATTGCCACTGGGTCGGGTGAGGGTCGGACCTCTCTCTTTAAAAAAAAAATGTATACACTGCAAAAATGTATTTTCAAGAAAAAAAATCTTAGTATTTTTGTCTTGATTTCAGTAAAATATCTAACAATACTTAAATGAAGATGCTTTTTCTTGATTAGCAAAACAACCCAAGAAAATACGTTTTTAGACAAAAATATCAAATTTAAGTGATTTTGTGCAAAAAAAACAAGCAAAAAAATCTGCCAATGGGGTAAGCAAATTTTTCTTGAATTTTTCTTGAATTTAGTGTTTAAGAAAAATGTTCAAGATTTTTTTGGTTAACCTATTGAACGATGTTTTGCTTGTTTTATGCAAGAAATCACTTAAATGTTATATTTTTGGTCTAAAAACTAGACCCATTTTGGTTGCACTTTATTTTACAGTACGTGTACTTACCTTGTACATGTATGGTAAATATGTTGTACTTACAGACAAATGTGTGGTACTTACTTTTGGTAATTTAAGGGTTTCATTACTGTACTTACCAGTGGTACATAGTTGGTAGTTATTATGTAACGCTAGGTAAGTACTAGGTAATACCAGATACATATTTATAGTGTATGTTTATTGTAATAGTTATCATATAGGTACACTATAAGTACCTGTCATTAATCCACACTTGCTGTAAGTACTTAATATTATATTGTACATTCATTTGTAAGTACAGTAGTGTTTCTTGTAAGTTAATGTATACCTACACTATAAGTATGTATCTGGTATTACCCAGTAATTGCCTAGAGTTAACAATGTAGATACGGAAATGTAAGTACCACACATTTGTCTGTAAGTACAACATATTTACCATATATGTACAAGGTAAATACACGTACTATAAAATGAAGTGCTACCCTTATTTTCTTGGGTCTCATCAAGAAAAAGCATCATAATTTAAGTTTTTTAATATATTTTTTTTACTCAAAACAAGACAAAAATACTAAGAATTTTTTTCTTGAAAATTATTTTTTACCAGGTTTGGGTAAAACGTGATTCTGCTACATTTCTTTGGACCCATGAAGACCTCTACCGGAGAAGGTGAAAGAACTTTAGGCCACGTCTCCGTACCGAGGTCCGCGTGCGGTTTTAGACACAGAAGAATTACTGATTTCGAAGACACGTCGTTGATAAATAATTTATTCTGGCCCCGAGGATGGTTAGGAGCAGAGTGAAAGACTAATAAATCATTTGTGCTGCTGCTAGTTGTCACTTTCGATTATTTCTGCGTTTGTGAAAAACCGCTGCACCTGCCAGCTGCCGTTTCGAGGCAGAGAAGCCAACTTTCTCTCAAAAGTTGTCACCCTTTATTTAAGCAGCGCACTTCCTTCCTGTGTTATGATGATTCATAGTTGCACAAGGCCATCTTTAAAAAAAGCCATCGATTCTTTAGCGACTTTTATTAAAGCTGACGGATCGCAAACCTTTTCACATTATCTATAAATAATACTCCAGTATGTATCCATTTGTATTTGTTGTTGTGTGAAAATGATTTGTACAGTACTGTGGCATGATTAAAAGTGTAGATGTTTAACATGTGCCAACAGTGTTAAAATAATGTAAATAATTGTAAAATATATTAATCAATTCCAGACCTGTTTTTATTTTGTGTTATTCAAGCCCATTGTAAAATGGATCTATAGATATATGTGTGCTTCCAGTGATATCATCAGGCCTAACAGTTCTGTATGAAATGATATTCCCGAGAGAGCTTTCCAAGTTTGAAGATGAAGTGTGGCATATGGGTGCACTTTAAAAGTATATGACCTAGCTTGGGGTCTATTATCCCCACAGGACTAAAACACCTTTGATAGTCACTTGCACTTAATTGGGTTCTGTTTATGAGATGGGTTTAGTGCTGTGTTTATTCCTGCTAAGTATAGAGACGTATGGGTAAAACCTCACAGAATCTGCAGACTGTTTATATTTGCTGCACTCATTGTGAGGGTAAATCTGTGTGAATCTTAATACAGAGCAAAAAATACTGCTAGCTTTAATACAGACATTCAAAACTCTGTATTTTGCTTGAAAGGGATTACTCTTATTTTTCTAGTAATTTAATTACAGTTACTTCTGATGTAATTGAACTAAATACTGTGTATGGACTGTAAAACACACACATATATATATAATACAAAAGTGGACTTAACATCAACATATGTATCCTTCTTACTTTAAATACTTTGGTGAGTTAATAAGAATAATTGTAACACTTTAATGTAGTTTCCAATTTTCACTATTAACTAGTTGGTTATTAGTATTAATTTTATTGAGATATTTGCTGTTCATTTATACTTAAAAAAGCACTAATGCCAATATAAACTTAATAACTACTTTACTAAGTATTAATAAGCAGTAATTAGGAATATATTAAGGCAAACGTAGTTATTTAATACACAGTAAAAAATAAATATGCGGGATTTACTTAAAAATATAGTGCATCATTTTTGCATCTACTTTTTAAAGTAAGTTTTACTTAAAATTTTAAGCAGTTGCATAAATTGCTTAAAATTCCATGTAATACTTGCTTAAAAAAACAGATGCAAAAAATTATGCATATATGCTATATTTTTTAAGTAAATCCAGCCTTTATTTTTTCAGTATAGTGAGAATTGGACCTTAAAAAATTTGACCAAAATAATTAATGTACATTTATATGATTTATTTAAGCTGTTTCCTGCCTATCTTTGTTTTTATTTACTTAATAGGATTTAGATTTAGTACTTTTTGGAGAGAATAATTTGTACATGTTTGAAGATGTAATTAGTAACTGTTTTTGGTCAATATAATACATGGTAAACTTAATAGTTTGTAAACAAAAACGTGTTGGGTCCACCCTCATGGATCGGTCGGCTCAACAGGTTGAACAGGTGGACTATTTGTGACCCTGGACTACAAAACCAGTCACAATTTTTGGAAATTTGAGATTTTAACATTATAAAAATAAATAAGCTTTCCATTGACGTTTGTTAAATTATGAAAATATTTGGCCGAGATAGAACTATTTAAAAATCTGGAATCTGAGGGTGCAAAAATCAAAATAGTGAGAAAGTCGCCTTTAAAGTTGTTCAAATGAAGTCATTACCAATATGGCTAATGATAAATACATATTTACAGTATGTTCAAAAAATTTTCATTGAAAATGATCTTTACCTTAGGCTACGTTTACATGGAAACGATCTGAAAAGAAACCGCAAAAGTGGCGTTGCGTTATCACTTTTTATTACACGTTTATACGAGCATTTTGAGGGGGAAATCTGCGTGCATATTGTGACACAAAAGTGTGTGATATTCAATGTAGTATGCACTCCAGGCGGCTAGGTGGCAATGTGAAGCACTGACACACAACAACAACAAAGCCTGCGTACAACCTTCTTCCTGGTTCTCCCAGGTCTCGTCCAAAGCCGTCTGGTTTGCCTCCGAAGGAATTGGCGCATCAACAGTTTCACTGAAGTAATTAATGCGCCTTCTCTGATCAGTAATACTTGCTGTGAATAATTCGTACAACTGCTGGAAAGACTTGTATATTTATCAGAGCTACTATGGCAACTTGAAGGTTCGACGTATGGAAATAATCTGAAATGTTTGTTGTTATTTTCCTGAACTGGCGCATGCCTGTGACGTAAACGCGTACGCGACGAGAGCCACCGTGAGCAGACTTTTGCGTTTTTACTCTTTAGACGAGAACGCGAAGGTAGAGCGTTTTTAAGATTTCTACTCTGGAAGGTGGTTTCACTTTTCTGCATTTTTAAGCCCCAAAAACGCAGTCGCCGTGTAAACGAAAGGCACATCCGAAAAAATATTTTTACGTTTTTACCCTAGAGCGTTCTCGTGTAAACAGGCCCTTAGTTTCCTAATGAAAATCTTGACCCATACATAATCAGTGTTGGGGGTAACGCATTACATGTGATGCACATTATGTAATAATATTACTTTTCTGAAGTAACACATTAATATTTGAGTTACTTTTAAAAAAAGTAATGCAAGTTACTTTTCAGTTAAATTAATTCAATTTAAAAATAAAATAATGTACTTTTTGAGTCAGAAACGGAGATGGCAGGCCAGAGCTTGACATTTTTGCAATCATAAAAAAACACCTGCAAGGCCTGAAAGAGATCAAACCTCAGCCATGTAAGAAAAAGTAGCCTAAAAAGAACGTAAGCATTACTTTCCATGAAAAGTAACTAAGTAACACAATTAGTTACTTTTTGGAGAGTAACTTAATATTGTAATGCATTACTTTTAAAAGTAACTTTCCCCAACACTGTACACAATGCATTGTTGGTTATTGCTACAAATACAGCTGGGGAAAAACCCCTTTCAGCAGATTTACTATTTATAGGTATGTGTTTAAGTATAATGATAATGATGTTTTTGTTTCATTCAGTCAACTACCGACAACATTTCTGCCAATTTGTTTTATAAAAAATCATGTTTTTATTTGCATTTATTTACTGAAAACAGAAATGGGGAAAACATGGTCAAAATAACAAAAAAGATGCAGTGTTTTCCAATCTTTAATACTGTAAAAAAATCTTAAAAAATTTTTTTGGGGGAAAACCGTGGGTCACATCTTTCATGAGTCTTGTCATCCTCTCAGTCTTTAACATTGTTGTTGGATGACTTCATGTCACTCCTAAGGTTTGCTTTTGTTGAAATTCAACAGACACTGGACTGAAATGCTCACAATACATCTAAAAATTATGATTCAAGTGAAAACTGTGACATATTTTGGGTTTTGTGGTCCAGGGTCACATTTTTTTCTAAAACCGTAGAAATATTCATTAGTTTCTGCAGGGTGACTTCAATTTTATTGAAATTGCATCATCTTCTTTCTCTGTTTTCATAGGTTATGGGTTTGAAAGCAATGGACTAAGATGCATCCAGACTTTGAATGCACGCTAAGTCAATTTTAAAAAATGCATACAGTAAACGTAGGTAAATGTTTTGCCTGGGTTATTCACATCTTGAATAATGATTTGTATAATCAGCAGTGCTGTGGTTTTTAAGCATTAGTTAGTTTTCTCCCTTAGTGATTTACTCCGATTACAAACTCTCAAACCCCAAGAGACGTCTTCCTCAGGGACGCCACACACAGCCTGTCTGAGCACGTGACTCTGAATCTTACCCTCCACATTTCAAAAGAAAGTGATTCAGATGTTAATTAACTGTTACTTATAGCCGACGACCTCCAGCGCATTTGCCACCTGTGCCGGAATGAAGCGAAATGGCCCTTGAAGCCTGGAAGTGTTGAGCAAACAGTCCTCTGCACAAGGTGCAATCAATGCACGTAGAGCTCGGCGTGCCACCGGCGCAAAAAACCTGCGTCTGCTGCGCGGCGAATCTTATTAGGTAATGACAGAGTAGGTGGTAATCAAGTTGAGATTGTGTCTTTCTCAGAAAGAGGACAAAAGGAAGCACTGGAATCGAGGAGCTCATTGGAAAGGGACGAGATGAACGTGGAACCAAATTGAAAGCCGAAAAAATTTCACGGCGCGCTCGGGTGCGTGAATCTCTCGACGAAACGGCCCTCGTCTCTTCCTCCGTTCTTCGGCCCCCTGAATTAGTTCCTTCAAAAGCTGTTAAGGGTTGAAAAGAAATAACGTGTTGTGAATTGTCTTCTCTCTGAACTGATTAAGTCAATGCTTATAATCATAGCTCCTTAAAAACGTGTCTAGTGTCAACCCATCTCGCCCTTTTTTTATGAACATATAAATTACACTGATTAACACTGTTGAGCAGTGGTATGTATTTTCACTTTTATTTCAATACAACAGATTGCATATTGTAGCAATGTGAAAATATGTTACGAGGTGTTAAAATGTCTTTTTAATTCTGTGCGGCAACAACACGTTGCCATTGTTAACATTCAGAGACGTGTCAGGACGTCCGTATTTTGTCACACATTGAAATGAAAGCGGCGTGCGGCGCAGCACAACGCCGTGCTTGGCAAGCAGCCCGTTGATGTTTACCACACTAGGAGAACTGCGTCTTTGTGGCCTTTGTCTTTCATTGCTTTCTGTTGTTTTACCGCCCGCTCCGTTCCAAAGACAAACTTTGGCAGTTTACCTGATGTCAGTACTAGAATCCAGCTGAATGTGTTACAAGTTAGTGCTGGTCAACTAACATAATCATCCTGTCCTGTTAGATATTTATGTAATTCACAGAATATAAAGAACAATATATTGTACAGATTATTCTGCTCAAATGTTTATAGGGATTTTGCTTTCCTGAGCATTACTTTAAATTTTTTAAAAAAATTTTACAATGGCTTAACATGTACTGTATGTGTTTCTTTATTCTATTGAACAAAAAAAAGAAAATATTTGGATAAATGATGACAAGCATACTATTAATGGTAGGCTACCTATTGGCTTCCATAGTATTTGTTTTCCTACTATGGAAGTCAATGTGTCCCGTCAACCAGGGTGGGATGTGCTGGGGGGATGCCGACGATTAACCCTGGGTAAATGATGACAAGCAAACCATTGACGGTAGGCCACCTATTGGCTTCCATAGTATTTGTTTTCCTACTATGGAATTCAATGTGTCCCGTCAACCAGGGTGGGATGTGCTGGGGGGATGGCGACGATTAACCCTGGGTAAATGTTGACAAGCAAACCATTGACGGTAGGCCACCTATTGGCTTCCATAGTATTTGTTTTCCTACTATGGAATTCAATGTGTCCCGTCAACCAGGGTGGGATGTGCTGGGTGGATGGCTAGGAGTAACCCTGGATAAATGATGACAAGCATAGTATTGACGGTAGGCCACCTATTGGCTTCCATAGTATTTGTTTTTCCTACTATGGAAGTCAATGGGTCCTGTAAACCAGGGTGTGATTTCTTGGGGGGATGGCGAGGATTAACCCTGGATAAATAATAACAAGCATACTATTGATGTTAGGCTACCTATTGGCTTCCATAGTATTTGTTTTTCCTACTATGGAAGTCAATGGGTCCTGTCAACCAGGGTGTGATTTCTTGGGGGGATGGCGAGGATTAACCCTGGATAAATGATGACAAGCATACTATTGACGGTAGGCTACCTATTGTCTTCCATAGTATTTGTTTTTCCTACTATGGAAGTCAATGTGTCCCGTCAACCAGGGTGGGATGTGCTGGGGAATGGATAAATAATGACAAGCATACTATTGACGGTAGGCTACCTATTGGCTTCCATAGTATTTGTTTTCCTACTATGGAAGTCAATGTGTCCCGTCAACCAGGGTGGGATGTGCTGGGGGGATGGCGACGATTAACCCTGGGTAAATGATGACAAGCAAACCATTGACGGTAGGCCACCTATTGGCTTCCATAGTATTTGTTTTCCTACTATGGAATTCAATGTGTCCCGTCAACCAGGGTGGGATGTGCTGGGGGGATGGCGACGATTAACCCTGGGTAAATGTTGACAAGCAAACCATTGACGGTAGGCCACCTATTGGCTTCCATAGTATTTGTTTTCCTACTATGGAATTCAATGTGTCCCGTCAACCAGGGTGGGATGTGCTGGGTGGATGGCTAGGAGTAACCCTGGATAAATGATGACAAGCATAGTATTGACGGTAGGCCACCTATTGGCTTCCATAGTATTTGTTTTTCCTACTATGGAAGTCAATGGGTCCTGTAAACCAGGGTGTGATTTCTTGGGGGGATGGCGAGGATTAACCCTGGATAAATAATAACAAGCATACTATTGATGTTAGGCTACCTATTGGCTTCCATAGTATTTGTTTTTCCTACTATGGAAGTCAATGGGTCCTGTCAACCAGGGTGTGATTTCTTGGGGGGATGGCGAGGATTAACCCTGGATAAATGATGACAAGCATACTATTGACGGTAGGCTACCTATTGTCTTCCATAGTATTTGTTTTTCCTACTATGGAAGTCAATGTGTCCCGTCAACCAGGGTGGGATGTGCTGGGGAATGGATAAATAATGACAAGCATACTATTGACGGTAGGCTACCTATTGGCTTCCATAGTATTTGTTTTTCCTACTATGGATGTCAATGTGTCCCGTCAACCAGGGTGGGATGTGCTGGGGGGATGGCGAGGATTAACCCTGGATAAATGATGACAAGCATAGGGGAGAGCGGGGTATGTTGTCACACTTTTCACACTGTCTAACATTTACTGAGCACCATACATCAAAATGGTATAAATCTCATACCAAATGAAAGAAGGAAGTCTTGGGCACATATGTTGTATTCATAACATCTTTATATCTTATCTCATTACAGAGTTGTAGACTGTTGAATAGTGACTGTGCACTTGTGACAATTTGCCCCATCGGAGGGTAAGTTGTCACACTAGGGCGGGTAAGTTGTCACACTAGATTATCTAAAAATAAGAACACAACTACTTAATTGTGAATATTGATTTTAATTTTTAAACTCAAACCAAACTGGAAATATAAACATCCGTGCCTGGAGAATCTGGAAAAACAATTATTTCAATCCAAATAATGCACATTTCAATTAAGTGGCAAGACCACTTTACTTTGAACTTTGGTTCAAATGTTCTATGGCTTTCACATAAAACCAGATAACTGAATGGAACGCTGCAGATAACTTGCTTAACTTAACATGTTTAACCTCTGAACAAAACAGATGCCCTGTATGACTAATAGGACTCATCTCCAGAATCACAATTCTGACACACATAAATTGTCTGGCCTGAGGTGCAAGCATCCTGGGCCCAATTGTTGCATTTTACACAGTTTACCCAGGGCTCCGTTGGACGACTCTTTGAAAATGGCTCTACACAGACGAGGCAGAAGCACTCTTCATCATCTGATGATGACTCTTGCATGATTTTTCTTCTTTTAGCTGCCTTGTTTTTCATAGGTCCAGATTTCTGCTTCCCTTTCTTTTGAAACAGCTTTTTGCTAGATTGAGGCTTATTCTTTTCTATATCATGTTTTCTGAGCATGTTCGATGTGTTTGTTTGTACAGGGGCAAGTTGTCAGATGTGACGACTTGCCCCAAAGTCATTGAGACAACTTGCCCCATACTTACTTGTGTGCTAATGTTGTCTAAATCTCAAGTTTAGCTCATCATATCACTTTAGCTAAAGTATCAAAAGACACTTTACGGTCTCCTCTATATTGTCCAAAATAATCACTTTAAACACTCACACCTCCCACAGTTGGATTGCATAAAATGTAACGTGATTTTTTTTGACTTTTTAAGCAGAAAAATAAGAAAATTGTGCTAACCTCAGATTACAGTGATCTTGACCACATGTGAACAGGAAGTTGACTATAGAAGAAGAAGTCACATAAAGTGGCTATTTGATTTTTGAGATAGAGCCTCTAGTGTTGGAGTTATTAACAGTGTGACAACTTACCCGTGTGACAACTTACCCCGCTCTCCCCTACTATTGACGGTAGGCTACCTATTGGCTTCCATAGTATTTGTTTTCCTACTATGGAAGTCAATGTGTCCCGTCAATCAGGGTGCGATGTGCTGGGGGGATGGCAAGGATCCCTGGGTCCAGCCCCGCCCCTGGATCTGAATCCAACCCCGCCCCCTGGATGTCGTGTTCTGCAGTGAGGCGCTACTGCCAACCCCGCCATTCTTTATATCCGTACCGCTGATTAATTATTTTTATCCCAAAAAAATCTAAATTTATCCCCCAAGAGTAATGGTCTTCAAATTATCTGATAAATGGCTTACAATAAAGATAATTTTATATAAGTAAAATCAGTACCATGCAATAGTGCAAACAACAGCAAAATCAGGAATGGAGTATTACTGTCAGCACTTCCGCTCCTGTGACAATAGCATGTCTATGTCATGATCCTTTCCATGTCCCGATTTTCCAAATATTGACAAGCACCAATAGTCTATTTCTTTGTGAAAACGCCAAATAGTAAATGGAAAAGAATTCTAAGCAGCATATCATAATGTAAAATTACAGAAAAAACTATTTTTGTATCACAGAAAATTTCAATAATTTATTGTGCTCGTTATTTTACGGTATTTGTCTGGCATCCCAGCCGGAATTTTACAGTTTTTTTACAGAAGTTTTTACAGTGTATTTTACAGGACCATCACAAAACAAATGTAATAAATATTTTCATTGAGAATAAAACAGCAGAATATTAAATATTCTGATCATAAAAAGCATTTTTGCATGTCTGGTGCAAACATAAAGAAGGTATGCTTTCTGTCATGTACAGTTTAGGTTCCGTAATTGTTTTATTAAGTTTCTGTAACGTAGGCCAGCTAGTCAGTGAATTCTGTGCAGTAAAAGTAAACTTCACTCCCCAACCTGAAGAAGTGCTCTAGCTCAGTGGTTTTCAAACTGGGGGCCGCGAGATGGTTCCAGGGGGGCCCCAGTTTTGTGACATTTTATGAAATACATTAATTTATCATGAATTCTGCGTAATTGTAATTACACTTTAAAAAATAAGGCTATTAACCAAAACACTACTTTTTTGTATAATTTAATGTTTTTTTATTAAAATGTTGAGTTTTAGAACAGTTTTTTTGTCACAAATTTTCTTTGAAGGGCCGCGAAGGAATGCACCGTACACAAGGGGGGCCGCACTCTGAAAAAGTTTGGGAACCACTGCTCTAGCGTCCGACTTTCATGCCAGACGAACGCGGTTCGAATCTCACTCAGGGCGGGTGCGAGTAGTAATGGTTACATTTATGTTATACATATTTTATTTCAACAGTTACAAGACATAGCTTAATACTCCAAATAACCAATATTCATAAATAAAAATATTTGAAAAACATCCCGCCCCCTGATTTTTTCACACCCTGCCATCAACTTTGTGCTTGCCATCATTTATCAAAATATTTTGTGTTAAAAATGAGGGTGAATAATGACAGAATTTTCATTTTTGGGTACACTAGAGTTATTACTCTTTCAAATAGTTTTATAACAGCATCATGAATATTTTTCTTGACCTCAACTACAGTGGTACAAATATAATTTGTCATTACAATGTCATTAAGTGTTAATAATACTCTGTCAAATAGTTTTATAACAGCGTCATGAATATTCTTCAATTCATAATGCTTTTTTTAAGTTTCCTCCATGTGTTTGAAAAATAAAATAAATTATCCAATAATAATAATAAATAAAATTGATGAAATTATATTTTATTGCATGTGGAGATCGATTCACCTAATTAAATGAAAACAATACAATAATGGGTTAATTCATGCAGCATTGGGTCCATATCACTGGAAAAAAAATCACACAAAAACAGTTAATTACATTAAATAAATGAATTAAATATTTTTTAGTTTTTTCTTCTGTGCCAGAACATTTTAAGTTTCATAAAGTTAAGTATAATCTTTTGATGTGTCTGTTGTATTTTGTTAAAGTATTTATAATTAATTGACAGATTAACACTTAATGACATTTAAATGACACACTTTAAAAATGGCTGGGGTATTTTTTGAACCATAATGGGTAAATATTGGACAGAACATATACGGAGTTTATTATTTTGCTATGTCATGATTCATTGATGACTTCTAGGCCGTTAGTAACCTGCAGTACAGCAACATGAGGGACATGCATGATCATGCTGTGTGTGTGTGTGTGTGTATTGCAGGCAGGGCCCAGTGGAAGTTGTACATAGCCAGAGCTGCATTAATTGGAGGTGTCGTGGCCTTCAGCACAGGTTTCACGCTTCACTTCCCTCCTAATGTAAATTAGAGGCTACACAAGTTATCCATTTGAGATATTGAGCCGGTATAGAGATAAAGCTGTGCACTTACTCTCCGCAGGTGCCCTGGGACCACGCTCCGTTTATCTGTCACCTGCATTACTGCACACAGCCGCTCGCTGCAGGTGCCATCAAATATTAAACGCTAACCTCCTTTCCTTAACTGACCAAACTGAACTGGTCACTCGGGCTTTGAGGCGAAGAGAGTTTTCTTTTCAATTTTATTTCTAACATCAACAAAGGATGTCCAGAGTCAGTAGATCAGCTTGGATCATCATAACATTTTATTTTGGGATAAACACTCCTAAAAATAAAGGTGATGCAAGGGTGGTTTCTCGGACAGGGATTAGCTTAAGCCAGGACTAGGCCTTAGTAAAAGGAAATATAACTAGTTTTAACAAACATGCCTTACTAAAAACATTACTTGATTGCATTTTGAGGCAAAACAAAGGGCACCGATGTATTTTAAGATATGTCAGTGCAAGTTGTTTTCAGTTTGGACAGCTCTTACATTTATTTTAGTCTATGATTAGTCTAATCCCTGTCCGGGAAACCGCCTCGTAAAGTTTATTTGCAGTAATGCCCTAAAAAACCAAAACATTTTTGCTTCTCCAAAAAACCTTCAAATACCAAAAGTTCTTGAAGAAACCATTTTCTTACCATTTTATAAAACCTTACCTTTTCAAAAATGGTCCCATTTTGTCCCTGGGGGAATATTCTTTAAAAAGGTCCTAATATGTACAATTTAGGTACAGATATGTACACATTTGGTACCGAAATGTACCTCTAATATACTAATAGAAACCCTTTAGGGTACAGTCCTAGTGATAGCTAGAGCTATTTTTTAACGTGTAGGTAAAGTTTTAAGGTAAAGAATAACAGCTCTGACATTAGAGCATCACCGGAGGAAATTATCCACCCCTGTGAGAGAAAACATTTGCGAGATGCCTCCAACATGCAGAACGCTTAACGCTACATTTAGTCAGCAGTTGTACAGGAGTTTTTTCATTTAACTTTGCTGTTTTAGTTTAGTGCTTCTTATCTCGCTCATCATAAGCAACCATCTGCCCTCAGGCCTGTCGTAAACGCAGTTTTTAATCATCTGCACAACAGCGCCTCCGCCAGCGTCGATGAGTTTTCGACTCACGGCGTCGGACAGGTGAGCGACCGCAGACCACCAGCTTCGGGACACGGCACCGTCGCATCTTCGCTTCCGCTCTGTGACACCAGCCTAATCTGATAAAAAATGGGGACAGGTTGAGTTCCCTGTACCTGGCAAGTACCTCCCAACCCGCACGCGTGGATTTCCTCGGATAAGGCCCGTCTTGGCAACCGCCGGGATCCTCTGGAGAATAGTTATAGGGTGATTAATCATTGTTTAGGCGCGGTATGTGTGGGAAGAATGAGAAAGCGGCGTTTCACACCTCTGAGGCAATTAATCCCGGTGATCTCCGCCAGGTTTGTCTTGTAGATAAGTCAGGGTACAAAACTGTTCCTAATTTATCAACCCACTCATGCCATCCGGCATAAAACACACAATTTATTTCCAATCATTTATAGTCAAATTTTAAAAAGAGTGACTTTGCCACATCCGAGTGTGCCTTATATTAGCTTCATATAAACTAAGTACCCAAGATTACAATGGGAATCTCGTTTTATTGTGCACATCTGGTCGAGTCACAATGCATTTTCTCATTTGCAAGCTAAATTTTTGAGCGAATGTGGCATAAATCATTTTACTAATAAGAAGCATAAGTGACGTGAAGCCATCTCCCCTCTCAGAACAAAGAAACAACATATGGCCTAAAAATCACCCTGCGCTATTATTGCCAGGGTGTATAACCTGCGTGAGGCTTTCTCGACGAATGATTGTTGTCTTCGGCGACTTCTCCGTATCTGCGTTTCCAAAGTAGACTTCGTATAATCGCGTTTCTCATTTGCCACCGTGTCAAAGAAGAAATTCTCCTTGACTTTCGATTAAACACCACATAAAACATATCACCACTTAAACGCAGTCAATATGGCTATTACGAGATCACAAAGCCTGTTCTTCCAGTGCATCGAGAACGCATCAGCAACGCAATACAATATAGTGATGGATGGACTAAAAATGACAAGATGAATGTCTTTATTATGTGTATGCTCGTTCCAGAATTCTGCTCGTGGACTCCAAATCATATTTGCCTCCTAAAATAAAGGGTGTGTGTGTGGGGGGGGTTAGGTACGCGTGCCAATAATAGTAAAATGCTTCTAGTTTTAATTGCATCATTACGTCCCCAATATCAGCAGCTCGCCTGCCAATATCAATATTGCCAAAGCATGGGTGGAATATAGATGGCCCAGGGTGAGCGTGGGTATACGCAGAGCGGCCCGACTGCCAGCTTCATCTCTCCTGCCCGCTGAGAAGGGAGAAAGGAAGTAGGCCGGAGATCATATCGTCTTTCTATTGTCCCTCTGTATTCCCTTAATTACTGATGGATCTTGTTTGGATTTTGATGGCAGCCCTGGATCTGTGGTTGCAATGCATAGGAATGGATGGGCCCGGTGGGAAACATCATATTACTGCTGTGCATGTGCGTGTGAGCGTCTCAGAGAGAAACGGAAAGAACGGTTGTGAAAAGGAAGGAAGAGCGATAGAGACGCTTGTGTAGTCGCATACGGCACCCCAAACAAAGGAAGCGTGACGGTGCAGATTGCTGGTTTTGTTATTTTCTGTAAGGTGAAGAGTTCATTAGCGGGGTCAGATGCATTCTGGGATTGCACTGCACACAACATGTAAACATTTACCTAAATGCTTTAGCAAGGAGCCGGTTGAGCTTTCAAATATTTCTTGTCTTCACTCTTAATATCAGCGAAACTGTCAAAAAGACCAAAAACAAAATAAAAGACACTCATCGCATGAATGATGCTGCACGATTGGCTTGTTGAACTTTTTCTGCTGTAATGGAGCTCTCAAGTGATCTGTCACTCTTAATTAAAATGTTGTTTACATATTAATTCAATTTTAAACAGTCATATAGTTTTGATGATAACAGATGGCACGCTGAGGTAATGGAAAGGACGGTGTGGAAAAAGATTGCACATGATTTATTTATTTATTATTTAAAATCTATATATTTTAAATCTTCTCAGATCTTATCAGATTTTCAAAATGTGAGAGACCATGAAGAACACAGGAAATCTCGCTGACTTTAACGCGGTCAAACGTAACTTTACAGTAAACAAACACAACGTGCTTAATTCAATTCAGTTTGTACATATCTGATGTTCATCTGTGCCTGCTGCGCCATGACTGCGGTTGTTATAGTTTCGTCTTTCATCAGCTCACTTTCTGATTGGGTAGCGTTTTTTACACGTGACAGTCTACAGCGGGCTGGTGATTCTCGCGAAATTTGACTTATGAGGTGTCATGAAACATTTTGATAAAAAAAGTAAATGCAAAGTAAGAGTATCAAAATAAGAAGCATACAGTTACCATATTTTTCGGTCTATAAGCCGCATTTTTTTTCATAACTTGGCTGGTGCCGCGTCTTATAGTCAGGTGCGCCTTGTAAGTCAATATGAATTAATTTTGACATTTATGAGGCAAGAGACATCATTACCGTCTACAGCCGCGAGAGTTCGCTATATGCTGCTTCTGTATTTATGTAATTCAATGAATTCAGGGATGTGGAATGACGAGTATGCAAACTTCACGCTAGTTGGTTTGTTCGGTTAATTTAGCCTATTCAACCTTCCAGGTAAGTTCTGTATGCTATGGTTTATTGTTTAAATAACTGATAATATTACTTTAACGTACAGACATCTATTCAGCCTGCTGTTCTGTCTGCTATTGTCTATTTGAATAACTTGCCTGTACAGATTAAATGTGTGTTCTTGGGCTTGGATTTTGTGAAATAATTTTTCTAAGTAAATGCGACGTATAGTCCAATGCAACTTTTATATGTTATTTTGTCTTAATGACGCATTTTTGAATAATGCGGCTTATACTCCGGTGTGGCTTATAGTCTGAAAAGTAGGCTACGGTACAAACATAGCAAACATAGCCAAACAAATTTAGTTGTTTTATCCACATTCAAGGGAAACATTTTCATTACCGCAACGTGTCCATGACTGCATTCGGGTTCTTTGACATGGAAAATTTATAATTAAAAAATAAAAAGCTTCAGTGCATGCTACACTATAAACATTTACAGTAAAGAAACAAGTGGTATTTGGTGATCATTGGAAAATGTAGAGACAATAATAAGGAATATAAATGTGTCCAAGAACAATTTTCTCATCCTCCGCAACAATTTTCAATCATTGTTTAAGCCCTCAAGGAACTAACATTTTCAAAAAAAGGAAGGGACACAATTGACTGTGACACTCAAGATGGCTACCAGGTAAACACTTTTTATTTTTTTAGGTTCCCCTCATACAACAGGATTTCGAATCGTATATCAACATTTGAATATTTCCAAATGTGACCGGATTTAGACCCTCTTAACACGCCGTGCACCACAGTAAAATCTGATAAGATAACCGGTTCAACCACAAAGACGATCAGGACTTTACCTAAGATTGTCGTAAGAGGAAATATCAGCCCAAATTCAACAAGATTATCTTTTGGTGTGTACCTGGGCTTTACCTAGATTAAGACAATTTCCATGCTTCCTTCTTTGTTTCACTGCGAGGTGGGGCCCGCGCACGCATTTTGCACACAGCATCTGGTTAAAACGCTCTTGGATGATTCTCGAATGAAGTGTTTTTCTCGCTCGAATTATAAAGGAAAGGGGTCAGCGGAATTGTGATGTGTTTACCACGCAAAATGATTTCCAAGCGTGGCAAGTTAACTTGGCGTGTTGCATTGTTCTTTTTAAGCATTGATTTATGTTTATGTTTGCAAGGGTTCAGCAGAGAAAATATTTGCACAAAGCACCTTGCTGTCTTTGTGGGGGCTTTTTAATCTTTCCCCCAATTTGTTTGATTGGTTGTCGTTTGTGCTCCATTGTTTGTCTTTTAGCTAACAAGCTCGTGGAAAGGCCATTTTGCCTCATACTTGTTTCGAAAGAGAAGAAGGATTTTATTGTTAAGTGAGATCTGGAAAACATCATTGACCTCAATAGATCTGATACAAGAGACCGTATCTTAGATAAGAGAATGAGAGGAAATGCTTGTCATATTCAGTTACTTTACTTATACATCATCCGTCTGCAATCCACATATGTGTCTTTAGTGTTTTTAATGGTAGAATATATATCACTTGTATACAAATATACAAAATGGGCCTAAATAGTTGAGAGGTTCACACATTTTTGCACAATCAAATTTAAATATTAAAGTCAAATTAAAGACTACATAGACTATAACAATGTTTAAACAGGTTATAGCTAACAGGGTTGCCTCATTTTGTCTTATACCTACTTTGCTTGTATGACTGTATGGGTAAAATGTCGTCAAAACTACAATTTGTGTAAAAGGACAAAATGGTATAAATGTTATTGTTACTTAATGGATGCAACACATTTAGGAACATTAAGTCTTTGTAACGGGGGGGTTTGTAATCATGCAGTAAGAGACCTTGATGTGTTTACCTACTTTTCATGCAAGGTTAAGTTTATGTTAGATTATAGCTCATCTAACACAACCAATAGCTCTCACAACAGAGTACGTGTGATTTATGCGACTAATACTTAAAAAAAGATTGGGATGGCAGCTTGTAAAGTTCAGCATAAAGTATCACTTTCTTGTCTGCAAGTTTTTAACTGTGCAGGACTGGGCTGTGAAAATCCCCGCTTGTTTTTGCAGTTGTTGTTGTTGTGTCTCTGGATGATAGTATATGATAGATGGAGTCGATCCAGGACATCTCGATCGACAGCTGTTGATTGCTATGAAAATCGAGAAAAGCTTCCAGAGCGGAACAATGCGCTCATTGCTCTCGCAGTTCAGTCGCCAACTGAGCCCGGCAGCGGGGCACTTCATGAATTTCAACCACAGGCACTAACGTCAACCAACAGAGAGTGTGGACACATGACGGAGAGAGAAAGACAAACATTCAGATCCTCTTATGTTCCACATGAGTCGACGTTTACAAAAAAAAAACATTTGTACTGAAATGCAGAAGACAACAGTTCTGTTTAGTAGTCAAAAATATCAAACTCTTTTGTATTTATTATGCAAGTTATTTTTATGACTTCATATACCGTACTGATGGGAGTTTGAGAGACTACCTGGATTATTTAGGATGTCATGCTGTTTAAGAATCTGAGTGCCCAAAACCCCCTTTACCGTAGTATAATGTGTACTTACTGCATGACATTGAGTTGATTAATGTTTATATAAAGTGGTTTAAACCGTACAACCACAGCAATGCTCAATACACAGTTACATTTACTGATAGCAACAATCTATTATAGTATTATCGAAGTCTTTTTAAGGAAGCTTAGTCGCATCACTGTGCATCCAAGACTTTGATTGTCAGAATCTGCACATGACCAAAGTCCCTCCCCCAGATGATGTCATTCTTTAACGGTTGACGATTGGCCTTTTTTACTGGAAGGCGGGACTAGAGCGGCCACACTGATAGTTGCAATCTCCCCCATTTATATCAATATCAGTGATGCATCTTGGTATTATTAAATATCTTTGGATTATGCTACATACACACCAGAAGCGAATTAAACTATTTGTGCATGTAGATACATAAAAAATCAATGCAAAGATGCCAATGACGCAAATTGGGTGGTGTGATTGCCATGAACATGAAAATATTAAGCGAAAAATTGAAATCCCGCAAGTAATCTAGAGCGAGGAACGTGATGCTTTGCGTTTGGTGTGTACGCAGCATTACTCAAAAGGAGTGTGCCTCATACATCTTGAAAAGTAAAGCTGCTGGCTCTTTGATCGCCCCCTGGTGGCTGGCTGCAGTACAAGTCATAAACCCCGCCCTCTCCATGCAAACGAACGGGACTCGGTCAAATAAATTACACTTCCAATAAAATTTTCTGAAAGATGGTTTTGGTCCTTTAAGGTAGTTGTTATCACGCTGATATATGTTTTATTGTTTATTTTTATGATAAGTTTCATTTTAGCTAGTAATTTGATGATATAAAAATGGAGCGTGTTGTTATGAATGACATTTGTGATTGACAGCTTCTCTGAGCGGACTCTCTGAGCTTCGAGGGAAGATTGAAGATATAACAATTATTAATTTTCAATTTATTTTACACGGACAAAATTAATTGTATTTAACTTACCTTTTTTTAGCGAGACAGTCGAATGAGACGTTCAAGGGGCGTGGTTAAATTGGGTGCACAAGCGTTTGGGCGGAAATTTGATACCGCGGCTCCACCTCCGGGGACCATGGATGATACCTTCTGGGTATGCCCTGGCTCCAAACTGACGTTTTTTGCGTAACATGTCAGCACCCATCATCTAGTCGATTCTAGTCAATTTGGACGTAAGCCCTTTATGGTTGCCAGGCAACATAAGCAGCTGCCCATTAATATGGAAGGTGTGGTCACATGTAAAGCTCAGCCAATTAGAAGTCTCCATTTAACATTTTTTATTATTTTTACATTTTATGCGTTTAGGCACTCACTTTCATTTAATAATACTTCAAGGGATACATTTTTATCCGTACAGGTGTATTCTGGTAATCAAACCCATGACCTTTGCGAGGCTAACGCAACGCACGAGGCTAACGCAACGCACAAGGCTAATGCACAAGGCTGCTCATGCATGCTTGCTAACATGTTCTACTAATTCAGTTATAACAAAGGCTACGTTCACACTGCAGGCTGAAACAGCCCAATTCCAATTTTTTTGCCCCTATGCGACCTGTATCTGATCTTTTCATGACAGTCTGAACGACACAGATCCGATCTTTTCAAATGTGACCCAGGCCACTTGGGTATGTGGTCCTGACTCCAAAACGTATCCAATCTTTTGAAATGCGACCTCCGTCTGAACGGCCAGGCCACATGTATCTGACCCGTACGTCATTGATAGGCTACAAACGTCATAATTTTGCATTGAATTAGGCGGGAACGAGAAGATAAACAACAACCATTGCGGACAATGCTGTTGAGACTAGTCAATGGCAGAGGTGTCAAGTAACGAAGTACAAATACTTCGTTACAATACTTAAGTAGAGATTTTGGGTATCTATACTTTACTTGAGTAATTATTTTTCAGACGACTTTTTACTTCTACTCCTTACATTTTCACGCAATTATCTGTACTTTCTACTCCTTACATTTTAAAAATCGCCTCGTTACTTCTTTTAATTTCGGCTTGTTTTCGTTTTTTACATTCCGGCTTGTCATCGTTAAAAAAAAAAACTATCTTGATAAATTGCATCATCCTGATGAATGCGAATGTGGTTGGATGAGAAGTATAAACATACACCATTCCGACACCCTATTGGTTTGTACGCAATCCCCGCCGTACGCAATCCCCGCCCCCCCAGCTGACTGCAGATGATCAAAAGTTTGTTCGATAGCGCTTCAAAGATAAACTTAAAAGAACCGCGAGAGCGATTGCAAAGCAGTTGGAGCAGTTTGCTCTCGCGATGCTTTGATATCATCCGCCATCCGTTTGTACAGTAACAGACTGCGGCCTTCTGCCTTCAAATGGAAAAGGACGAAATAAAACTCGCGGATCACTTTCAGGTCAGTACACATTCACAAGCCTGTGTAAATATATAGCTGGCTGCTGACACCAACTCATCTGTGTGATTTAAATAGTATAACAATGTACCAATTTAAATCATATAACTTTAGTTGTTCAACTTAAATGACATTGTGCTGCGTTGCGTTTTGAGGCATGGCAAAGATATCTATGCTAAAGACATCTGTTGTTTTGTAATAACTGCCCTAAATTTTATTTGCATTAACAAAACCTACTTAGCTAAATGCTTGAGTGTTAAATCAATTAAACACATAACCATACATAACAACTTTTGCTTTTGTTAATGGACATCAGCTGTTTCCTTAAACCTGACTTTTAATTTACTTACAAGAAAGACAGTCTTCAAAATTACTTGGATTTACACCGACATGTAAGATCAGCTTTGTCACATTAGATTAAGCTGAAGTCCATTAGCTACACTGGGACAGATGCAGAAATATAGGCTTTAATATATAATTGCATATGTGTGTAATTGTAGATTGTGTTGCTGTGAAAATACAATTATAAATGATAACAATAGCATATTTCTATCCTCACACATACTATAGTTTGTTGTTTTTTAACTAGAGAGGGCACCACTGTAAAAGTTTGGCCAGCAGCGGCCCTGCTCTGAATTTTGACTTTTTGCACCATTATAATATTTGAATATTTATATATAATGCTCAGTAGTACACATATAAGGTTCTTTAATGCAGTGGTTATGAAACCATTTTTTTGCGGCCTCCCTTGTGTACAGTGGATTCCTTCACAGCCCCCCCAAAAAAATTTATGACATAAATCATTCTAAAACATAAATTTTGAATTAAACAAAACATGTTAAATTATACAAATGTATTGATTTTGTTTAGTAGCCTTATTGTTCTGAGGTTTAATTACACAGAATTTATAATAAAGTAATGTATTTCATGAAATATTATAAAACTGGGGCCCCTGGCACCATCTCGCGGCCCCCAGTTTGAGAACCACTGCTTTAATGTACTTGTTTGCATTGTACTAAAATGCGTTCATTTTTAATGGGCATATACCGTATGCAGTTGAAACAGATAGCCTAGTGCAGGGGTAGGCAACATGGAGTTCCGATGTCCTGCAGAGTTTAGCTCCAGGTCTAATCAAAAGCCCCTGAAAAAGTCACCTGAAACTGCAGGTAGCCAAGGTTTTGTAAGGGTTGGAGCTAAAATTTGCAGGACATCGGCACTCCAGGACTGACATTGCATACCCCTGGCGCTAGTGCATCCCACATTTTTTAACATTAACATTTTAATATGACACTATAGTTATTATGGCCTTAAGGAAAATTTTTTAGAGGAGATAGGGTAGTGCACAATAGGCCCCTGTGGTGCGGCCTAGGCTTTTTTCTGTAATGACATTTTTTTCCTTACATTACTTTTACTTTTATACTTTAAGTAGTTTTGAAACCAGTAATTTTTCACTTTTACTTGAGTAAAAAGCTTGAGTTGATACTTCAACTTCTACAAAAGTCTTTTTAAACTCTAGTATCTATACTTTTACTTGAGTAATGAATATGAGTACTTTTGACACCACTGGTCAATGGAAGGGAAGCGTGGTCATATATTTAATTAATATTTGCTAACACTGCTCCACAAAACGCCATGGCCAAAAACCTTGCTCTCCTCCTTCTTTTTAATTTTCTTCTTAAAACAAGATTGTAATTGTGCTGGCTCCGTTGGGAAAATAAGAGCTCCGCTGTTGACTACACTGTTGTTGACATCCATGTATAACGTTAGCTACTTCCGCAAATAACGAGTGACGTCGTTGACAGTTGAGTACTCTTCTGCGCATACGGGTCACTTCTGGGTCATTTCACGTTCACACAGGAGATCACAAAAGGTCCCATCTAATTGGAAATGTGAACGGCCTTGCAAAAAAAAAAAAATTGGAATTGAGCAGTGTGAACGTAGCCAAAGTCTCTTCAGTGAAGTCGTGCCACTAGGTGGCCATATTTGCAATTCCTCTGGGCAGTTTTTTCAGTTATGCAAGACTAAAATCTATTTAACCCTTTCCTCGCCATTGACGAGTTAACTCTTTCCCCGCCATTGATGAGTTAATCGTCAATTTAGAGAAACCGCTTCCCTGCCAATGACGAGTTTTTCTGGCAATCCGCAATACCACTATTATTCGGGTGGCACTCTTACCCAACTTGTACAACCAGGAAGTTTGTTTTGATCAAAACAAGACAATAAGTCTTTCACAAAAACACAGGGAAAGAGTTAAATGGTGAGAGACAGAAATCTCTAAAACCGTGTGCTAAATTATCACAATTAAACAACATATATCTGACAAACAATTATACTTGACATCAACTGTACCAGTCTTTTGTTTTAAAACTTGCATTGTGCTAAAAACAAATTTTTTCGAGGTCACTTCAGCAACTGCGCACGTGCACATGTTGGCTAGCGTCTCACGTGACTCTGTACAGAGCCCCTCCCCCAGAGAATCGACAGTCGTTATTGATTGACGATTGGTTCATTAACTGGAAGGCGGGACTTCCATCGCCAAAGCAGCCATATTGATTATTGCATTGTCCCCTATGCATAGTAATAGGAATGCTTAATCTTGTTATATCCAATATCTTTGGTTAAATCTACTTGTAAAATTCTTGTCTGTGTGATTTGTCATTTGATTTAATTTCGTGTATTTCTCTATAACTTTGTGTCACAGCCTCGACACAGCTGCGACCTCTTAATAAAGAAGCTAACGACCGAGCGTGTCCATGTGTTTGAACTGTATGTTGGGGAGTTCATCAAGGCGAATTAGCACCACCTCAATACTTCAGCACTTTTAAACAGAGACCGTCATCCGCTGTGTTTTTTTATGAATCCATTACGATTAGAAATTAGAGACAGTGGGGCAGAGAGGGAAAAAAACAGTGGATTGTTTTTAACAAAAATTAGCATTCTGTGAGAGATCTATCCCCAGGTTTAATTAAGGCATATTCACTATTCCAGTTCATCATTGGCTTTATGTAATGTTAAAAAACAAGTTCTGCTTATTGGCATCTGTTTATTTCTTATTAAAAAAGAAAACATTATACTGGGTGATTTGGCACCTTCGTAGTTTGTGCCTGGGCCTCATATTATGGGAATTCTTGGTTTGTGTGATGATTAAATGCTTAATAAAAAATTCATTGCTGTCGCCAACATCTGCATTGTAGCTCTAACGGCTCACTGGAGTGTGTGCGGCTTGTAAACTTTCCAAACGCGTTGTCGAGAACCCTGGAAAGTTCAGCGTCGAGTTTGCCTCGCTCATTACGAAGCTACTCCTGCGCCTGCGATTAGACAAAGAACAGTTTTTAATTGCTTTAAAATCGGAACGCATGATAAGAATGGATTAATTTGATTTTTCTGTTTCTACAAGTAGCAGATGGTTTATGTCTTAGGAACGCTCGTGTTGTAAAATGAGATCCCCAGCTCGCCTCTGATTGGTCACTGTTAATGAAGCATGCTGTGCTGATTATTGATTTAGAAAATGAGGATGACACCAGGATTGTGCGTGTTGTGGTAATAAATTAAAAAGAAAGGTGTTGTCTTTTTTTAATGATCGGCAGAAACCTATTTTAAATGACGTAAAATATTTGATTTTCTTTTCAGGTGGTCTCTGGCCCGTCAACGTCATTTGTTGTTGATTAAAAAAAATACAAAACCTTCTTTTTTCTGACGCTGCTAACAAGCAGATGGTCGACTTGACTTATTTGTGTTTTGCGTTTCTGAATGACCAATCCGGTGCATGATGGGAAACTCAATGAGATGCTTGTCAGAGGAGAAACAATTCATTGGAGAGAGCCCACCAGAGCTTTGTGTGTGTGTTTGTGTGTGTTCTGCTCTGTTAAGATCTCTACAGCCCTCCCCTCCTCTCTCTCTCTCTCTTTCTCTCTCTCTCTCTCTCTATCTATCTTGTATTATTATTGGCTGTGGCAAGAGCAGCTGTTTCGGAGTGGCATCGCTCTCCGCATTAATAACTTTCCACTGGTGATTAGCACACGGAAGTGGAGTCCAGTGATGGAGCTAATGTAGCTCTCCCGAGGGCTGTCGTTCTCTCGTGAGGCCTGTCTGTGTCACCGGGCTGTCTTGCCCCTTTTCCACTGAGCCTGTTTCAACCCACCAAGCAATTTTGCATTTAAAAGACGTCTAATAGCCGTCCAAAGACAGCCCAGACGTCTAGGCTAAAACAAGGCAAAATGTAGGCTGTCAGCGAAAATTTAATAGACGTCTAACTAGGGGTGGGCGATAAACCAGTAGGTATGATAAATCAGTAGAAATTTGTAAACCGGTAGAGATTTTGGACTATAGTCTCTATCGAGGTCACGAAAACTTAAAGTTTGCACACATATTGAAGCACTGCAGTTTAAAAGCAAATGATTTTAAGCTGTTAAAACACAAACTGAGCTATACAGGCATGCGCATGATGTTTCTGTGTGAAAGGAGCACGCAAGCCGTGCACCCGCTGTTCATTGAGCAAGTAAGCATTTATGTCAACATTAAATATGTCAAATTTCTATCAAAATTCCCATTTAGGTATCCTGATAAACATGGTCTTTTAAGTCTTTACTCTTTTGCTTCTCACTTCCCGGACGAGTTTTTATGGTAATCTTCATTTCCGCTATTATCCACCAGATGGCACTCTTACCCAATTTATAAAAAACAGCCTGATCTCACGAGAAATTGTACATATTTTACGAGTTGGCTAATTCATATAAATTCATACGAAGTATGTGCCCCGCGGAACCTAACTGAGATAGTTTGTTATAACATGACATTGGCGGGGGTCTTTCCTATGCCATGGCCATGAGTGGGTCAGAGGCAGTTTTATAACACATTATTATTAATATCTGCATTAATATTATCGTTAATATACCATTATTAATACCATTGTCAATACTATCATTATTAATATTATTACTACTCATCACCCCTATTACATCTACTATTATCATTAATATTATTGATATTATATTAATACCATTATCAATATTACTATTATTTATTTATTTATTTATTTATTTATTTATTTATTTAATATTATTATTGCTATTACTACTACTATTACTTTTTATTTATATGATTTTTTTATCTTCTTCCTGATCCTTCACTCTCCCCTTAAGTCCGGATGAAATTAGTATTTTTGTTAATTTGTTTATCATTACTATTATTGCTATCTGTCATTTCATATTAATATAATTTTTCATTATTATTATTGTTAATAATATTCCTAATATTATTATTATTATTATTGCTATTATCACCCTCCTTATCAATTTTGTTGATTTATTTACATCTAATTATTTAGATTTTATTTAAAATAAATAAATAAAAAATAAAATAAAATAAATTTATACGAAGTTAATCGTGCAAAATCATACAATTCTCATGAAAAAACAACAACAATAACAACGAATCCGAACCCCTATCCCCAACGTCACAGGGGTCAAGGCAAATCGTACCAAAACGTACAAATGTGGTCGTATGAATTAATACTAATTAGCCAATTCGTAAAATATGTATGAATTCTCGTGAGATAGCGTCAGATAGCATCAGCTTATTCTCCACCTTGTAAACTCTGAATCTGATCTCTAACAAAAAGTCTTTACAAAAATGCAATTATTTCAGCTTTTTGCTCAAAATTTTGTATTTTTGAAGAAAACTCATATTTGAGAGGTAATAAAATGAGAACAAATGAAGATAGGATAAAACTTTTTTCAGTTTTTTTTTAAAGCTGAGGGTCTGTTCTTTTATTTTAAATATATTGTATGTTTATATATTTATAGAGGAAAAATTTCCTGGAAGGCATTTTGTGAAGGATTGCTGGCGGGCAATAAAAAAAAATGGCTGGCGGGAACGAGTTAAGAGAAAGTAAACAACTGAAAAAAGAAAATGCATGCCTAAAGGTATGTGGGCGATTCTCACGAAAACTTGGTTTTAAAAATGTCAAGCATGAAAATGTAAAAATTGCTTAAATTTACTTTTTTTCCCACCAGACATTGAAACACAAAGTCTGGAGTAAATGGGAACATTACTTTAAAAACTTTTACTTATCATTTAACACTTTTTGTAACATAATTTTAAAAATTAGTCCTAAAAAATCTCATTACCGCAACACTCAGAAAACATCAACACTGACATATTTTCAAAATGACATGACAAACCTGAAAGAACATCATTTGGAGATTCTGCACATGGATTTAAAATCAAAGTATTATGCTTCTATTAATTAAATTAACATTTAATAAGCATCTGTTGCGGTAATGATAATTAAAATGTTGTGTAAGCATTCTGACAAGACAATATTTCAAATTAACTGTAAAAAAATGACCTTACCTGGTAGCCATCTTGAAGTAACTGGTCCATGTGCTTGGTAACTCAAAATCAAACTTTATTAAAATTCTGTATGTGTGCTTAAACTGTTCTCAAAAAGTGTTGCAGAGGATGAGAACATCAGGCATGGACACATCATTTTCCTAATTTTTCTTCAGTATTATTATACATGAATATTTAGTAAATATTTTTTCTGTCATCTAAAGTAGTCTAGCAAAACATCCATTTATTTTATTTTTTAATATTTTTGTGTTAATTTGATTAATTACAACATAACGCATGTTCAAACACAGCCGGACACATTGCGGTAATGAGAATTTCAGCAGAAAATGAGATAAAATTTCCAATTTTAAATTCTTATGTTGAAATCACACATTGTGCAAGGTAGAACACAGTATTGTGTTAATTCTGATGCTTTTTAATGTTACTATATTACACATTTTAAAGCTAAAATCATTAGTGCCGTGGTGTTTCAATGGTTTCGTGAGAATCACCCATGTATAGCCCATCCCTACGTCTAATCATGAAAAAAATAATAAATAGATGAAAGCAAACACCTTGTAATCACTGTTGACTTTGCTTACATGATGAAATATAAGACATCTCACAAGTTATTATGCAAAAACAACATGCAACCATATTCAAGTTAATTCTGGCTAGAAGTGGGTTACTCATACGTAGCTGGACTATATCGAGTCAATAGTTAACCTAGTCCTGGACGGTGAAATGATTGCTACTGCTTGCTGGGAAAACATTCCAGGCATTTCTACTGCTGTATAATGACTTTTAAGCTTATTTTTTTTTTACTTATTATTTGCATGACGTACAGATAGCACCTTGTGTAGTTACTCCACAGTCATACAAAAGGCATAATGTATATGTGACTCTGGACCACAAAACCAGTCATAAGGGTACATTTTTTATGTTTTGTTATGATAGGACAATATCTGAGGGTGCCAAACATTTAAATATTGAGATTTAAAGTTGTCCAAATGAAGCCCTTAGTAGCACATATTACTAATGATAAATACATTTTTGATATATATACGGTAGGAAGCGTACAAAATAGCTTTGTGGAACATGATCTTTACTTTATATCCTAATGATTCATGGTTCATCCAATGTATTGTTGACTGTTGCTACAAATTCTGACTGGTTATGTGTTCCAGGGTCACATATAAGCATATACAGATATTTTTCGGTGCTTTACTGTTCATTCAATGAAAAACTCATACTGCACATTTTTGAACAGCATGAGGATAGGTAAATAATGACACATTTAACATTGTAAGTAATTAAATTCAGCATCTTTATCAGAGCTGAACAATAAAGATGGCGTGAAGCCAGCAGGAAAGAGTTTCAGGCCAGTTGGCAGAACATTCACATTCCCCATCCGTCCAATGCTGTGTTGTCAATACATTTCACATTAACTGATCATGTGATTTTATACATTGCATACTTGTGATTGTCTGTGATGATCAGGGTGGATGAACCACATATAAGACTATCATTTTACCTTAAAAGTAAACATGGTAAACAAGTCCCTAAAGTTTTACAAGCCACTTACTTATCATTTGAGAAATTGATGAATCAACTGTGAACATTGATAAAACCATTAAACAAACAGTAAAAACATGACAAATTTATAAAGATACTGTACAGTTAATATTATTCAACACTTCTATTTAAACAATGTAATTATAATGTTTAGATATGTATTTTAATACACACTGTAAAATAAATTACAATGTTATTGCAGCTGGGTTGCCGGTAATTTACCGTAGATTTACATTTATGTTATTTACTGGCAAGAATTTGTTCAAAGTTAATTACATTTTTAATATTAACAAGTATTTATCTTTACAGAATAAAACTATACAATAACAGCCTCATGCAAAGCATTCTGGGAAACAGAAGTCATCATCAACCTTTTTATGTTTTTTTTCTTCAGATTTTGTTTACCATAATGTTTTGCTTGATACTGTTTTTTTTAGTTTTACTCTATAAAGACAAAGACTTGTAAATGTTTAATGTTCATTTAACTTTGAACAAAATGTTGCCAGTTAAAAACATAAATTTAAATCTACGGTAAATTACCGGCAACCCAGCTGCAATTTCTACGGAATTTTTTTACAGTGCATGTTTGCAAGTAATTCAAAGTTACATAAACTTGAAACCTTTCTAGCTGAACTGTCACTTTAAATGTAAAATACGAAGTACATGTTAAAATCTTATTTTCATATTTCCCTCAAGCATGTTAACAAAATAAACCACATCCTTATGTTCCCATTCTCGGCATGCAACACATCTTCTGCATTGTCTGTAAATAGGCATCTTTTGAATATTTTGCCACCTGTTACTGTCCGCAGGCAAAGTTCAGTGTGACACGGATGCGGCAGGTCTTCATTCCTCACAGGAGGCAACAGAGCAGCGTCACTGTTGCGGCTGTGGGACGTTTGAAGTCCCTTGTGGATTTTGTTGCATCATTAACTATTTACGTGATGTCACTTCACGTTATTTACAGTGGACTGGTGGTAAAACCCACGTGTGGCTCTTTAATGCTGCAGAAACGTCACCTGCAGATGCAAGGCACCAATAAAAATGAACTTTACTGTGGCACAGAAGTGCTGCTTGGCCTGGTTTATCCAAGCTATATGCAGTCAGAGCGTCAGGCTCAGTTTTGCATAAACATTTGTGTAGATCAGCGCTCTTTGAACTTTTTCGTGAGCAAGGGCTACCACAATGGATAAAACAATCTGGAGGGCTACTTTTTCAATATAGACTTTTTGTTTTACTTGTGGATTTTACTTGCTGATATGTTTTATCATTTTTAAATGTTAACATACATAAAAGAAGCCAAGCTAATATTAAAAATATGCAATAAATAAATAATAAAATTGAGGCTATAAATAGAATGTGCTTTGATGGGCAACTCACAGACTCTATGCGGGCACCATGTTGGAGACCACTGGTACACTGAAAAAAATGATTCATTGAATTTAATTAATTTTTTAAGGTAAGTGGTTGCAATCAATTTATTTAAGCTACATTTAAATAAAAGTTTTCTATTTTTATTTTACTTTACTAATATATTTTGTTTAAATGTAGCTTAAATAAATTGATTGCAACCACTTATCTTAAGAAAATGTAGTAAATTCAATGAATCATTTTTTTTTCAGTGTATAGATACTTTGATCAGAATCACTTGATTTGAAGGATTTAGTGTTTTATAAGGATTTATATTTTCCCAGTATTGGACAGAACACATGTTGGGTTAATAAATTAACTACCCAGTCTCACAAGGTTTTGTGATATAGTCACATAAATTTTTTATTCTTTTTTTGTGATATTATCACAAATTTCCAAACTTTTTCGTGATCGTATAATGAATTCCTGTTTTCATGTTGGTTACTCAAATGCTTTTTCCTATTTTCAAACCTTTGTCACTTTGGTTTAGGGTTAGATTTGGTGTTTGCATTAGAATGTCACTTTGTGTATTGGTTTATACTATTTTTTCAGATTTTTTTTATATGTCGCCTGGTGTTAGGGTTACGGTGCATTCACACGGGGTGTAAGCATTAACGCTTCTCATTCACTTTTAATGAGGGATGTCATGCATTGCCGAACTGAATTGTGGATCTGCCGTTGCCGCATCAGTGACGTTGCTCGAGGTAGAAGTTGAACATTTCTTAACTTTTTAAGTGTGGCAACACATGCGTCAGCCAATCAGATCACCCTATGCAAATAACCTAGCCAGAGCCAGCCAATTACGTTTATGGAAGACCGGAGCATGTGTTGCGGCCACTGTGATTGGCTGTTGGCCACGCTTCCGATAACGGCGCATTCACACGTGCCGAAAGACTTAACGCTTGATGGAAGGCTTATCTGAAGCGTGTTCAACTTCTGCCGCAAGCAACGGCACTGACGCGGTGCCGACGGATCCACAATTCAGTTCGGCAACGGATGACGTCTCCCATTAAATGTGAATGAGAAGTGTAAACGCTTTCGCCTCGTGTGAATGCGCCGTGAATGCAGAGTTAGAGTTGGGTTTGGGTAGGGATCTCATTTTAGGTAAATCTAATCCTAAACCAAAGCGACAATGGTAAGAAAACCGTTGAGTAACCAATACGATAATCACACGAAAACAGGAATTTGTTTTACGATCACGGAAAAACGTGGAAATTTGTAATAATATCACGAAAAAAGAATCTATATAACAAAATTTTGTGAGACTGGGCTGAAATAAACCTATGCTGAGTTGTTTCAATGCAATGCGTGTTTGGGTTAACAACAACCTCGCATTGGTTTATTTATTAAAGGAATAGTCTACTCATTTTCAATATTAAAATATGTTATTACCTTAACTAAGAATTGTTGATACATCCCTCTATCATCTGTGTGCGTGCACGTAAGCGCCACCAAACTTGCTTGTATTACTACTCGTCTTAAATAGGAAAAACGTTGATGTGTTTGGTCACTTCTAACTTTATCTCTTAATGGTACCATTGAATGAATGGGGCTAAGCTAAATGCTATCGAAGCGTTGCAGCGCGCTCCAGCGCTTACGTGCACACACACAGATGATAGAGGGATGTATCAACAATTCTCAGTTAAGGTAATAACATATTTTAATATTGAAAATGACTAGACTATTCCTTTAACCCAACATGTAGTATGTCCAATATTTACCCAGCATTGGGTTAAAAATAACCCAGAAGAATTTAGTGTGTTGATATTTTTGAAATTAAAATGTCCCATTACAATGCTTTCAATGACTTTAAATAGTTTAAAAAAACAATAAATAGGTTTGCTTTGTGTGCGATAAAATCGAAAGTTGTTATAAAAATAGACTCATATAAAATTATTCACATGAAAAACTTTTCTTCTTAAAGGAGTAGTTCACCCCAAAAATTATAATTTGCCAATATTTTACTTACTCTCAAGCCATATCATGTATATGACTTGAGGTTTTGTAAGGAAACATTTATATTTTATAAACTTTATAAACTATGCCTGTACGCTATCCATGAGAGAGTTGAGGTCGAGCGAAAGTCTGACCTCTTACCCAACATTACAAAAACCCATTTGTGACCCAGGAACACAAAACCAGTCATAATGGTATTTTTTTTTTAAATTGAGTTGTTAAAAAATATTTATGTATTATCATATATTTAGATGATTATAATCTGCTTTTTATTGATGTACGGTTTGTTAGGATAGGACAATATTTTGGAAAACCACCTTTAAAGTTGAATTTCTTAGCAACACATATTATAATGATAAATAATTAAAAAATATATATATTTATGAGGGGAAATTTACAAAACATTTTCATGGAACATGATCTTTACTTAATATCCTAATGACTTTTGGCATAAAAGAAAAATCGATAATTTTTACCCATACAGTAAATTTAATATCGTAATTTTTACTCATACATATTGCTGGCTATTGCTACAATTATACTTGTGCAACCTAAAACTGGTTTTATGGTCCAGGGTCACATTTAATAACTGTATGAATTAGTTTTTGATGGATGGATTTACTTTTTAGAGCATTAAAAATAGGGGAACAATCCAATGCCATTATAAAGTTGAAAAGAGCCAGGATATTGAATAAAATATGGGCTAATTTTAATTTTGGGGTGAACTTATCCTTTAAAACAGTTTATATACCGTACTAAACTGGACTTATTTCTCCAGTTTTGTGTGGTTCAGGATTAAAGCACCGGACCTGTATTTCACACAGTCCACTTTTAATCTGAGCCGGATGAACTGTGACGTCACAATTGTCACTTGCTTAGATGTCTCTGATGTAGTTGAGAACTCTTCAATGCTTGGCCACACACCTGCATTTGCATTCTTTATTTTAAAGAGGACAAGTTGATTTTGACAGCACTTCATGGAAATTGTCTTAACCCAAATACAATAAAGGATGTCAGGCATTGTGTTATTAATAGTTTCCCCGCATGCATTGCACATCTGTACTGAAATGAGATCTCAGCTGTTTTAGATGCCACACGCGAGCATCATGTATGTGGTTATCTTGTATCTATTCTTCTCTATGTGGTTTTGCAGCAGCTGTTACACACACACATAAACACACTAACTTTAACCATATTATCATGGGCACATTACTAAACTATTAGTACAGCGTGACAGAAACACTTCTGTACCAGTTTGGTCATCTTTTTTTTGTTTGACTCCAGGTACACATCTATAATAAGGGTTGCATTTTAAATGGGTCATATCATACATTTTTTATTATATAATTCTTCCCCCCTGAGATCCCATGTTTATAATGTTAGTAAAGTGTTTTTGTGCCAAAAACAGTCATAATTTTGTTTTTCATCAGCATTTTTCAGCCCCTCTCCTACTACAGTATAAGAATAAAATGGGGCACTTTTTCCTGTTGTCAGTAACCATGTGTTTATATTAAATAATTGTTTTGCAAACAACATACTGTTTATCTAATCATTTATTATATGAAGATATATTTTTCTTTTTGAACGTCTTTAAAGTGTGAAATTAACAAATTTTCTCTGTCTGCTGTTGTTTGCAGGTGCTAGTGAATGGCTTTGGCTGTGTGTGTGTGTTCTTGTGGTGCTGTCAGCCAATCAGCCGACAGGATGATCACATGATGTTCACATCTCTGATTACTGTCTCAAGGTAACGGGGTGGCCTGAACTGAGCATCCAAATATTAGATTTTGAATCATCTGCTTCTGGGGTGTCCTGCATCAGGATGAGCAACAATCTTTAGGTTTTACAGACCCATTGAGTTCACAGGGCTTTACATACATACAGCTGTTTGCCCTCAGGCGATATTTCCTGTTTTTATAAGTTGCAGAAAGTTTACGAGATAACTCATCAATGGCAGTAGAAATTACAGTATTTCTAGCATCAGTTTGCCAGTAACTTACTGTAGATTTAATATATAAAAATCACAGTGGTTGAGATTTAAAAATATCTGTAACACTTGAAGGAGTGTTCATAAGACTGACATGACATGAAAGAGATTTTATGCATGTTTATGACATCTGTCATTAAGTGTCATTTGTTCAATTATGTCATTTTTAATTCAAAGATGGTTTGAAATGTTTTTGTTATGACAACTTAACATACACCAATACATCACAACTTGTAATAAATCTGTCAAAAACATGACATAGCAGAATAATAATCAAACTTAAGAAACAACCTAGCTTTATTGGTTAACATTACATTAAACTGTCATTTAAATGTCATGTTAAAGTGTTAATACTATGTCAAACAATTTTAAATACCTTAACAAAATGCAACAGACAGGTCAAAAGATTAAACTTTATGTATGTGGACAATACATGAAAAAACTTCTTCACACAGAGGGTTCTGAAAGTTTCTGACATCAAAGAAAAACTAACAAAACACTTCATTTAATTATTTGAATGTAATTAACTGTTTTTCCAACAATATGGACCCAACGCTGCATGGCTTTACCCATTATTGTACTGTTTTCATCTAATATTAGATGAATCGGTCTCCAAATGCAATAAAATATAATTTAAATTTTTTTTTATTTTTTTTTTTTTTAACTGGATGTTTGATTTTATTTATTAAACACATTAACCTAAAAAACACTTTGAACTGAAGAATATTCATGACGCTGTTATAAAACTAATATTAGAGTATTAACACTTAAAGACATTTTAATAAAAAATTATATTTGTACCACTGTAGTTGAGGTCAAGAAAAATATTAATTATGTTGTTATAAAACTATATGACAGAGTATTAACACTTAATGACATTTTAATGTCAAATTATATTTGTACCACTGTAGTTGAGGTCAAGAAAAATATTAATGATGTTGTTATAAAACTATATGACAGAGTATTAACACTTAAAGACATTTTAATGACAAATTATATTTGTACCGCTGTAGTTGAGGTCAAGAAAAATATTAATTATGTTGTTATAAAACTATATGACAGAGTATTAACACTTAATGACATTTTAATGTCAAATTATATTTGTACCACTGTAGTTGAGGTCAAGAAAAATATTAATGATGTTGTTATAAAACTATTTGAGAGAGTATTACCACTTAATGACATTTTAATGACAAATTATATTTGTACCGCTGTAGTTGAGGTCAAGAAAAATATTAATTATGTTGTTATAAAACTATATGACAGAGTATTAACACTTAATGACATTTTAATGTCAAATTATATTTGTACCACTGTAGTTGAGGTCAAGAAAAATATTAATGATGTTGTTATAAAACTATTTGAGAGAGTATTACCACTTAATGACATTTTAATGACAAATTATATTTGTACAACTGTAGTTGAGGTCAAGAAAAATGTTTATGATGTTGTTATAAAACTATATGACAGAGTATTAACACTTAATGACATTTTAATGACAAATTATATTTGTACAACTGTAGTTGAGGTCAAGAAAAATGTTTATGATGTTATTATAAAACTATATGACAGAGTATTAACACTTAATGACATTTTAATGACAAATTATATTTGTACAACTGTAGTTGAGGTCAAGAAAAATGTTTATGATGTTGTTATAAAACTATATGACAGAGTATTAACACTTAATGACATTTTAATGACAAATTATACTTGTACAACTGTAGTTGAGGTCAAGAAAAATGTTTATGATGTTGTTATAAAACTATATGACAGAGTATTAACAATTAATGACATTTTAATGACAAAGTTGATTCGTACCACTTTAGTTGAGGTCAAGAAAAATATTAATGATGTTGTTATAAAACTATTTGACAGAGTATTAACACTTAATGACATTTTAATGACAAATTATATTTGTACCACTGTAGTTGAGGTCAAGAAAAATGTTTATGATGATGTTATAAAACTATATGACAGAGTATTAACACTTAATGACATTTTAATGACAAATTATATTTGTACAACTGTAGTTGAGGTCAAGAAAAATGTTTATGATGTTGTTATAAAACTATATGACAGAGTATTAACACTTAATGACATTTTAATGACAAATTATACTTGTACAACTGTAGTTGAGGTCAAGAAAAATGTTTATGATGTTGTTATAAAACTATATGACAGAGTATTAACAATTAATGACATTTTAATGACAAAGTTGATTCGTACCACTTTAGTTGAGGTCAAGAAAAATATTAATGATGTTGTTATAAAACTATTTGACAGAGTATTAACACTTAATGACATTTTAATGACAAATTATATTTGTACCACTGTAGTTGAGGTCAAGAAAAATGTTTATGATGATGTTATAAAACTATATGACAGAGTATTAACACTTAATGACATTTTAATGACAAATTATACTTGTACAACTGTAGTTGAGGTCAAGAAAAATGTTTATGATGTTGTTATAAAACTATATGACAGAGTATTAACACTTAATGACATTTTAATGACAAATTATATTTGTACAACTGTAGTTGAGGTCAAGAAAAATGTTTATGATGTTGTTATAAAACTATATGACAGAGTATTAACACTTAATGACATTTTAATGACAAATTATACTTGTACAACTGTAGTTGAGGTCAAGAAAAATGTTTATGATGTTGTTATAAAACTATATGACAGAGTATTAACAATTAATGACATTTTAATGACAAAGTTGATTCGTACCACTTTAGATGAGGTCAAGAAAAATATTTATGATGATGTTATAAAACTATTTGACAGAGTATTAACACTTGATGACATTTTAATGACAAATTATATTTGTACCACTGTAGTTGAGGTCAAGAAAAATATTGATGACGCTGTTATAAAACTATTTGACAGAGTATTAACACTTAATGACATTTTAATAACAAATTATATTTGTACCGCTGTAGTTGAGGTCAAGAAAAATATTCATGACGCTGTTATAAAACTATATGACAGAGTATTATCACTTAATGACATTTTAATGACAAATTATATTTGTACCACTGTAGTTGAGGTCAAGAAAAATATTTATGATGATGTTATAAAACTATATGAGAGAGTATTAACACTTAATGACATTTTAATGACAAATTATATTTGTACCACTATAGTTGAGGTCAAGAAAAATATTTATGATGATGTTATAAAACTATATGAGAGAGTATTAACACTAATTGACATTTTAATGACAAAGTTGATTCCTATCACTGTAGTTGAGGTCAAGAAAAATGTTTATGATGCTGTTATAAAACTATATGACCGAGTATTAACACTTAATGACATTTTAATGACAAATTCAATTTCTATCACTGGTAAAAAGTGGTCATTTATCTTGTCTTGGTAATGTCAAATTGTCATAACAAAGACGTCGCTAACAATGTCATCTTTGAATTAAAAGTAACATAATTGAACAAATGACATTAAATGACAGTTGTCATAAACGTTCATAAACCCCCTTTATGTTTATGACATGAGTTTATGTTATGTCATGATTATGAAAGTGTCATGTCAGTCTTATGAACACGGTACACCCCTTCAAGTAAAGTGTTACCAAAAATACTTCTACTGTCATGGAAACAGATTGCATATTGCTTCCTAATCTAAACATTGCTCAGCCAATGATCGGGCTGATATTATGCTTCAATACTCAAACCAGACCCTGACTAAATAAATGAACTTGAAAACTGACCTTTTTTTACTATTTTTATACTGGGATCCTTTAAATAACAACCAGCAAATTTACTATAGTCTTTTATATAAAGAAATGTATCTTGCTTTCAGACCTTTCATGTTTGACATTTGGTTTGCTTGTAATTATAATTTATAGAGAATCACAATGTGACTGAATTTATAGTCCTCTTCAAAGTGCCTAATGAGAAGCAGATAAGAGCAGCGATAAACAGACACAGCAGAGAAATCTTGTGATTTTGTATTTTTCTTTTACATGCCGTCTCTTTTAAAGGTCTGTAACCTGAGGAGACGCTGTAATCATGTTTAGATTCTTCATCCATTGACTGTAAGTTTCAGATTCTGATATATTAATGTGCGTTAAAGAGAAGCTATATTACAATAGTATAATGACAATCTGAAGCTTCATTATATGTATATAAACTATCAGGGATCTTTTATCAGTGCGACATCAGCTCTTCAGTTTATGCCGCTGTTAATCCAATTCCACAACCACATCTGATTCTTAACTTAGTTTTTATTTGCCACATTTGATCAAGTACATTTCACACACAGCATGCTCCATTTTCACCTTTTCAGACTTTTTTTCACATTTTATAAGGTTTAATAGTTTTAAATTTAACTTGTGAATATACCCCTAAAAATATTGATTTTCACCATCAGGAGATCAAACTAAATATAACGTGGGTAACAAAGATGCATTTTGTCGTTGTCCGATGAAAACCACGTATCTCCATTTAGCTGATTTTGAGATTTTTCGACGGATTGAATGTCCAGGTTCATTTCCGTATACAGTATGCTTCACATATTAAATGGCCTATGAAAAGTTGTGAAATCATGTCATCTGATTTTCACTTATATCCATTTGGTGTCAAAGCTGTCAATCACGCCGCGTATCTCCCACCCTGTAGAAGCATTTCGCCGGTAAACATTCATCTATCAATATGAAACGCGACTTGGCCATTCGTATTAATGATCGGAAGAATGCGTATCGACCACCGTTACTGTAAAATATGCACGTATGTCCATTTAAACTCAATTTTGGTCAAATGTGGATTATATCATTACACTGGCAAGAATATGGTTACATGTAAAGATGCCGTACCAAGTATGACAACCCTACATTCAACTGCTTTTGAAATAGGTGGTTTTTTCACTTCCTGAAAACTAACCGTTTTGGACATACGTGAGATTCGTCGGGCAGCGATGATTTGTAAACATTGTTAACTCTTTCCCTGCCATTGACGAGTTATCTCGTAAATTAAAAGAAAACGTTTCCCTGCCAATGACGCTTTCCTGATGTGTTTTTACAGTAATCTGTAATTCCGCTATTATCCACTACATAAACCAATAAAAAACTGAAGCAAAAACTAATTTAATTAATTTTAAGCTCTGTGTATGTTTTGATAATTATTCTGAATCTGATCCCTAACAAAATTCCTTTACAAAAATGCAATTTTTAAGCTTTTTGCTAAAAAAAACTACCCATATTTAAGAGGTTATAAAAGAAAACAAGTAAAGATATGATTAAACATTTTTTTCTGTTTTGTTTGTTTTCAAGCAGAGGGTCTGTTCTTTCATTTGATATATTTGTATGTTTATATACTTATAGAAGAATATTTTCCTGGAAGGCATTTTTTCTTGGGGTGAAAAGCACAAAAAAAGCTGGCGGGCAACTTAAAAAAAAGGTGGCGGCCAATGAGTTAAATGCATTAGCTAACATAAACAAACTATAAACAATATAGTTTTCAGCATGTATAAATTTTATTCTTGTTAATTTTAGTTAATGTCAATACAGTTATTCATGTTAGTTCATGGTGCATTAACTAATGTTATCAACGTTCGATTTTAAAAATGTATTAATTGCTACTATTAACATGAAACAAGAATGATAAATGTTGTAAGTATTGTTCATTGATAGTTCATTTTAAATAATGCATTAACTAATTGATAACAAATGCAACCTTATTGTCAAGTGTTACCATAATATGAGTTGCTTTTCTGTTCTTTTCTGGCACCGACATTTAATGTTTCTGCTTCTCATGCTAGATGAATTTAATGTTTATCATACATTTAATATTCGTGACTACAAAAAGCTGCACGTCTGCTGTAATCTTTTAAAAAGTAATAGTACTCAACAGCAGATCCTGTTTGTGGAAAGTGTCATTAACCTGTGAAAATACATCCAGAAAACTCAGATGTTTGATGAAGGAAGAGCCGGCAGCAGATGAAATACAGAGTCGCTCTGTTTTAACACTCCTCCCGCTGTGAGCTTTGATTGACAGTTCTGTCATCCGAATTCTTTAGCATGGCAAATGTTCTCAACCTAAACCCTGTTTTGTTTTCCATCATAATTTATTTAATCATATTTTACCATACCTTCCACCCTCCCCCATCCCCTCTTACCGCAGATATGCACTTTTTTCTTCGCACGGTATCTTAAGCCGAGACAAACCGAGCGTTTTTGAGTCACATTAATCAAAGAAACGCCTGTCCTGCTGACGTGAATTAAGACAGATTATTGGTCAATAATTCAAAACATTCTGAAGATGAACTGGACCCACCAGACCACCTGATGCTGGTTTGAAGATCTAGGGTGTAAATAAATAATAGCGTCTTTTCAGTTGTGGTTTAATAACATAAAATATTCAGCTATTTGGATGATTGAATTTACTGCTAAATTACAGCTTCCCTGAAGATGCAGTGAGGGAAAAGGTGGCCCGTGTGTGTAAATGGGAATCTGGCCAGACCAGGAACACACACACACACACACACACAGACACACACAAACACACACACAGCAGCAGCCCCAGGTGACATCTGCTGGAATATTTAAAAGAGATAGGAATAGAGAATCAGCCTACTGAATACTGTCTAAACTACCTCATATATTTTATATATATAGTATGCTGAATAAAACACTATGCATTATTGAATGCTAAACATTTTAAACCGCATAGTTTAATACTGAACATGCATTTGAATGATTTCAGTGAGGCCTAGTTATCTTTTAGAAAGTAAAATAGTTTTTGTAAGTGAATGTTTTCAAAGTGCATTTTTGCAGTTAGATCAAATACTGAGCCATGATAAAAAAATCACATCTGAAATCAGATCTGATATTATATTTGAGGTAAATAATGGGACAAGAAATGGACCGTATTGCATTATGGGATACATTACTTCATGCTGTATAGACAATTTAGTTGGTCATGCATACAAGAAAAATGTGCACTTTTATACGTCATGACGTCAAGAGGTCATGGATGACATATGCGAAACTACGCCCCAGTGTTTACAAGTGTGGAGAAAGAGGACCGTTCCGACGTTGTTGTATGTGAATAATACTAATTAATGTCTTTGTGTCAGTTTATTGTTTTAAAGGGTCCTCAAATGTGCATTTATATATATAACACGTGACCTTTTTACATCATTACGCAATTACGTGAGGTCGCGCTTGCGCGTCACAGGACCACAGATAGATGAGAAGTTGTGGTTTAAAAGTGCATATTTTTGGTTTTTCTTGTCAAAAATGACAATCGTTTCGCTAGATGGGACCCTTGTGCCTCGTTTGGGATCATTTGGAGTCCTTTGGGACTGCAATTTTAACTACATTAAAACTGTTACATGTTGGTGTCCATTAAAGTCGATTAAAATGAGAAAAATCAAGGAATGTTTTCCTCAAAAAACATAATTTCTTCTCGGCTGAACAAAGAAAGACATCAACATTTTGGATGACATGGTGGTGAGTAAATTATCTGGATTTTTTAAAGAAAATTGACTAATCCTTTAATTACGTCCCTTGTTGGCAAACGCTATTTATATAACTTCACCCACCAAAGTTTAAAAAAGTTTAAAAACGTATTATCATAATTTTTACTCCACTACATTTCATAATTTCAAGTTTTTGGTTTATATTTAATATTTGAGTACATTAAACATCAAGTATTTTTTTACTTTTACTCAAGAAAAGTAAAAGTACACAATTTTTATGTAATTAGGTATTAAATCAATTTTAATATGCAATATAAAAGGAATACACAGTATGATTCTATGCTTTAGAATCTGGTGAAATTTTTTAGTAAAGTAAATTTTTTCCCAAAACAAATACTCTGATGAAGCACAGATGCTTGGAAAATTTACTTAAAATACTCAAGTAGTGTCAGCCTCTGATAACAACTCACCTGTAGCTATAATAACTCATCTCTAGTCAAGATAAGTAATAGTAAGTTGAAATGACTTGTAAATCCGAGTTGATTCAACAACATTTTTTAAGGCAGCAAAGTATTTTTTACAGTGTAGGTTGGAGGTCAGCAGGGGTGTCGCTAGACCTCTTTTTCTGGGGCGGTGCCCCTTGTGTAAATCTCAAGTTTAAGTATTAGCAGTGCATTTATTTACAAAGATAATCGCGTCAAAAACTGATGTATCTGCAATGTAGTTACTCAACTCTTGCTTATAAAAGCAACACAGCAGTCGCACTGATGCGTGCACGCACAAATCCATGTTTTATGCACGCGATTGAGTAAGCTTAAGAAAAACATGACCAGTAAGTTTCTAAATAATGATCTTATTTTGACTCGATCACTATTGATATCAGAAATGTTTTGTTGAAAGCAGGGAAAGGGAAGCAGAAATGAGAGATAAGTTTGAGGTAGGTAAGACAAACTACATCCTCACCCAGTCAGATGTCAAATATTAGAGGAAAAATTTTAGAAAAACCTTTGTCTATAGAATTGCATTGCTGCTGAGAAAATCAACATATGTATGTGTTATACTGTTTTGTATTTTCAGATATGAAATAAATTTTTAGTTCACTAGCTTTAGGACACTACGTAAACAGTTGGCAATAACTATGATTAAGATTATTTTAGTATAGCAGTCATAAAATGACTGGTTTCTTGAAGAATTGTTGTTGTAAAAATAAAAAACATTATTATTCATTGTTATCATTGTATAATGTAAAATGCAAATGTGCAAGAAAATATTTTCTCTGCTGTCATTATTTCCACAAATTGTATGCCATTTATGCCTCCAAACATGTTAATAATGTTCATGTTAAGTATGATGAAGATGATACTTAAATATTTTTAAATACATACTTTATCTTTCCCAGTACTTGTTGCAATGTAGGAATAGTTGGTTGTGCAAAAAATTGCACACTTCTCGCACACAGCAGTCTTTCAAGAAAAAGTCAGAAAAAAATTGGGGGTGGGTTGTGCCCCAGTAAAGATTTATGTCTAGCAACGCCCCTGGAGGTCGGTGCAGGGAGGGTTTTTATTCTCCCAGTAATGCAGCATCAATTTAATAATTTTAATAAATGTAATCATTTACACACTGTTATTATTGCATCCCGTTAATCTACAGAAATACTGAGGTGTAAATAGTATCCGCCAATATAGAAAGCATCTAATTACTATTTACACTTATTGCAAATTTGATAATTGCATTAATTAAATAAAACTTATTTTCACCTACTGTAAATAACATATTGCTAAGAATATGCTGATATGGTCAATTAGTGTAAATAGAAAATATCTCTTTATTTTTACTTAGTGCAAATAGCATCTACAGCGTATTGCACTTAATGTAAATAGCATCTATCGCTAAGAAAATATGCAATTTTCACTTTCACTTATAAGTCATGATTTTCACCTATATAAGATTTTTTTTTAATAGAAAATATGATATGCAACAACAGAAATATTATATATGTATTATAAAGTATATATTTAATTCTCAAAAAGAGTACAGTATTGTATTCCAAACCTAAATGCATGATAAAATGCATAATATAGTGCTATGCACATAATATCATGAGCTTATGCATATTCTTTCAGACCTTAAGATGAATCACTTCATTGTTTTCCTCATTTTTGTTAGTTGCTTTGGATAAAAGCATCTGCTATGCTTTAATGTAAAATGTAAATCTAATATTTAGGCTACATGAGATCTGAGATACCCCGAGAAGCTGGATATCCCAAAATACATTTTAAAAGTTTGACATTTAGGCGAGTAATAACCTGAGCAGTCATCTGAATAAATAATTATTTTTGCTCTGTAGCTTTGTTATTTTTGAAACTGTGCTGAACGCATTGATATTTCTATCCAAAATAATTACACCGTAAACATTTTGGCATCCATTCTCTTATTACAGCAATGGTAACTACAATGAGAAATGGAGCAATTAGAGAGGTTCACATGCATTATTTAGTCCTCATTAGCTTCCTGTGACATGGCCGGCTATGGACCAATGAAAAGTGTTGGCTGCGCCCAGGCAATTAGTAAAATTAGTGGTGCAGGATTTGGCGTTAGTTCAGGCCACATGGCCTGCGAGATACCAGCCTGGTGTCAGTCCAGTAATTCATAACTTGGTATGTGAAATAATGGGTTTGAAAAATCACAGACAGGCCACTGACGCGTCAACCTCGCGATATCTAATCAGAAACGCGTCGCATGTACCGCCAGGTTGTCCCAAGTTTCCGAGGAAGTCGGCCAAGAGGCAGGGCCCGCGCTAACCTCGCAATGATGAGGTGCGGAGACTCCAATGCACGCGTAATTGGCGAGCCAGGATGTGTTTGTTTTCATCTCTGCGTGTTTGCGCTGATAAAGTTTGACTTGCCAAAAATGTTGGTCCCATGTTGGAGAGAGCTCAAGCTGTTTCCCAGCATCCTTTAAGAATGGACTGAAATCGGGCTTTGCCATTGGTCAGTCGCTTGGTGCACCCGCTGTGCAGCGTGCTTTCTAAACCCGTTAGCGTTGCGCCCGACCATGGGCGTGCGAACATACAATTTCCTCATGAAATACAGGACAGTGGTGTGATACAAAGTTAATGTGCATGAATCTCGAAACAATTACCGTTTGGTGAAAATCGATTTGTTTACTCCGCTTCACTTTTTCCAAAGCGTGGATAAATGTGGCTTCCCCCTCATTGACTTCCAAACACCCACATACTGGCACGTATCTCCTGCTGTACCCCCACTTAACTTATAGTTTACTAGCTATACAAAGTATTTGAAATTCAGATTATGACAAGGCTTGACAAGTTCTCATCATGTTTGTGCAGAGCTGTAGGAGGACATGCGAGCAGCCTCTTATTAATATAAGAGAGAATACAGGAGTATAAACAAAGTAAGCAGGTGCTCCGAGCTTTAGAAAAAGCACAAGTTATCATGTTCCAGAATAGCGGGCCGTAATTATACTTTGCTGGAAAAAAGAGGCGTTTTGCATTTTAATCGTGCCAGGTAAGTTGGTTGATTTCCTGTTCTAATACTTAAGTTTGACATTAATAATTCATAGCGCTGCCAGATTCCCATTTTTCACACACCTGTGTTATTGTTGGGTGTAATGATGAGGGGTCCATGGTCTCTCGCGGCGGTGTCATCGCAGGTGAGGGATACACACTTGATTATGTAAAACAACTTGTCGGCCTTTTATTTGTATGTAATGTTTAGTGCTAAAAATGTTGTGATTAATTACTTTTAACCTCGGTGCATAAAGGGGACTCGGATAGCATTAAAACATGCTGTAGCAACCTGTAATCAAACTCCTGTTTATTACTATATTTTTATGAATAATAAACTCAAATGTCTGAGACCAACAGTAAAAATGCATCTATTTTGCATTCTGTTGTAATATACTAATAAAAAATATATCAGCATAAAAATTTGAAGGAAGAGATCATTTTAATAATTGGTTTTTGCTTTAATGGCAGCACATATTTGAGGCCTGATAATGCAAAACCTCATGATCATCTTACATTTGCTTGGTAACCTAGAAATAAATGTTTATCTTTATTGAAAAAATTTTATCCAGGTTCAAATAAAATACCACATTTTTCAGTGTAGTTTCATACTTTTTGACCCCTTTGTATATTTTGAATATATAACTGTAAAAAAAATCTGTAGAAATTACAGTATTATTGGGTATTACTGGCAACTAGCCGCCAGTAACTTACTGTAGATTTTATATTTATGATATTTACTGGCAACATTTTGGCAACAAATCAACATGAAACATTTTCAGTGTTTATCTTCTACAGTACTGGCAATCAGCTGCATAATTACAGCAATTCTTTTACAGTGTAGTATTACACTTTCACAAATTACAGTTGTTTACTGTAAAGAATTAAAATAATTGTAAAATAATATACAGTTCAACGATAATTAAAAAGAACAAAAAAACCCCAATTCAGTCATTTAAAGTGACCGATTCATCGTTGTTAGTTAAAGATTGTAAAGTGCAGTATCTAAGGATATCAACAATTATGCGTATTTTTTCATTATTTGGCATATTTTGCTTACATGGCAGCAGATATTTGAGGCTTGGTACTACAAACCTGATGATCATCTTACATTTGCTTGGTGACCTAGAAATAAATGTTTTCTGCAATGCACTTTCTTCATTAAACATTTGTTATCCAGGTTTAAATAAAATACCACATTTTCAGTGTAGTTTCATACTTTTGGACCCCTTTGTATATTTTTGATTTATTGTTTCACACTTTTACAAATTACAGTACTTTACTGTAAAGAATTAAAATAATTGTAAAATAATATACATTACAACCATAATTAAAAATAACAAAAAATCTTTTATTTTGTGTGACTGATTCATCATTGCTTAGTTTAAAAAGATTGTGAAGTGCAGTCCCCCACCGGAGCCATTGACTTGCTTTAAATAGACACTGAACTGTAAATCTGAATTAAAGCCCGAGTCATTGTGCCTTATTGACTTAAAACCAGAAAACAAATAATGTCTTAGTTAAGAGAAATATATCAAAGGATATCAACAATTATGAGTATTTTTTTCATTATTTGGTCTCTTTTTGCTTTAATGGCAGCAGATATTTGAGGCCTGGTAGGGCAAAACCGGATGATCATCTTGTTTGCTTAAATAAATAAAAAATCCAGGTTCAAATAAAATACCACATTTTTAGTGTAGTTTCATACTTTTGGACCCCTTTGTATATTTTTGATTTATAGTTTCACACTTTCACAAATTACAGTAGTTTACTGTAAAGAATAAAAATCATTGTAAAATAATATACAGTACAACGATAATTGAAAATAACAAAAAATCATTCATTTTAAGTGACCGATTCATCATTGTTTAGTTTAAAAAGATTGTGAAGTGCAGTCCCCCCACCTGAGGCATTGACTTGCTTTAAATAGGCAATGAACTGTAAATCTGAATTGAAAGCCCTGGTCATTGTGCCTTACTGACTTAAAACCGGAAAAGCAAATAATGTCTTAGTCAATAGAAGTATATCTAAGGATATCAACAATTATGAGTAATTTTTTCATTATTTGGTCTCTTTTTGCTTTAATGGCAGCAGATATTTGAGGCCTGGTAGGGCAAAACCGGATGATCATCTTGTTTGCTTAAATAAAATAAAAAATCCAGGTTCAAATAAAATACCAAATTTTTAATGTAGTTTCACACTTTTGAACCCCTTTGTATATTTTTTATTTATAGTTTCACACTTTCACAAATTACAGTAGTTTACTGTGGAGAATAAAAATAATTGTAAAAATAATATACAGTACAACGATAATAAAGAACAATTCAGTCATTTTAAGTGATCGATTCATCATTGTTTAGTTTAAAAAGATTGTGAAGTGCAGACCCCCACTGGAGGCACTGACTTGCTTTAAATAGACACTGAACTGTAAATCTGAATTGAAAGCCCTGGTCATTGTGCCTTATTGACTTAAAACCAGAAAAAGCAAATAATGTCTTAGTCAAGAGAAATATATCAAAGGATATCAACAATTATGAGTATTTTTTTTCATTATTTGGTCTTTTTTGCTTTAATGGCAGCAGATATTTGAGACCTAATAATGCAAAACCTGATGATTATCTTACATTTGCTTGGTGACCTAGAAATAAATGTTTTCTGCAAAGCACGTTCTTCATTGAATTTTTTTTATCCAGGTTCAAATAAAAGACCACATTTTCAGTGTAGTTTCATACTTTTGGACCCCTTTGTATATTTTTGATTTATAGTTTCAAACTTTCACAAATTACAGTAGTTTACTGTAAAGAAGAAAAATCATTGTAAAACAAATATACAGTACAACAATAATAAAAAAAACAATTCAGTCATTTTAAGTGACAGATTCATCATTGTTTACTTTAAAAAGTTTGTGAAGTGCATCCCCCCATCGGAGGCATTGACTTGCTTTAAATAGACACTGAACTGTAAATCTGAATTGAAAGCACTGGTCATTGTGCCTTACTGACATAAAACCGGAAAAGCAAATAATGTCTTAGTCAAGAGAAATATATCAAAGGATATCAACAATTATGAGTATTTTTTTCATTATTTGGTCGTTTTTGCTTTAATGGCAGCAGATATTTGAGGCCAAATAATGCAAAACCTGATAATCATCTTGTTTGCTTTAAAAAAAATAAAAAACTTCCAGGTTCAAATAAAATACCACATTTTCAGTGTAGTTATATACTTTTGGACTCCTTTGTATATTTTTGATTTATAGTTTCACACTTTCACAAATTACAGTAGTTTACTGTAAAGAATAAAAATCATTGTAAAATAATATACAGCACAATGATTATTTAAAAAAATCATTTTAAGTGATCGATTTATCATTTGTAAACCACTGAGGTCATGAGCACATTTCACTTTACCTGTATTGTAAATATACGACCGTATATGATCTGTCTGCATGCATGTAATCAACACTAAACCTTGTGCTTAAACAAAAAGTCCCTTTCCAAGTCACAGTCGAGTTTGTCCCTAAATTTTCCACACCTGTGAGTCAACACATTCAATTCAGATTTTTGTCCAAATACATGTTTGTCCAGAGTCAACTGTATTTGTGTTTACTCCATCGCACTCACAAACGCTGTGTTTGTTTTTTCTCCCCGGCTCTCGAGCGCACAAATTGCATTTCTCAGATGTTGGATCCCGGAGGAGCGGCAGGTGTCTGAAGGAGTCGAATCTCGACTTCGTTCTTCTGTCGTGTGCACATCTCTGATCCATGCAAATCCTGCGCTGCACGTGAGTCTGCACTTTCTGTTCACTTTTCCCCCGTGTTAAAGAGACTCCCATCACCTCACGATCACTTTGGAAAATCTTGGAATTAAGTTAGCACACATATAGCACATAGAGCTGGAAATCTCTTTAATCTCTTAATTATTTTTTACAGACTGCATTGAGATGAAGTGAAGAGTAAATTGAGACTTTTGTTTTAAACAAAAATGGTCTCCTTTAGAGTTTTATGCTGCATTCCAGACAACTCGGATATTTTATATCCGAGAAATAATATTTGAATTAAGTAACGTTAAAAGTATTTAGTAACATTAAAACATTAATGATGTAGCAAAATCAAAACATTTAAAGTGTTAAGTAACTTTAAAAGACCGATAATTTCCGTTTCGAGGAATTATCCTAAATCAGAGTTCTCTGGAAACTTGGCTGGGAATTCTGCATTAAAAAAAATCAATAATTTTTCATTAAATCTCCTTTAACAAAATTATTGGGAATTTAATAATTCATTGCATTATAAGTTGAGACTTACATGAAACCTCACTGTGAACTGGCTCTTTTATTTATCACAATATAAGTTTTAAAAAATACTTAAATTAAAATAATTACAAATATTAACTTTTTTTCCCAATGATGTTTTCCAAATTTTCCTAATTTCTGTAGTAATAAACAGTAACTAGTTCATTGTTCAGTTTAGATAGATTGTAAAGTGCAGTACCCCCCACCGGAGGCATTGACTTGCTTTGAATAGACACTAAACTGTAAATCTGAATCGAAAGCCCGGGTCATCATTGACTTAAAACCGGAAAAAGCAAATGATGTCTTAGTCAAGAGAAATATATCAAAGGATATCAACAATTATGAGTCATAAACAGGCTTGGCGCCGCAGCGGTGGGCCTGGAGCGGCGGGAATTAGCATGTTGAGCTAATAAATATGCATGTAAAGATTCTCCCAGAGGAATAATACGCTTGTGATTGATAGCTTCGCAATTGAAGGATGTGTAAATTCCCCCTTTTTTCCCCTCCGTTCTGCGCTTCTGCTGTTGTACCGTCAAAATCCATCTCACTTGTTAAAAGTTTTACCAACTTTATAATCCTTATTGCCACATCTGTTTCTTGCCTTTATAGCGCCTGTAAAACTTCATTAAATTATTACCAGCAGCTGGCCTCATCTCACAATAACCCCACTTATCTCTCATTCTCTGACAATACTTTTGATTTATAGACCCTATTAGAATAAATGATATTTTATACATATGTATATATGGGTAAACAAGAGGAAATGTCTTCTTTTTCAATTATTCATGAGCGCCAGTTTTGGGGGGCGCATCAGTTTCGGGGAAACATTTAGGAGAAATATGTATTGTATATTTTGGCAGTGTTAGTGTTTTTTTTGTTTTGGAAAAAGTTTGACATAAAAAAAATCTTTTACTTAAAAATGAATAGGATATAAGAAACAATTACATATTTATAAATGTTTAAACAATATTTAAAGCATATGCAATGCTCATTTAATCTAATGTATGTTTTTTATATAAAAAAGAGGTTGATTATAATATCACAAATAAAGATTTTCTGTAGTCATTAAAAATATTACACTTTAAAACACTTTAAACACTGTTCCCTTTAATGTTATCTTAAACATTTTTATTGTAGTTTGCATGCAACTGCTTATCAAATACATGTTTTCTGACTGATACAGAAAAAATCAAAAACTTGAGTATATGATCGCTCCCATCCAGAAGAATTCCAGCACCCCCTAATGTCACAACAGAGTTATTGACACACAAACTCTTCACTGCACAACATCTCTGTAGAGAAAATAGCCGAAAGCGTCTTGCATTTCCAACTCTCGTGGAAGTTGAGAGAAACAATGTTACTGTAATTGTCGATAGTGCCGTCAAAAGTTTTAAAGTTGAAGTAATTTGACTCAATCTGTTTCATTGATGTGGGTGTACACAAGCTCAGAAATGTAGCCTTGAGGTGCACTAAGTCATTTCCATGTTTTAAGTTTGTTTGTTAAGTGTTCACACTGAGAACAGAATGATGTCTGATTGCCCTGAGGTATAAAGAGGCAAACAACCTCATGAGAAGTTTATCACAGAGAAACTTTCTTGGGTTAAAGGTGACATTTTGCTGATGCTATGAAGAGCGTGCACTTTTCTGTTATGTTTGATAAATGATTTAATCCACGTTGTTGTTTTTTTAATTCAGCTGCATCTTTGGGGAATTAGTTAGTTTTCTAGTTGCATTTGGCATATGTAGTTTTTTTCTGGCTATGAACGTGTTTGGCATATTTTGGGTATAAGTAACAGCTTGAGGGACTAGATTTGAAGAACTGTAATGTAATTATGAACTTACCCATATTAATATGTGCGGGTGTTGTGGAAAATCTTTATAGACAGTTTGCTGTGATTTCTTTGCAGAGAAGTTGACCTATAAAAGATCTAACCCACAATATAGGTGTAAACTAGTAAAACAGCTAGATAGAAGTATATAGAATATAAAAATAAAAAACGTATTGCATGCAACATAATGCAAATTAGACAAAGTTTATGAATATTCAATAGCCGTTTTTAATAATTGTGTAAATGGGTTTGAAATGAATGCTGATGTATGACAATTATAATTAAGCTTTAACGAAACCCACAATTGCTTATTCAAACTAAAAAATCTTTATATTTTTAAGAAGATTAAAATTTTAAGTGTTTAAGTGGTTTTAGTAATCATTAACCAACATTAAGTGTTATTTTTGAAATTTTTCTAAACACAATGTATCACTTTTGTCATTTTTTCGCTCTTTAAATGTCAACTGATTATTCATTATTATTCGTATGTTTTTATAGGGCTGGGTATCGATTCAGATGTTCCAGATTGATTCGATTTCGATTCACAAGCTATCAAATCGATTCGATTTGATTCTCGATTCAATTCCGATTCTCGGATAGATTTTCATACTCGATTCAACTCAATGAATACAGATTTAATACAAATACTGTATTTATAAAAAAGAACAGTGAACATAAGTTTACAAGGGTAATCAATAAAAAGAAATTAAAAGCCACAAAACTGTATATTAACCTTATTTTAGGTACACTTGGGTACATTAAAACAGAACCCATCTCTAATTTTCAAATGCATACAATTATGTTAAATACAATACAACTTTGATGCAAGATGAAAAGTGTATGCTGAAAAAAGTCAGAACAGTCGAGTGGAGACTACGTTAATCTTACGTTCAATGTTTGCGGAAATACATATGGAAAAAAAATCGTTTCGTGGCTTTTGAGAATCGATTTTGAATCGACCACATAAATAAAAACGATTAATCGAAAAATCTATTTCTTTATGAGTTGGCTAATTCGTATAAATTTGTGAATTGTGCATTATTATAGGATTATTATATAAAATCGATAATGAAACCCCGCCCCTAACCCCAACATCACAGGGGCGAATGCGAATCATACAAAAATTTACGAATGTGGTCGTACGAATTAGTATGAATTAGCTACTGTACCTCGTAAAATACGTACATACATTTGCATTGTATTATTTTGACTGAAATACTTGTAATGGTTGAAAACGGTGAAGCCTGTTTTCACTCTGAAAGCACACCTACTCTCCAACAGTTATTAAAATGTTTCATTTAACTTAAGATGTAAGGTGGTCCTTATTTTTCAACTTTTAAAAGTTCATGCTCTCATCCCATCAATATGTTTGAATAAATGAATAAAAAAATTGCAATTTTTTTTCACTATTAATTAATATTTAGAGGTTCATTGTAAAAAATATGCATCATTTTTGTCAAATCAATGCATAGTTTTATGTTACTTTAACTTAAAATATTACGTTAAACAATTTCAAATTGAATTTATAAGTTATGTCAACTTTTTGAGCCAAAACTTAAAATAGTAAATTGAATTGACTTGCAAAACCAAGTTCTTTTAACTTCGTGCTGCATTTTTTTACAGTGTTGCTCAAGACCTTTGAAGTTTAACACATTCGCGTATTATGTGATAGAGCTAGCATGTATAATCGTTTAATAATATATACTTATGGCTCCATGCAATTAAAACTCCTGGTTTAGTTGTGATATGTCTTTCAAAGTAAGAAAGCTTCGATGTGAATGAAGCACAATAGACAATATACACTGAGACAATGGCTGAAGCAACACGAAACAAGTCAGCTATATGTTTACTCGAATCAGAAGAGACTGAAATAACCGGAACAAAGTTACCCTCCAAGAAGCAAGTTTTATGTGTTGTGCGTTTTTAAATGGTACAGTTTTTCCAAAAATATGTGATTTCGGAAATATTCAAAGGCTTTGAGCAACCTTTAGATATTTGTTTTTATTGATATCCTAACACATTTAGGGGGTGAGAGTTGAACATTAAAAAAAATACCCATTATAAGGAGGACCACCATTAAGATGCTTAATCTTAACAATGGTTAACTCATTAACCCTTACATACAGTAATCATCTTATAGGATGTTCAGATCTTTAAAAAAAAGAAAATGCAGGAGGCCTTCACCTCAAGTGAAGATCCGTATCGTCTCTCAATATAAACCACAGTTAGTGCATTATGTGTTTATACATTTAATCGCCCAACTGTATTTGTTTGGTTTTTATCTTTCATTTCTCTGGACTCGTCAGAAGTTGGCGTTGAAGCATGCATGATTAGCATGCATTAAACGGCTCTGCTGTTTAAAGCAGGGCCTGTTTGTACGTCCTATAACGTTGATGCTGATGAGCACGCGGCTTGTTTGTTTTCCCTCGTGCGGTAAACAGACTCATTGTGAGCGCGAGCTTGATTTCCCCTGAGCGAGCGCTGCAGCGTGAACACTACCTGTCAGCATCAGCACACCTGAGCTGCTGAGCATTAAGCATCAGGGTCGCTGACACAAGCCGGTCGCGTTCAAACGAGCGGAACGATCACTCAGCAATAAGAAGACACATCAATGTAATAGATATCATGTGGTCACCAAATTTCTGAATGTCTGGATCCCTAAAGACAAAGAAGCATCAAAGCAATAATGTGCCAGGTTCTAGTTTGTACTAAAATAACATGTATGGTACCTGTAAAGTATGTATAGCTCAGCGGTTAGGAGCGCAAAAGGTCATGGGTTCAAACCCACGAAACACACATACTAATAAAATTGTAAACCTTGTAATGCACTGTAATTGTTTGAAACTAAAATCACAAATAAATGGGATCTGAAACAAATACTGGTTTTAGAAATCTGCCACACTTAGGAACTTTAAAGTTCCAATGAAATCAAAACTGACAATTCTTATTTTTAACTCTTTCCCCGCCATTGATAAGTTATGTCATCAATTAAGAGAAAACATTTGCATATAAAAAAACGTGTTCCTGATGAGTTTTTATGGTTGTCTATAATACCGTGATTATCCACTAGATGGACTTACCCAAGTTATGATAAAACTGCCAAAATGTTATTTACTAATTTTAAACTCTGTGTATGTTTTGATAATCATTCTAAATCTGATCTCTAACAAAATTCTTTCACAAAAATTCAATTATTTCAGCTTTTTGCTAAAAATCTTTTTTTAGAGAAATAAATAATAATATAATATAAATATTTTATCTTTATAAGCAGAAAAAAAATATAAATAGGATGGACGTTTTTTCCCCCTTTTGTTTGTTGGCTTATTGTGTGTTTGAAAGCAGAGGGTCTGTTCTTTCATTTGATATATTTGTATGTTTATATATTTTTAGAAAATTTTCCTGGGGGCATTTTGTGAAACTTTTGTGAAAATCACAAAAAATGCTGGCGGGCAACTTTTTTTAAAAAATGGCTGGCGGGGAAAGAATTTATGTAATATTACAGTGTTCTGTATAAGTCATTGTTTTAAAAAAAAATAATATGCCCTCATAAACTTTAATCAAAATCGGAAAATGTATAATCTAGTGGCGAACATTCTTTGATGATGTCAGTGAGACGGCTTGGGCGGAGCATTCATTAACTCCGCCCCCTTCAACTGCCAATCTGCTGCCATTTCTGAATTAAATAGCTACTTTTCGATATCCAATCAAAGCACAGTGGAAAACACAAGCCACGCCCACTATTTTCCTTGTCATATTCTGTTTCACTCGGAAATATGCCACAAGATGAAAGTAAAGTCAATTGCGACTTCCAGTTCACGGGGACTTTTATAATAGTAATAATTGGTTACCATAGTAAAAGTATGGTTACTTAAAGTCAAATAGACATAAGCACACTGAAAAAAAAATCTTTTGGACATCGGTTGCACATCATTAAATTAGGTTTTCTCAAAATGAAATTAACATTAATTAAAATAAATTTTTAATTTTACAAAAACTTCTTAAACAAAATCATTTTAAGAAAACTTAATTCAATTATGTGCAACCAGAGATTTTTTTACAGTGTAAAAGTCTTCAATGGTGGGACAATTATTGTTTGGTTTCGTTTTTTTATGACTTCAAAATAACATGAATATCGCATTAAACTAAATAACTTCTGCTGGGTTAGGGTGATAACTAATAAACCGCATTTCAAAATAAAGAGCATAAAGGGGGTCGCACACCGGACGCGCAACTCAGCGCCGCGGCGTTCTAAAAAAATCAAACACATTGTTTTCTCTGAGTAGACCACACCGCCGCCGACAGGTGGCTCCTGTCCACAGTGCCCAGCTTTGACTCAGAAAGTTGCTCAAATCCCTGTTGCGCCACTCACATAGTTTAACATTAAATAACATCAAATGTGTCCCAAATCATTAAAGATTAACATTGGCTGCTAACGTATATTTTGCATTTTGAAGTAGACGTTATCTGACTAAGCTCGCGCTATTTAATGTGTACTTCCGGTTTACGATACCTCCAAGTTGTCCTATATGCGACGCGGCGCTGTGCGTCTGGTGTGCAACCACCTTGAAGGTCTCACATTAAAATCTTTTAGGTAAAATCTCATGCTGTATGTTAACAGTATATGACTTATAAGCATGACTTTTAAGCATCATAGCAAAGTATATCGACCCATACACTGTGTACCATGAAAAAGGTTTAATACCTGGTATATAAATCATTAAACGTAAGCACAGAATTATTTGTTTATTAGGCCGCTGTGTTGTTGTGTACTGTATATGTAATACATATAATGTAATAATGATATACAGTCAGATGATCATTATCACAAAATAAATCCCATTTGGGTGATACAATCCTTTCAGGGCTTAGTTTGCAGTAATGGCCGTCTGACTGTATGTTATCCCTCATGTGTTGTATATCGCATTGAATATTATGTTGTGTGCCTAATGTTGGAAGCAATTCTCCTAAACGAATCCCTCGTAGAGGCAATCGGACTTGGTCTGAAACATCGAAGTACTGGACTACAGAGAACTGTTTTACTTCAGTTTTATTATGATTGCCCGCTTGAGGAATTCCTCTTTAAAATTAAGGTTCTTCAATGGATGTTTGGTTCCACGCAGGAATTGTAATATTCATGAAACCTTTATGGTGCACTGAAAGTTCCTGGTGACAGAAAAAGGTTGCTGAGAAAATGAAAAAATTTACAAACAATTGTTCTTTACAAACATTTCGGCAATTTCGGAGTAGTTCATGCATGATCTGAAATGTAGTAAATAATCAACTAATATGATTCTGATTCTGGAGGATTTGCATGAATGTGGGCAGCTTTTATTGTTTACTGTACTGTATGTGTGGGTGTATTGAGCAATATGAAAGTCAGTATACGCACGCATTTAAGACAGTCTTGTCAAAGTAGGATTGCTATGATTAAATGCAATTAATTACAAATGAAATTAATTAGCATTAAATCAACGTCATTGTTTTAGTGCTGCGCAGATAAATGAGAATAGCAAAGTGTTTTCAAAGTGAGTTTACATTACAAATGATTTGACTTAATATTGCAACAGAATGTCAAAAAAGCATCAAAGTACGAAAAAAGGCAGTTAATGACATTAATCAAGACTAATGTAATCAAAAAACAATTATTATATCATAAGTGTACATTTCATTGCCAGTTATATACAGAATAGTCTGTGCTTTAACAGAATCTGTGATCTTCAGGCAAACAGATGTGATTTCTGAGAGATATTAAGCAGTCTTCAGTTTGGATGCTGTTATGTTTTGGCCTAACAGTTCACACGGCCCTTATTACACAAATCGCATTTGAAGCACCCCCATGTCATCCAAGAGGTTTATGTTTCTTTGTTCAGTCAATAATAATTTTTTTTTTTTTTTAGGAAAACATTCCAGGATTTTTCTCCATATAGTGAACTTTAGTGGACCTCAACAGTTTGAAGATTCAATGCAGCTTTAAAGGGCTCTAAACAATCCCAAACGAAGTATAACTGTGGGTTCACACCAGCCGCGTTTGAGGCGTCAAATTCGCGTCTACCGCGTCTAGTTTGCCACTTAAACATTTTGAATGTACTCACTTTATTCACGCATTAAATTCTAGTCATGAAAACATTCACACGGAAATTCGCATCATGGGAGAGGCTTCTGCGACTCCGCTCGCTTCCTGTAATCACGCCACTACTAGAGCGAGTTGATTAATTCATACAACCACATTCGTAAGTTTTTGTACGATTTGCCTTAACTCCTGTGACGTTGGGGTTAGGTGCGGGTTAGTTATTTTCATGAGAATTGTACGTTTTTGCATGATTCACTTCGTATGAATTCATATGAATTAGCCAACTTGTAAAACATGTACGAATTCTCGTGAGATCAGGCTGGCTGAAATGGCATTATCGGTTTTTGCCAGGTTTCAGTATCACTGCATTCGCTATCACAGCGCTACACAGCAAAGCGCGATCATGACAGCATTGTGCAAATACTTAAAATGACAGACAAGTTTTGCGTGATGGTCCACTGCGCGTGTTCATGCTTTAATGTGTCTTTAGCATCAGAAATCACGCATTGACTCGTGCATCAAGTTCAAGTCCTCCTCTGACATGAAAAATTAAAATGCTGTCATCATTTTCTCATGTTGAACCTGTATGAATTAATTTTTTCTGATGAACACAAAAGAAGATATTTTTCTCACACAGCTGATGGTAACCACTGATTTCCATAGTAGGAAAACAAATATTATGGAAGTATTGTGATAAATGATGAAGAAGATATTTTGATAAATGATGGAAAGCACCCAGTTGACGGTACCCGGGTGATTCTCACGAAAACTTGGTTTTAAAAATGTCAAGCATGAAAATGTAAAAATTGCTTAAATTTACTTTTTTTCCCACCAGACATTGAAAAACAAAGTCTGGAGTAAATGGGAACATTAATTTAAAAACTTTTACTTATCATTTAACACTTTTTGTAACATAATTAAAAAAATTAGTCCTAAAAAATCTCATTACCGCAACAGTCAGAAAACACCAACACTGATATATTTTCAAAATGACATGACAAACCTGAAAGAACATAATTTGGAGATTCTGCACATGCATTTAAAATCAAAGTATTATGCTACTATTAATTAAATTAACATTTAATAAGCATCTGTTGCGGTAATGATAATCAAAATGTCGTGTAAGCATTCTGACAAGACAATATTTCAAATTAACTGTAAAAAAATGATCTTACCTGGTAGCCATCTTGAAGTAACTGGTCCATGTGCTTGGTCACTCAAATCAAACTTTATTAAAATTCTGTATGTGTGCTTAAACTGTTCTCAAAAAGTGTTGCGGAGGATGAGAACATCAGGCATGGACACATCATTTTCCTAATTTTTCTTCATTATTATTATACATGAATATTCAGTAAATATTTTTTCTGTCATCTAAAGTAGTCTAGCAAAACATCCATTTATTTTTTTCTTAATATTTTTGTGTTAATTTGATTAAATTACAACATAACGCATGTTCAAACACAGCCGGACACATTGCGGTAATGAGAATTTCAGCAGAAAATGAGATAAAATTTCCAATTATAAATTCTTATGTTGAAATCACACATTGTGCAAGGTAGAACACAGTATTGTGTTAATTCGGATGCTTTTTAATGTTACTATATTACACATTTTAAAGCTAAAATCATTAGTGCCGTGGTGTTTCAATGGTTTCGTGAGAATCACCCACCCATTGAATTCCATTGTATTTGTTTTCCTACTATGGAAGGTTACAATCAGCTCTGTGAGAAAAATATATCTTTTTTTGTTTTGATAAAGAAGTAATGAGTTTTCAGTAACTTATGCTGGACTGTTATGGTGATGATGTCAGTGGTGTAGTGGTGCCTGGAGAAGTGGATATTTTCTTTTTTAATTTTCAACTAAGGTTGAAAACCCTGTGTTATAAACAGTGACATGTAAGACTAGTCTGGCATAATTAATTCACTCAAATTATTGTCATTTCTGCTGCATGACTTCTCAGCATAAGTATCACTATGAAATTAATATTTCGAATTTAGAAGTGGGTATATCTCATACCATCTAAAGAAGTGGGTATACTCTGTAAACTTGCGTATACATTTGCACAATGACCTCACATCCAATGTTACTTTTAAAAAGTTTGATCATTGTATTGGTTTGTAGTCCAACTCAGATTCATTAAAGGTAGGGTAGCACATTTTGGGAAGTGCTAACGGTGGCCGCCTGGCAATGAAGTCCCGATCCCACCCTCGAGTCGGGCCGCCATCCAGAGTCACGCCTCTTCCAAAACACATGAACACGCACAGATCAGACGGTCACGTCTCATGTCTCATTCACCAGTGAGACAACTTTGCAGTACAAAGTCGAATAACACTGCCAAAATAACCAAACAACTGGTTTACATCAGAATTAGTTTAAGCACACGTTCGGTTGTGTAGACGTAGTAACTATATCGTTACGCTAATTCGTAAACGAACACAAATTTCATAAGCAACACAATGTTTCATCAAAGTAGAATATCTGAATCCATCTCAATACAAACATATCACATACCTACCTTACCAAAATTAACAGTTCAACGACCCTTTCAGACCCTTTGCCTCCTGCAGCTGTTTGCATCTCGTGGTAAAGCAGTAAAGTTACCCATGTTCATTTGGGTTTTTGCTCTTGCTGATCCAGGCAGTTTTTGCTGTTGTTGTTATAAAAGATGCTTTTAGTTTTGTGCCTCCTGTGTAGGTTGTCAATTTAGCAGAAAAGTTTGCTGTTCTCACTGTTTACAGGCAGGAGGTGAGCGCACGTGAACGCGCCGATGACGTATGGTGTCTGCGTGGACTCGCTGCGCGGTGGGCATTCAAATTATGCTTACGAATGAGGGACAAAAATGGAAACGTCCGTTCGGACCGAAATCTATGATTTGTTGAACATTTTTTGGTCCTACGCCTTTCACAGATGACATACATTTCTACAAATACATTTAAACAACTTAACACAGTGATTGCTATCAGGATGTAAGAAGACTTTTAACCAGCATAACAAAAAATGTTTCAGGATCAAATCTGTTACCCTACCTTTAAATGAATGAAACTAAAAAGTCTAATATTAATAAAATTATAGAAAAACTTTTTTAAAAGTTTTGTTTTGTTAAAAAGTCATTTTCGCTCTCTGTTTAAGGCCAAGTGCATCCAGAATTTTTGCTATAGGTTTTGGCCCAGAATTTTCATTTCGGTGCATCACTAGTTTGTTTATTACAGTAGTACTTTATGTGTGCAGATTTAGTCAAAAGTCTTTAGTTATTGGTGAACTTATATTCATATATTTCTGTCAAAGTAACTATTAAAATTGTTGAATACAGTGGCGTAAATCAAGACCCCTGACAGTCAAAATCACCTTTTTAAAACCGGTGTTTTCAAGACATCGGTGTGTCCTTGTGTTTTTAGTGTGTTAGAGTCACAACTCAAAATGTTAAAATGGTTTTCAATCAAATAAAGCAAGTTTGGTTCAGAAGGCAGCGAGTGCGCACGTTTGCCTCATCACAATGAAACAGACCTAACTTCTCAGCACGGAAAACTGGAGCGTGACTGCCACATTTGAATATGAAATAGCCGAAGATTTCTGTTTCAGACACCTTGTACATTGTGCAAACAAAGGCACCAATTCCGGTGAAGAAAGACGAGCGAATTTAAAGCAGTTCTTTGTCGTTTGTTTATAACTGTGTTGTCTTTGTTCCCATTTTCCACTGCAGGCGAAAGAATGGGCTGAAATATTTTTAAACAGTAATTACCTGGCCAGGATCCGACAGAGGGGGATTAATGGATGAACGCGGAGCATCAGGTTCCAGAGATGTGTGCGCTGGAAGGTACGGTGAGGGAGAGACGCACTTCCACATCACACACGGGAAATGAGGAAACAGCAGATTTCTGATGTCGAGGTATAGTTTCTCTGTTCTTCCACACCGGCATCATCATTCAACTCAATTCGTCGGCTCACGCCAAACCCTTCGCACACAAGCAGGACGCATTTAGCCTTTTAAATTCATTTAGAGATGTTTCAAGGTTTATTTGTTTCCTTTTAACCCACCAGTATTTTTAGTCGTGGTTAAATGAATGTGATTTGGTAGTAGTTAATGCTTAGCATGTATTGCTTAAATGCAGTTAACAACAGTAAATCTTTGAGCGCCACTCCGGGCTGAGATCATTTTTTAGGATTCAGACTCCTATACAGTAAGGTGAAAATTTAAAGCTGTTTCTAAGGGCCTCCATACATAGGTTGGTTGTGGTTGGCCATTGGGTTGCTTTCGTTCAAGCAAATCTGGCTCTCGACTTGATTTTGCCAAGTGGTTGATGTCTTCAGGGCAACATATTGTGTTGACCCAAGGACAACATTTTTGTAAATAAAACCTAAACCCAATCCTAACCATAACTGAACTTTAAAATACATGTGTGATCTCATAAAAATACGCATGTATTTTTACCTAAAGTGTGGTTGTACCACATATACATTTGGATCAGTGACAAAAACGTTGAGATGAAAAAAACTCATAAAAGATGAGAAATTCAAAAATCTTAAAAAGATTTTTTTATTTCAATGCACATAGTGTATTAATGTTAATTGTATGCAATACAAATTACATTTGCACCATTTTTACAGTATGAACGTTAAGACTGAATGGACCTTAAAATGTCAAATGGTGTAACTGCCAAATGCTCCAAAGAATGAGAAATATTAAATATTTTTATCCACCTTAATGGCTTGTAAGGGTAATCATAAAAAAATTAAAATATAATTGTATTAGTTATTTCTAAATGTAAATTTTTTATGCATTTTGGTAATATTTATCCTGACATATGCTGAATACAGCTCTGTTTTCTAAATAATCTGTCAAAATGTATGTATGTAAAAAATCATATTACACATTATGTTTTATTCCACATTTTTAATGAATATATTTATATTTTAATTTCAAAAAATACTAGTTACACCAGTTGAGACAGACCGGTTACACCACATTGACATTTTTGCAATTATCCCCCAAATATTATTTCAAAATTAAAAAACAGAAATTTTAGACTTGGTCCTCAAAAAAGAGTTTTTTTATTTTAATTTTAAAATTTTAACCCTTTTACTTTGAATTTATCCATACAGACACAAAATAATTAACGTCACGTCATTGACCAATTTACTTACATTTAAATACACACTGAAATGTATAATACTGACTTATTGACTGGACCAATAAGTTAATTATTTATGTATTAACAGCTTTACAGACAGATTTGCACGTATTTCTATTAATAAATATTCAAATCGCAGGCATTGGCATTTCATACTCATACTCTTATTTATTTAAGACTATTTACTCATTTACCAAATGAAATGTTCATGACTTTCAGAGAATTACACAATATTAAACAAGACTACACTTTAAAGCTTTAAAACGAATAACATTTATGTAATTATTTAACCATTTTGTAATATTTAGTGCCAGGACACACAAAAACTTGTTTTCTTCTATGCTGTCTTCTTCTCTGCAACAATTATTACAACAAAACACAACATAAATTCAGAAAGATGTTAATTTTATTCATTCGCTGTAATCCACATCTTTTAAATTCATACGATTTCGAGGAACAGATCCAAATTCAGCCGTTTATCCAGCGATCTTGATCACAGTTCTTATCAGGGACCGTAAACGTCAAATCGCACATTCGTTATGAATTTAAATACAAATATTGCGCCACAAGAAGCTTTGAGATTTATTACTTTATTGCAGTGATATCAAAAGCACATTGCCGTCTTTCAGTCGTTGTACCTACTTTTGAATTTGAAATGCGCGCCTTGACAGCGAGAAGCTGGATTAATGTTCTCGTGGATTAATAACTTTAATACTTCTATGTACTTCATATACTTCAAAGAGGATCGTGGCTGTAGCACATCGTCATTTTAACCACTTTTGGTACTGCTGATTGGTTGATTGAAATGTTGTCCCAGGGTCAACAAAATTTTGCCCGTTAGGGCATCAACCACTTAGCAAATCAGTAGAGCCCAAATCTGGCAACCCTGCCAAGCCAGTGATTAAACACTCGAGAGCAAGCTGACTGTGCGTCCGCAACCGCAGTAATATGCATGATTATCAAATGTTAGGTGCTCTTGTGTAGACCATAACATTATTACCCGGTTTCACAGACAAGGGTTAAGGCTAGTCTTAGTCTAAAACACATGTTTGAGCTTTCTCAACTGAAAATAACTTGCACTGACAGATCTTAAAATATCCCAGTGCCATTGATTTTTCTCAAGATACACACCAGTAGCTTTTTTTCTAAGGCATGTTTATTAAAGATGCTTAATTTAACTAAGGCCTAGTCCTGGCTTTATCTAAGCCTTGTCTGTGAAATCAGCCCTATAAGTTATAAACTAACACAATACACAAAAACAACACAACATTACAAAGTTACTATAGTTTAAAGAGCTGTACATTTTTGTTTTATTGGGGCCAGTGAAAATTTTGGCAGGTCATGTGAAAACCTGAACCAATAAAAAAAATATTTGCGTTGACCCCTGCTCATTATCTTTTCCTATTTTCTTACCATTGTCGTTTGGGGTCGGGGTTAGAATCACTTTCTGTTACATTTTTAGACATATAAACCCAAAACTCAACTCTAACCCCAATTCCAGGCGAGAATAGTTTTAAAAGCGGGAAAAAAAACATGTAGAAACCAATACATAAAAGTACATCCTGACCCAAACCCCAAATCTAACCCCAAGCGATTTAAAAATAGAGACAAAAATGTGGAAAAAAAACATAAAATAAATAAAATGACACCAAAAAGAAATTAGTGCCACGGACACGAAAAACTATTTATAGAAAAATACATTTGTGCTCAAGGCACGAAAAAGCTGAATTTCGTGCCATGGACACGAATGAATTAATCAAATTTTTTTGTGACTATAACACGACTTTCCATGAGATCATGTTGATTAGGACGCAGCCTTAGACAGTAAATGTGACCCGTTCTGTCTAAATGAGTTGGAGCTTTTCATAAAAATAAGAACATTAAGCTCTTTTCTAGTGATTTCAATGCTCTAAATGGTCATTAAACATCTAAAATGATCCTTATTTGTACCGTCTTAAATGCTTAATCTAATGCATGTTTTTTAAAGATGCTTAATATAACTAAGGCCTAGTCCTGGCTTTAGCTAAGCCTTGTCTGTGAAACCAGCCCTATAAGGTATAAACTAACACAATACACAAAAACAACACAACATTACAAAGTTACTATAGTTTAAAGAGCTGTAATCTTAAGTTAATACTAGGGCTGTCAAAATTAACGTGCGTATAACGTTAAAGCAAATTCCTTTTCATGCCACTAATTTTATTAACAGCGATTAACGCAATGCACAATTTCTGTTTGACCCTTGTTCCAGTCCATAGTTGGATAAATTAGAACCAGACTGATCTCAGTTAAAGTCGTGTTATAGTCATGAAAAATTTTATTAATTTATTTGTGTCCATTGCATGAAATTCAGCTTTTTTCGTGCCTTGAGCACAAATGTCTTTTTCGTGTCAGTCCCACAAATTTCTATAAATAGTTTTTAGTTTCTTTTGCACGACTTTCTTTTTCATGGCATTTTATGTATTTTTTTCCTTATAGTTTTTTCCTATTTTCTTACCATTGTCGCTTGGCATGGGTTACAGGGTTCCTACGGGTCCTTGAAATCCTTGAAAGTTTGTGAATCTGGGCGAAAAAATTCAAGGCCCTGGGAAGTTTTTGAAAATATACATACATAGATACAGGTCATTGAAAGTGCTTGAATCTATTTTATGCAAGAAGTTTTCTGGAAAACAATCCATATTATTCCCTGTGTAGTGTAGGATAATATCATAAAAATTCTAGACTTTTTAAGCACACATGCTAAACTGTTTGCTTTAAATGCTTATATATTCTGTATGCGAATGTTGATTCATACCAAAATACTTTTTTGTATAGTTGTGTTTGACACATTAAAACGTCTCAGGTTACGTATGTAACTGTTGTTCCCAGAGAAGGGAACGAGATGCTGCGTCTCCCTTGCAATACTTCCTGCGTCCCTGTAACGCCGCCTTTGGCAATATTTCAGATAGCGATATACTTCCTGGCTCCCGCGTCACCCTGTCTTTGTCGTTAAGCCTCACCATTGGTTGAATTTGATATACACATTCAGACGCACTTACCCCTGGAGGCGTCCCCAAAGTGTCAACGCAGCGCGAGTTCCCTCGAAAGGGACCTGTAACAATATATCTTAAAAGGTAACATGATGTAACCTTGCTCTCACTTGAAATGTGTCCCCACATTTACTCCTTGAATTTGAGGGTATTGGACCTGGAAAGTTTTTGAAAGGTCCTATTTGAAGTTAACTAAGGTGTGGGAACCCTGTTTAAACAGATGTAGTTCTGTCATGTTTTGTCAGATTCCAACAAAGCATGCATTGTTTTAAAGTTTTTTTTTTAAAGAAAATTTCTAAATATAAATTACTAATTTTTTTATTTGCTTATCCCAACTCAATTTGCCAGCATGGGTCACAAATAATGCAGCAGCAAACTGATATTGAGAAAGAAAATTCATATATAAAACCTGCCGAAAATGTAAACATACATTTGCATAAAGCATCTATATTTGTCCACACCCATGTTGATTAAAGTATTTAAAACTTGAAAAGTGTTAAATTAAGGTACATTTAGAACAGATAAAATTGTGCGATTAATTTGCGATTATGAACTCATGAAATCATGCGATTAAATATTTTAATCTATTGACAGCCCTAGTTAATACATATGTGACTCATGGGCCACAAAACCAATCATAAGTCGCATCGGAATATTTGTAGCAATAGCCAAAAAAAGACATGTATTGGTTAAAATTATACATTTTTCTTTAATGTCTAAAATTATTAAGATATTAAGTAAAGATCATGTTCCATGAAAATATTTTGTAAATTTCCTACCGTAAATATAAATAAAAAATGTAATTATCATTAGTAATATGTGTGGCTAAGGACTTCATTTGGCCAACTGATGTTTGCGACTGGAACATTCCAGAATAGCGGATGCGTCTGCATATATGTGTATGCATATGTATCTATGGGTTTAATGGTAGGGACTGCAACACAATCGTTGTGTTTTGAGTTCATAAAGCACAAAGGATTGATGATTGGTACTTAAGCTTTAGTGCAGAACACTGAGACTGTTTCATCACAGTCTCTCATTGCATACTATTCTTATATCAGAAGGCTGGCGAACTTTCAAATCCAGCTAACCATTAGTTCACTCGGAGTAAAGCTTGAATCTTACTGAGGCACATCAACACATGCTTTTACTAATACAGAGGTCTGTAGTTAATTGAGAGCGCTTCATAAACGCGTCTGATTTATAATGGGACATAAAGTGATTCCTTCCATAAACCACCAGTGCAATCTACAGTCTAATTACAACACGGCCATAAATCACGAATAAATCTGAGGAAAACACAATATAAACAAACAAAACTTTGCTGGAAAGTAAACAGTGTTACAACTATGAAAAGCAGCGGAACGGAGTCATAAAAGCTCATTTGAAGCTGATATTATGCACGATCATAGAAAATTACAGCAGTCTATAGCTAGTAAACAATCCATTATTTGTGAGTAATGGATATGCGGGAAGCTGTGTTATTATGGCTTAAGTGTATCAGTCTAGTGCTCCTCACCTGCTGAATTATTGGTTTCTAACAGGTTTCCTTAAATGCTCTCTCTTTGTTGTCCATTGGTCAAAGACCCAAGCACTTCTGGGTTATTTTCAACACAGCATTGGGTCAAAAAAAAAAAAACTTAGTCGTTGAATTAAATTAACCCAGAAAATGTTAGAATTTGACCTAACAATGGGTTGACATAAGTTAAATAATAACCCAACGTGTTGGGTCGCTACGTGTTTGAGCCAACGCTGGGTTGAAAGTTTAAGTTGCGTCATTGGTAAATATCTGCCTTGATAAAAACTGCATTTACGCTATATGTAAAATGTCGCACAAGTATTGTGAAACATGATTTATGCACACACATTGGTGTAGTTGCAACATCTACCAGCAGGGGCAGAAGCGAACCAGCCAATCACAACCCTTTGGGTCGAACAGGACAGTGTTATGAAAGCATTGTCTGAAAACATCTAAGTGAATCATTCTTACTCAAAGTAATCAATTTGAACTGGAATTTAATAAAAAAATTAACACTGACCTTTAACTTCAACTTTTATGAAAACTTTATTACATTTTATACATTTGGCATTTTTACAGTAAAGTATATGAATAGTTCCAAAACGAGATAAATGCCATAAAAAAGTGACTTTGTGGGCGGATCTTGGACGCTGTTGCTATTTTCCCGGTGGGAGAAATAACTCTTGCGCCAGGCGCAAATCAATAAGGGGTTGGTCTGAAGTAGGTTTATTATTCATAGGTGTGGTTTGGGCGTAACGTCAAATAAACCAATCAGAACGCTATCCAACATTCCCTTTAAACGCAAGGGCGCAAGTTCCATGGCGGGTTGCTATTATTATGACGGTTTTACCAGGCGCACGCCAGGATCGGTTCACAGCCGAGGAGACCCACGTTCTTGTAAGAGCGGTCAAAGACAGATAATTTGTTTTGTATGGGAATAGGAGAAACCCGCCCAGATCAGCGTCGGTTAAACAGGCGTGAGAGGAAAGAGCCACAACTGTCGCATCAGCTGGCATCCCCATCGTTGCGCCAAGCGCTACAATGATGTCAGGAGACGGGGGAATCCCAAGCTTGCCACCATAAATCGGGCACGCCGTGTAACGGGAGGTGGATCTGCCTCTACACACGACCTGACGCCAGCAGAGGACATTGCTGCGTCCACCCTCACTGCTGAAAGAGTTTGGGGGCCTTGAAATCGGACCCAAGAAACGCAAGCAAGGTCCAACCCCAAGGTACACTGACAAATCAAGTTCATATACATTAAGGTTTCTTATGAAAACATTTTAATTATTATTTACGTAAAATAAACGTAATACGGCCACACAACAAACTTATGAAAATATTTTAATCGTTATTTGCATGAGAATTTTTTAACGCAGCCACACAATAAATAAAAACTATCACCACAATGCTCACCACTATGATTTCCCTTATCTCATGTGTTAATATTTTTTATTGTAACAATTTATGATTTGCAAAAATAACTGTTGCATCTGTGTAGATTAAATAAGCAAAGTGTGTGCGCGTTGTGCACGCTATACATTATGGTCAAGCATGCGCCCTTAAAATATTATAATGAACCATGCGCAACGCGCCACTGACTTTAGACTAGTTTTTTTTTTTTTTTGTTAGTAGCGCAATTGTTTTTTGAAACTGCAAAATAGCATCAGGGATGGTTTGCGCCAGAACACGCCTCCTTTTTTGTGCTGAACTGCCCAGGGAGCACAAGTTCATTCCATAGTTTGCCGACGTGCGTCTGTGGAGGGAAAAAACCACTGTGCGCCGGTGCAAAATACGAATGATACATGCGTCACTGACAAAGTCAATTGCGCTGGGTGCACGATAGGGACCTTAATGTTATTATAAAATAAAGATGCTATGTGAAAGTTTGTAACAGAACATAGTGGTCTTTATTTTGTCACTTTCTTGGTATAGAAAACGTATTTTTACCCAAATTAGTCAATTAGTTTTTTGAACTCTTTTTTTTTAACCAAATATTTTATCAGTATGCGTGTTCCCCGAGGGGCAACCTTTCGATCTCTCTGATGAAGCCAATACGGAAGTGATTTAAACTGCAATTCATCAACTGACTGCTAGAGGCAGGCTCCAAAAGGGAGTCAATTCCCATTGACATCCATGTTAAAATGGCCAACTTTAATGTTTCCAGTCTGGTACAAAAATAGTTTTTGGTCTGTATAGCTAATTCTGCCCTTCATGACAACTGTGAGGGGGGTGAATTTTTTTACTTATTCGTTTAAATGATATTAAGCCTTAAAGTTCTGCATAATTAAGGGCGTGGCCACTTGAGTGACGGTTGAACAGCCACTGCCGTCACTAGAGTCGAGCTAGGCGGCAGGCTTGTGCACAGTTAAGAATTTCAGAATTGGCCTTCATTCAATTCATAAATTGGAATTTGAATTGAATTGACTCCGCCCTACAGGAAGTTGAATTTGAATTGGAATGACAGGAAGTGGAATTAAATTCATGGCAATTCAAAGAAATTCCACAGTCACACAACAGAAAGAATCTCACATACATTGAAAAATTGTTTGGCAACCATTTTAAATACTTATAAATACTTAATACTTAAATAAAAGCATTCTGGGAAATGAAGTCATGTTACATCGTGTTCCATAAAATTACAATTGCAAAAAATCAAACTTAATAATTTGTTATGTGACTGGAGTTTTTAAAATTAATTGCTGGGGGAAAACATTGTGAACATACTGAAAGCTTCATTTTTAACACTTCACTTACTGTATAATATGTATTTCTTTGAATTTCTATTGAATTGCAATTCTGCTTCCTTTAATTCAAATTCGAATTGTAATCCTAGATCCTGTTTTTGACATAAATTCAAATTCAAGAATTGAATTGGAATTTAGGAGTCATTCTCAATTCAATTATGAATTCTGCACAAGCCTTATAGGCGGGCGTAGTTTCAGCAACCGGTCAACTTAGCTTCACCCACGTCTCGCCTTTTTACCCGTTTTCGGATATCCGCAAGTGATTCACGGTGAGGCGTGGCCAAGATGGCGACGGCAGGCAATGCCTACTTTAAGCTTAAAAAACAATCTTCAGAAACCTATGTCGCGGACACTACGTCCATCTTTTTTTTACAGTCTGTGGTGTTCCCTGATATCGAACCCATGAACTTTTTGTGCTGTTAACACAATGTTCTACAAAATGCCTTAAAGCCATCAATCATACTGGGCTTATTTGTTTTTACAAATTGTTCACCAGAAAGTTTTGTATTCCCACTCCAAAAGTGAGTGTTCATGTTCACTATTGGTTTTGATCTCCAGTTGCCCATAAAACACACACATCTAATAAGGAGATTCCTCTAGTTGTTTTGCTTTTACAGTGCATTGAACTGCACAACGCTTGATTTAAAGAAAAAGACAAGCATGCGATCAAATGCAAACACACTAATTCAGTTCACCGTTCATTTCGCAAAGAAAAACAACAACAACAACACAAGGAAAGCAATAGCAGACCAAACCATGAAAGACACAAAAGATATGAAGTCGCATTATTGTGCTGTAATCCTGTTAGGGGCGGAAATCTGCCGTCGTTGGCTTCCCCTCCGCACAATTCGCACCAAACCGTGAGAATGTTCTCTATCCAGCACCGCAGGATAATAATAACTCATTAATGATCCATGCTGGGATGAGCCTTTATTATAAAGCAATATTTAATATTAAACCAGCATGGGAAATCAATGCCCCGTTTATGCCGCACTCAGTTTGCTTCATAGACCTTCTCTGACCTCGAAGAAGAAACATTTAATGTCATGATAAAACATACAAGATGATTTTCTCATTGTGGAAATAGATGCATATGTCCATCCATTCTTCAAATCACTCCATTATGCAGTCTTTTCTGTATGGTTGACCAAATTCAGATTATCTTGCATCTGGAAAGCAGAAAATGACGATGCTCTTGCTTATATGCGGTTCCTATTAGCATTAATACCATCTGTTATGTTGCCATTAAGAGAAGTCACTCATGCCTTAATAGTCAGTCTTTATGTATCATAAACATTTTAAGCTAAGAGCTGTCATAGATGATTAAACGTTCCATTATCTTTGCATTTCTTCCCCAAGTTCATCATTTGATGGGAGTTTAGGGTGGTTTGCAAGGAATCAAAGAGCTTTATTAAACTGACTTTTTGTGCATTTATGTAGTTTGGTGATTTCTGTAGGCAAAAGAGCAAATTTCAAGTCAAAGTCAAGAAGCTTTATTGTCTTTTCAACCATATACTGTAGAGCAGTGCAGTACGTAGTGGAGTGGGGTGCTTAAAGAAACACTGAACTACACAAAACCACACAAAGCTGATGACTAGTAAAGTAACCAGCCACATAAAATGCATTTGTGCAAATAATGCCAGACAAAAGACAGGTGCATAACCAGTATACATTGTGCAACCTTGTGTGCAATTTTTTAATTGTGCATACTGATGCTTTCACACCCAAAACTCATCACCACTAATCCTGCTTACAGTGGATGGTTACTAGGGTGTTATTAGATTTGATATCATTGTTCTCAAACAATGCATGACAGGCAAAGTTTAGTTCTTAAGATAAAAGGTTTGCTCAAATCCTTTACCCTAAACAATAGCAATGATATTTGCCTTAACCATCGCCACTACATAAGCTATGAGAAAACAGACTTAGCCCCATACTTCACTATACATTATATTGTGAAACCTGTTATCTGTGTGGTTCATGGCAAAAATGAGTCTGTATCTGTAGAAGTGAAGCATGTTGTGGTGCACCACGAGCACCTGCTCATCAAAGGAGTAATATGAATGCACGGTGGGGTGGGTTTAACTTCACCAGCTGCCATCTGCTATCAATATCATTAGCATTCGCCATGACCAATTGTAATATTAGATTATTGAATACCCAGAGGGTGATGCACACGAGTGCAAAATTCTGCATATCATTACAACACGTAGCTGTTTCTTTAGACTGAAGACATTTTATTTTATATTTAAAAATTTAACGTGGAGTGTTATTTGTGTTGATCATTTGAAGTGCATAAAAAGTGTAAATGTATGCCAGTTTGTATATTTCAGTGTACTGGTGACTTAGTGGAGTTCTCATTTAATTTAAGTCAGCTTTGCCTCAATGTTTTCTCTTAAAAAATTTCAAGGGGGGAATTCAAAGAGACATATATGAGGTCAGATCATTTTGTCTTGAAATAATGAAAAAAAAAATCATAATGTGATCTTTAAAGTTATATTTCACTTTCATAAAAATCTGATAATTTACTCACCCCCCATGTCATCCAAGATGTTTATTTCTTTCTTTCTTCAGTCGGGAAACATTCCAGGATTTTTTCCATATATTGGACTTTAGTGGACCTCAACAATTTCGATGCAGCTTCAAAGGGCTCTAAGCGATCCCAGCTGAGGCATAAGGGTCTTATTTAGCGAAACGATCGCCAAAAAAATAAAATGTAAACCACAACTTCTCGTCTTGCACTAGCTGTGTGACGCGCCAGCGTGACCTTACGTATTGCGTAATCACGTTAAAAGGACGTATGCGAAACTACCGCCTCAGTGTTTACAAGTGTGGACCGTTCAGACGATGTTGTACTATATGTGGAATGATACTAATTAATGTCTTTGTGTCAGTTTATTGTTTAAAATGGTGTGTATTTCACATATGTAACGCATGACCTTTCAATGTGATTATGTAATACGTAAGGTTGCGCTGGCGTGTCAGACAGCTGGTGCAAGACGAAAAGTTGTGGTTTAAAAGTACATATTTTTAATTTATTTTTAGATAAGACCCTTATGCCTCGGTTTGGATTGTTTAGAGCCCTTTGAATATGCACTAAAACTGTAAACTGTTAAGGTCCACTTAAAACCACTATATGGAGAAAAATCCTGAAATGTTTTCCTAAAAAAAAACTTAATTTCTTCTCATTTTTGTGCTCCAGGGTTACAAATATATTTTGATCGATTTATACTATATCATATATTTACATAGTTACGTGTCAGTTTTCATTTATACTTTTTTGTTGTTGTTTACTTCAACGTGTAATTACACATGCAAATCACTAGTGTAATAACGCTGCTCCTTTTCTTTCTTTTATTACGCCTATTATTGCATGTAGGCCTGTAAATATGCACTATTAAATCGCCTACTGTAACAATCTTAAAAAGCCTGATAATCCTGAATTAACTCGATTATCTTTTACCTGGCTCAGGTCAAATATTTTAGTGCACAAATAAAAAGCGGTGCAGTGGAATTTAACAACATAGGTGGCGTTTCCTTGATTGATGTTTTAGTCTGGAAGTATTTTTTATTCCAGTAACTTCGTTTTTGCAGAAGACTGCAGCCCGGACAGACGGCAGCTCTGATGTTCAGTTTAATTTATAAAGTCGGATTTATCTTCACAGTACGCCTGTGTCTTTTTTTCCTTGTGATAATGACAACATTACTAGGTCATAGGGATGTCCCGATCCGATCACGTGATCGGAAATCGGCCCCGATCACGTGGTTTCAGACTCGATCGGAATCGGACGTTACCTCCCGATCAGGACTCGGATACATATGCAGGGTTTAAAATCCATTAAGGTCTCGCTCTGCTCCGCGCCAGTGTATGCGCTGCGCTGGTGCGTGAACTGATGAGAAGAGAATAGGCTTGTTCGACTTCATGCAGCGCCACAAGAACCGGCAGCCGGATGACGTCAAAGTTCCGCGAGAGCGATTTAAAAGCAAACTCCTCCGTATGATTTCGCGGATCACTCTCGCGGTAGTTTGACGTCACCCTGCTGTCGATTGTTGCGGCGCCGCATGAAGTCGAACAAGCTTTTATTCATAGGCTTTACACTCGTGCGTGCAGGGAACCCACGACAAAACCGGGTTTTTACCGCTCATTTAAACGACGCGTTGATCGTTTTTGTCATCATGTGCTCAGACGCAGCTCCGCGTCTCACTCAGAACCTCAAGAACGCGCATTCGCGCAGGATAGGCTACTGTAGAGATGAGAGATAGAGAGAGAGGTAAGAATGGTGCCCACGTTGAGAAAACTTAATAGAAGTCTAGAAACAAAGTATTAAAGTATGTATAGCCATGTCACTCATCTCATTACAATATGTTAACTAGATAACTGGATACAACTGATTTTATAGTTTAATAAAATGTATTTTGATTATACAGATTAATTACGACCTAACTATAGGTATTTTATAACTAACTGCTGACCAGCTTAGGGAATCTCTATGGCTAATTTATAAGATATATTGCTGAGTCTTTTTGGGTAGCCTATCTTATGCATAGATTTAGTCAAGGAGGTTGATTCTTATAACTTCCTTCAAAGTTTGATCAATTGTGCATAATGACATGTGCAACAAATGCATATAGGGTGTCAGACTCATAGATTTGCATAATTTAAAGTTCAGGTTTTAAAGTTTGGCTCAACATGTGGCACAGATTTAAAACTGAAACTTATAAAATCCTATCAGAGGTCCAAAATGTCATTGAAACACACCAGTGGCTTTGCTGTCATCAGGATTAAACATGTGACCCCCGAACCCTCCCTCCCAACAGAGCATCCCCACAAAACAAATCCCAATTTAACCCCTGTACATATACTATATATTATATTCTCATTATTTTTTAACACATCTGTAGTTATGCGCTGGCACAGAGTTAGACTCTTTTGACTCCACACAGTAATAGCAATGCGTGCGGCATGACAAAAGGAACATCCTGGTTCTGTTTTTTACGCTCTTCTTTATTCTTTTTTTATGCATTATAGAAGTATCGGATCGGGACTCGGTATCGGCAGATACTCAAAATCAAATGACTCGGACTCGAGGGCAAAAAAACCTGATCGGGACATCCCTACTAGGTCATGTGATTTGCAATTAGGGAACAAATGTTTATTTATTTTTACAAAACGTATCAACAAAACATCAATTAAAATTAAGAAACAAATTATATGAAATGAAATTCGTTTTAAAGAAGCTAACAAAACGTATTATTTTGTCGGAAATTATGTCTGACCCACTCAATTTTCAATCCATTACAACGCCCTATATGATGTTAAAAATTACAGTCTGTCTTTCTTAACAAAACAAGTTAATTTATTCGTTTTGCTAAATAAGACCATTATGCCTTGGTTGAGAGCCCTTTGAAGCTGCATTGAAACTGTAAACTTTTGAGGTCCACTTAAGTTCACTATATGGAGAAAAACTCTGGAATGTTTTCCTCAAAAAACTAAACAAACAAAACGTATTAATGGGTCGCAAATTATGTCTGACCCACTCCATTTCAATCCATTACAACGGCCTATATGACGTTAAAAATTACAGTCTGTTTTTCGTAACAAAAAAAGCTAGTTAAATTTAAATATAACATAAACAACATTACAACAATATTCAAACACAACAATACTCAAACATAAATATAAAGCATTAACTCTATTAGGATACAAGTTTAAACAATATGATATAATGTTTATAATAGATGGTTGCACTAGGTTCACTATTTTGGGCAAAACTTCCATTGCAAACGTCCAAAATCACTTTCACTTTGAAAATGATGCGCTGTCAAGTTAAAACTATAGTCTACACTCATATAGTCTACTTTCAGTATTGATGGCGCTTTCTGGTTTGAGCTGTCTTAGATCCTGAATGGCTTTTAGATTCCTCTGCTGCCAGTCTGACTCGTCTGCTCTTACCTTTAGATTGGTCCTTGTTTTGACTGGACCGGAGTGAGACTATCCTCGTCTCTCTGCCCTCCTGGAGTTGTTCAGCTTTATTAATTAAGTGCTGATTTATCTTTGCAGTTCGCTTTGAGGATGATAGTGACAGCTACATTACTAGCTCGTGAGTTGCATTTAAGAAACAAATATTTAAAATCTCGCAGGCTGAAACATCAAGGAAACGTCACCTAGGTGCGCCTTTATGTAGGTTAGCTCGTTTTTAATTTAGGCGCGCTGAATCCACTCGCCTAAATTAGTTAGTTGCACTCATTGTATAAATTCAGTTAAACATGTTATTAACAAAATCGTTATATCCAAGTATATGTCTGAATTTAGCTCTCCAATTTAATGTATGTCTGTTAAGAAAACAGGGGGGGGGGGGCATGGCCCCCTTTGCCCCCCGTGGCGCCGGGCCTGTTCACTCTACATTTAATCGTCTACGAAATGTATTACTGATTTCTAATACTGTATGTACCATATAATAAGATAATGTAAAGAAAAGGTGGTTTGTTTATAAATAGGTTAACATTAAGAACACTAAATGGAAACAATTTCAGGTTTGACACACATCTTTCAGCGAAAAACACCTCGACCACATGACCGTTTGTTTGTGCAGCTTGTCAGTTGAATTAAAATCACAAAAGTGACTGAACCTCATCCTGTGGTTTACTGTATAACATCTCACTGATCAAACGTGTCTAACATCTCAGTGACTTTCTTTCTCTTATGTATTTCTAGCGACCTTTAGAGAAAACATTTGACATGCCCCCTGCTCGAGATCTTTACACCAGTTAAAAAAGCCCATGCTTGGCAGATTATCTCTTATTTAGACATTATTCAGATTTCGCATTAAATATGTACCACGAGCCATCTGCTTTACTGTTCAGTGCTGGACATTATGTGGCCTGGTGCAGAACCGAATGGTTTTTAAGCTTATAAAACTTTTATCAATACAGGTTTTTACCAAAAGTCTATCAAAGATTTAACTAGCGGCTTACTGAAGAGGCGTTCATTATTTCTCTCTATCTACAGTCGGTCTATTACTTGTACGTAAATGAAGATCATTATAGGCTGTTGCGATAAAGCCGTGTTTTTTCACAACTGTGTACTAATACAAACATTAAGCATCCTTTTGTGCATGCAAACAGTAGTATGTGTGATTCTCACGAAAACTTGGTTTAAAAAATGTCAAGCATGAAAATGTAAAAATTGCTTAAATTTACTTTTTTTCCCACCAGACATTGAAAAACAAAGTCTGGAGTAAATGGGACCATTAATTTAAAAACTTTTACTTATCATTTAACACTTTTTGTAACATAATTAAAAAAAAATTGTCCTAAAAAATCTCATTACCGCAACAGTCAGAAAACATCAACACTGACATATTTTCAAAATGACATGACAAACATGAAAGAACATAATTTGGAGATTCTGCACATGCATTTAAAATCAAAGTATTATGCTTCTATTAATTAAATTAACATTTAATAAGCATCTGTTGCGGTAATGATAATCAAAATGTCGTGTAAGCATTCTGACAAGACAATATTTCAAATTAACTGTAAAAAAATGATCTTACCTGGTAGCCATCTTGAAGTAACTGGTCCATGTGCTTGGTCACTCAAAATCAAACTTTATTAAAATTCTGTATGTGTGCTTAAACTGTTCTCAAAAAGTGTTGCGGAGGATGAGAACATCAGGCATGGACACATCATTTTCCTAACTTTTCATCATTATTATTATACATGAATATTCAGTAAATTTTTTTCTGTCATCTAAAGTAGTCTAGCAAAACATCCATTTATTTTTTTTCTTAATATTTTTGTGTTAATTTGATTAAATTACAACATAACGCATGTTCAAACACAGCCGGACACATTGCGGTAATGAGAATTTCAGCAGAAAATGAGATAAAATTTACAATTATAAATTCTTATGTTGAAATCACACATTGTGCAAGGTAGAACACAGTATTGTGTTAATTCTGATGCTTTTTAATGTTACTATATTACACATTTTAAAGCTAAAATCATTAGTGCCGTGATGTTTCAATGGTTTCGTGAGAATCATCCGTATATGGAATGGAAATTTTGGTGGGTGATTTACTGACAAGGTGCAAAAATAAAATTTTCATAATGACCAACACTTTTTTGTACAGTACAAGTAGTTTCAGTTTTACATGCAATGCTGTCTGCGTTAAAATATTTCTTCAGTCTTTTGTGCTCAATAACTGAACTTCATCCTTAGTCTACCATTTACATTGTAAATACAAATGTAATATTTGAAGTTTATGTAAAGCACAGCATCTAGCAGCAAACAGCTTCAAAGCACATGGGTGTATCGCTTAGATATTGACAGTTTGAGGCTGGAAAGTATTTACACTGATGGTTCTCAGGAAGTCTGAGATGTGTGTGAAGGTCTTTGAACATCAGAAAAGCTGTTGTGATGGTAAAACAGTACATGATGTATTGTGATGTCAACAGGACACACAGTGACCTTTAGAGAAAGCAGGTGTGAGAAGTTACATTGAATTCTCTGAAATTTACATTTTCTTTACAATCATATTAACTAAGATCAACAAGTGCACGCAGGTATTTAGGATCCAGAAAGAAAGCATCTGTCACCCGAGCTAATTTCAATGTGTAGTCACATTATAGTTAAATAAAAAAGTGAGCTTTTTTAATGCAAAAAATCATTAGGATATTAAGTAGGGAGAGCAGGGGTGAAAAGTACCATTTAAACACTTTATAAGATAATGTTTTAGACAGAGATACATTTTTTTTGCTGTAGTTCATAACTCAAAAGTGTGGTCTATCAACACCAGGGGAAATTTTGAACAAATGTAAAACGACTTCAGTATAATTTCACTTTGAACATAAGTAGTGCATTGTTACTTTTGACCCCGTTAGTTGGGACGAAAATAACACACAGGTGGGTCAAAAGTAACACAACAGAACAAGATAGATTTTTGTGTTACACTTAGTAAATATACATGACTATGATCTTTTTAATATGTAACCGCAAACATATATATATATATTTTATTTATCTTTTACATTTTTATTTTTATAAAATATTTCAAAATCAACCTGACAGTACAAACTTGAATTATTGAGAATAAATCATTTTTTCAACAATATGAACACTATGAAAATTAAATACAATCAAATCAGCATAATATAAATTCTCAGTATTAGCAGCGGGACAAAAGTGAACATGTTACTTTGGTCCCGACAGGAACACATGACATTTAAACTTGAAAATTTTCTAGCATAAATTTATAAAACGGGTATATTTAATTTTATATAAAAATAGTAATTCTATGGAAGTTAATCTCTTTTAAACCAGTGTTTTTTCTACTTGAGGTTACTACAGGTACATTATAACCTAACTAAATATAAGTGATCTTAGTCAATAATATTAAAGAGCTCCTATCAGTGATGCGCGCGTTGATCCGAAATGAGTGGGTGCCATCCAAAAATATTTTTATTATATTCGGGTCGTGGTCGGTCAGGTCATTTAAAAATAAAGATGCCATTTAACAATTTTAAACAATTACTACTTTTAACAAATGCGGGCAATGGAGCGGTTCGGGTACAATATTTTTTTTGCGGCCCGCGTTGCAGGCAAGTTAGTTGAAAACATCGGTCGGGTGCGGGTTGTTTATACATTTACCTGCGCATCACTGCCTCCTATTGTCCGATTTACGATTTTACATTTCCTTTAGTGTGTAGGTGTGTATTAGTACATGTTAACAGGGCTGGCGTCAAGGGGGGGCATTCGCGGCCCGTGCCCCCCCAAACAGGTTGTTGTGCCCCCCTACACAGTTTTTGATTAATTTAGTATATATCAAGAATAATAAAAATAAATTAAACATTCAATGTTTCATGACTTTTAATGTAATCAAATGTGGAAAATATAGTTGATATATGTTTTCTTTAATTAAAATAGACCAGTTTCTCTGCCGGGTCTTATGCGTCTTTACGTCTTTAACATATTTGTGACTTGATACTAGCAACGTGTTTTTTCTCAGCATTTTATGGATCGTGTAAAATATGGATATTAGATCATTTAGAACGAACCAGCACAGCCTGCTCCATCTGACTTCATGCAAACACCGATTGGATCAAACTCGGAGATTAGAGATCGAGGTGGAATTTTCAAATCTACAGGACACTGTTTTAAGGAGGTTTAATGTTCGCACACGCCGCCTTCAGCTTTTTTAAAGGTAAGTTAGCGTTGTTTTAATTTACGTAAGCTTACATGTGAAGTGTGGCTATAGACCGTTAACAGCATTGCGACGTGATTATGGTAAAGCGGCTTTCATAACGGCTTTTACTTAGGACGCGGTGTGCGCTGGGCTGCGCTATGAAACCCATTCATTTCAATGGCTTGCGCCGTGTGAGGGCGGTTTGTAGTTGCGTCGAGCAAAGCGCGAGCGCAGTGGATAAAGCTCAAAATAGTTTAACTTTTGCGCATAGTTTGTGATCTTCTGCACTTTATACTGGAAATGAGCTGACAGTCTGTAACAGTTGTATAAGTGTGTGCTTGCACTGTACTTGTTGTTTTAATGCCTTGTTTTTGCAAGTTATTGTTGCTAATTGCGTGCCCCCCGTTGGAAGCCGCGTGCCCCCCTGTCAGTTATGGTCTGGCGCAGGCTCTGCATGTTAACGATATGCAAAAGGTATAAACCCCAAAGTAAATGATGACGCGAGGTATCGTCTTCAACATAAATCTCTTTTCTTGGACTACAACAAACACACGGATTATAGGCAACAGTTTACTTCCTGGGATTGGTGATGTAGTAAAGATCGACATTATCATAATTCCTCACGCTTCGGTCTAAGCCTGTAAGTTAACTCCTGCTATCATCGCATTGTGACCGAATCCTTCAAACATGGTAAGGAGTGTCATATTTCCGGATGACGTCAGAGGTATTCAGGCCAATCACAATGTGCAGATTAGTTGGCCAAAAAGGGACACAGAGCTTTTCAAATCAATGAGCTTTTTGCAAAATCAGAGCGTTTGAGGAAAGCAGAGATATCTGGAGCTACAAAAATGTACGGTATTTGGAAAATTATGTGTTTTTTTACCGTAAACCACGCAAACACATTGTAGTATACCAAATACACAAAATAACGTTGTTTTTAGCAATGAAATAGGTGCTCTCAGTGGCAGCCCGGTGACTTCTTTTTTCGAGGACGCATGATGCGAAGTTCATCACAACATGTATGTAGTCCGTCGTGTGTAGTTTGTAATTTAAAATACGTGTTTGGTGCATCGAGTGAACCTATGTGCATCACGTGCTTTGTCAAAGTAAGTGCCTGCTGCAGATGCGTCTAAAGGGTTTATGATTAAAGAGACGCTCTCGTTTGCCAGGTATTCGCTTAATCTCATGCGTAATCAGAGTTTACTGTTAAGGGAGTGTCTTGCGTGTATTTTGTGAGCATTTTTTTTATCATAAATGGTTTTGACGCATGTGCAGCAGGCACTTATTTTGACAAAACACGTGATGCACATGATTCACATGACGCAACAAACACGTGTCTTAGATGCAACTATTTGAAAACCTGGAATGTAAAAAAGTGCAAAAGAGTTAAATATGGCAAAAATCGTCTTTAAATTTGTCCAAATGAAGTCCTTAGCAACACATATGATATATGATGAATACGTTTTTGATATATTTACGGTAGGAAATTTACAAAAAAAAATTCATGGTACATGATCTTTACGTAATATCCTAATGATTTTTGGCATACAAATTGAATAGTACAGTAAATCTTCCATAAAATGAACCACAATAGAAGTCAAAGTTTGTCCTCTGTGAGTCCCACACTCTGCATAAACTATTATAGTGATTCTCAGCATGAATCATGGCCACCAGCTCTATTGCTCATTGATATACAGCTTGGCTACTGATCCTGGAGAGAAACGCTGCGGCTGATCCAAATGAGCTTCAGCATTTGCTAGTCAGTGTGGAACAGTAAATAAGCCAATCGTTTCATTGGCAAATCTAAAACTCTCGAACAAACGTGTGCATTCGCTGGACCAAACTGGGAAACTAAAAAAGGAGCTGAAACTGATGATGCCATTGTCCTAGTTACTGTATTTGACATATGTTTTTAAAAAAAATAAGTTTTGAAGATTTTGTAGAGTTGACCTAAAAGTGTAGAGCTGTAAAATGAATGTTGCTAACAAACAGCAGAGCACATAATTGAGAAAAGGGACTGTTTACAGTATACCTGGTTTTAAAGGGATAGTTCACCCAAAAGTATGTATGAATTTTTTTCTTCTGATGAACACAAAAGAAAATATTTTGATAAATGATGGTAAGCACACAGCTGATTGTAACCATTGACTTTCATGGTACAGTATATGTAAAAGCTTTCTCAGATAATTCAGAGCAATTGATAAAATAAGCTCGCGCAACTTTCAAACGCTCACAAAATGAAACAAATAAAAGAGGTTTCAGTTGTATCAATAATAGCCTAAAGAGTGGGCTGAACACCGTAGGGTCACACTAAAAGTTGGAACCAATGGAAAAACATTGTGCTCAGTACATTCTATTAGATCAATAGGCAGTCTTTTGTTGCTACTTGTGTGTCTACACCAATGATGGGCAGTAACGCGTTACTGTAATCCGATTACTTTTTTCAAGTAACGAGTAAAGTAAGGGATTACAATTGCAAAAACAGTAATAAGATTACTGTTACTTCTCCGTAAGCAGGCTGCGTTATTTAACCTTGATTTTGTTTCGTGAAACTGTCTCGTTTCGCGAGTCGAGTGACAATGACGTATGAGCGCCATGCTCACGCTGTCAGTCATTGTAGTGTTGAACAAGAAGAGACAACATGGAGCGCGGAAGAGAACAAGACCATAGAGCGTTTAATGCTTGGAAGTACCGAAATTACTTTGAGTTTAACTTAAAGGTGACAAAAACATCAGCGTCTGTACACTCTGCATGGGAACAAAACTTTTATCTACAGCGAAAAAAGCAAGCCGGCACAGGAATGTGAAACACACTGAAAAAATCCCTTAACCCCCAGCAGACCCCCTGCTACATCTCATATACAGTGTTACGACGTAAATAGTCCTCAGATTGTATATTATATTCTATAACAAGACGTTCATGCGAAATCTGATGTAAACAACAGACTATATATCTATATTTCATGGATTATACGCATTTGTGGACAAAAATGGTCATTGTATGTATTCTATTAGACGGTTTTCATGGGTTATTTACACATCTGAAACAGACTGGATTCGACTCGCGATCGTTATATCAACACAAAGGTAAGAAGTCCCATTTATATTTTGCATGTTGTCATCTGGACTTCTGTCACAAAATACTACATTTATCATGCTAGAGCATCTGTATCTCAAAACACAGACTATACACTGATGCTAAACTGGTAGACCTTTTAAACGATGTATAGTAATGTTAATATTATTAATGTTTGTAGACAGTAGGCTATATAGATATTGTTAGCAGGGTTAAAAACGACGTCATCTAGGCCACGAATTAGTGCCCGTCGAGAGGTTAAAAAGAGAATGTTTTATTGGATTCACTAATAAGTAAAGTAACTAGTAAAGTAACTCATTACTTTTGAAAATAAGTAATCAGTAAAGTAACTGGATTACTTTCTTGGAAAAGTAATCAGTAACCAATTACTATTTTCAAGTAACTTGACCAACACTGGTCTACACCACTAAAGCAATCCAGTCTAATGTGTTTTCGACTACCTCCGAATGTGATCGAAAGGGGACAAGCTCAAATTATCATCCACCCCATTTACACCTGTATTAAAGGCGCTCTAAGCGAATTGAAGCGTTTTAGACCATAAAACATTTTTTGTTACATACCGGAAACATTTCCTCACTATCTGCTTGCTGCCTGTCTGCTGATCAAACTGTAAAAAAACGCGATCTCTGTAGACAGCCCAGGCTTCACAAACGGCAATATCAACATAGTGGCCAAACCTAGCATCACAACACAAAACCAAGTATTCCAGCCACTAAACGACAAGAGGGATGTGGGGGTGGGGGTGTGGGCGCGTGCATGACAGCACGGAAGGGAGGGGGAGGGGGAGGAGTTCGCTAGGCTCCGTCTGTTTGACAACAGTTTCAAACGTCAACAATAACTAACGTCTCGCAGATTCGCTTAGAGAGCCTTTAAGTGTCGTCCACTTGTAATCCAATCAACCAAAACAAATCTTAATACCGTGTGTAAACAGCCTCTAAGATAGATGGATGGGTGGATAGATAGATAGATAGATAGATAGATAGATAGATAGACAGACAGACAGACAGACAGACAGACAGACAGACAGACAGACAGACAGACAGACAGACGAATACATGGATAGACAGACAGACAGACAGATGCTTAATTTGTCATTTTTATATGTAGCATAGAAAAGAAATTGTTTTCACACAGCTTACAGTTCATTGCATAATACAAAACATAAATATCACATATTTTTTTTAAATATTCAAAATATTGTTTGATTTTGATGTCATGTCAAATCTGAGCAGAGTTTGAGATGTTGTCTAGATCTCTTCTGAAGTTCTAGAGCAAACTCATAAGATTTAAGGGGGAAAGGAGGGGACTTAAGGTCAAAGTCCATTTTTGTGCAAACGCGAGGGTCCATGTACAGTGCGTGTGACAGTTTTCGTATTGTACGCGCTCTGATTTTTTAATCCCTGTGTATATTGTACGCGTAGGTCTCGCATGTGCCTACAGATGAATGTAGTAGTCGGCCGTGCAAGTACATTCACGTACACGTAAAAAAAAACAGACTGCTCTGGGCTTTAGACAAAAGTCTCTGTTTGCTTTCATTTTAATCTAATTCACATCTAGAAGAAAATATATACAATTTAAAAATATTTTTTTAACTAATTAGATGCATTTCCACAAACACAAAACTTACAAAGACAACAATATTTAGATTATGATTTATTCTTGTTGCAGATGATTTATCCCATACAGCAAAAAATATACAAAAAATTGCCAAAATATATTTGCGAAATATATTTTGGAATATGTTTACAAATATATTTTGGCCATTTTTTTACATTTTGAAATAATATATATATTTTAAATAAATACATTTTAAAGCATTAAAAAGTATAAGTAGCCCTCCATATATTTAAATCCTAGGAAATATATTCATGTCGCAATGGAAGAAAACTTTATTTATGCTACGAAACAGTTTTAAAAAGGTTCAAATTAAATATATTTTAACTTGAACAAAATGAACTTAAGCATATATTTCAAATATATTTTGGCAAAGAATACACTTATGGAATGTAAAAATAGAAATGCATTTGCTTGCCCTTGAAATACATTTTTAAATATATGTTGATATATGAAAGTTAAACTAAAAATATTTCCAAATTCAAAAATATATTCAATTGAGCATTACTTTCTACAAAATATATTTTTGGCCAGAGAAAGTTTTTTTTTTTTTTTTGCTGTATAGGCTGACTTACACATGGGAACGTATTTGAAATTTTGTCAAATGAGCCAACAATAAGCATAGTAGCTATGTTCACATGTAAAAAAAATTGTTGTAAATAATGAACAACACCTAACATATAATTTTAATTAATAAACAAACTGGAATAAAATTTGCACATGGACAGCCCATATAACCAACAACAAAGCCTTTATGAAGGCCTCCAGTGATAATATTTCCACAAAGAATAGGAAGATCCTAAATTAAATCTGTGTTTTTCAAACAAACCTGACTTGTAAAGTCACCTTCGGCTTTTCTAACATTATGTGTTGAAGACGAGCAGAAGTGGATTGTTATCTCAGCACCTATTCACACGTTTGACAGCGTGTCTGAATCCAAGGCTGAAGGTTTTATTGTTGTCTGGAATTCTCATTGAAATAATTTATGTGGATTGCACAGATGTTGTTCAGATCCTTGTTTTTTCCACTCAATTACAGAATCCATCTTGCTGTTTTAATTATGCTATGAAAAGCTCATCTTCCTCTCCCACTCCTCTTTTTAAGCTCATATTAAGTCCCTCTGTATATGATCTGGAACTATTTCAATGTGCCGTCATGTTTCCGTCTTTTCTCCTATAGTATTGTTCATTGTTCGGGTTGGCACCTCAGGTTTGTCGAGGACTTTTGATGGAAATGCTTTGTTGTTGTATCTTGGATGACACTCAGCTGAACCAAAAGCAAAATTATTTATCTTTTTCTTTTTGTACACAGTTATTCTGATAGCTTTTTGCTAATGCTAATCACTCTTGAGGTCATCAATATGCTAGTGGACTCCTATCTGTTACTTTAATATATATTAAATCAGGGTTCCCAAGGGTCTTTGAAATTCCTGAAAGTTTGTGAATCTGGGGGAAAAATTCAAGGCCCTGGGAAGTTTTTGAAAATATGCATACATAGATACAGAAAATATGCATACATAGATGAAAGTGCTTAAATCTATTTTATCCGAGAAGTTTCCTGGAAAACAATCCTTATTATTCCCTGTGTAGTGTAGGATAATATCATCAAAATTCTGGACTTTTTAAGCACATGTGCGAAACTGTTTGATTTAAATGCTTATATCTCCTGTATGCGAATGTTGATTCATACCAAAATGCTTTTTTTGCACACATGAAAACGTCTCGGGTTACGTATGTAACTGTTGTTCCCTGAGAAGGGAACGAGACGCTGTGTCTCCCTTGCCATACTTACTGCGTCCCTGTAACGCCGTCTTCTGCAATATTTCAAATCTTGGTTTCTGCGTCACCCTGTCTTTGTCGTTAAGCCTCACCATTGGTTGAATTTGTTATAAACATTCAGACGCACTGACCCCTGGAGGAGTCCCCAAAGTGTCACCGCAGTGACACTGTGCAAGTTCCCTCGAATTGGAACTGTAGTCAGCCGACATTGGCTTAACTTAGCTCCCTCTTCTATTCGTTACATTATTAATACGCTCGCTTGTAAAGTTTATTCATAGCCGCTGTATTTTGCTACTTATATTGTCTGTCAATTTTTCTGTTTTTCCCCCACTTTTATTAACGTAATGCTGCTTTGAAACAATTACAAATTGTGAAAAGCGCTAAAAAAAATCAAATTGAATTGAATTGAATCTTAAAAGGTAACACGATGCTCTCACTTGAAATGTGTCCCCATATTTAGTCCTTGAATTTGAGGGTATTGGACCTGGAAAGTCCTTGAAAGGTCCTTGAATTTGAAGTTAACTAAGGTGTGGGAACCCTGTAAATGCTATTTTATACAAACTTTAATCTTTGTAACACTCCCAACATTTTCAACTTCAGCACAGTTTGCTTTTAACCTCATTCAAACTTTGAATAAAAGTGTCCCCATGTCCCCGTTTTCTTCATCTGGATGTTCAAATCAAAAGACCCAACCTTCCCTTTCTACTGTTTTTGTTTACGTTCCTCACAGTCATTTCTCCAAGTTACAGGCGACCCCAGCGGGTCAGAAGACGAGGATTTCGATGTTTCCTCCTAGCTCCATGTCAATGCACTTATCACTGCCCGCGTTGCATTGTGGGGAAAAAAGCCGCAACTCGGCAGGAGTACATTCGGCCCCACAACGGTTTGACGGTTGGTCCCTGACATTTGTCCCCAGTCCAACCAGAACGTGCATGAAAAATTCACTCGAAGAAATCAACATTTCTCCCGTGACTTTCACTTCGGGGAGAGCAAGGTGAGCAGAACTCGCACTTGTCATGGATGCGCGCTCCTGACAAACATAAGTAGATGCTAATGGCGAAATCGTGACAGAGCAGAGTCCCACCACCATATGGCTAATTGCCACAACAATATCTTCAGTGTTATTAATCACGTTTTCATAGCGTGCCATGATAATTGGAATAATTAGAGCGGGAGCAGACACAGACCTTGCTCGCCGGCTCAACATCTCACAGAGACCGCAAGCGAGAGTTTATTTATGTGCAGCCCTTTATTTATATCTTCTTTCCGTGTGTTGAACCTATTGAATCCATATTGCTTTCTGTTTCATCTGTAATGTATCGGGATGTGTTGTACAGTTGTCCTCTGATAAACATTGAGTATAATTAATGGATGGCTCCTGTATCTCTGGGACCCTGACTGACAGCTCAGGGTGGGATTATGCTCATATGAAGCTTATTGAGGCCATTGCCGTCCCACTGCTGATTGCCAAAGTGCTACACGATGCCATATAGGAACCATTTTTGGCTACAAGGTTTCATAAAGAACCTTTAACATCTTTAAATCTTTAGCAATAGCTGTTTCATGAGCAGGATAATGATCATTTTCTCAACTATATTATTGTGGTGTCAGGTTGAGTCGATTTCCCTTGATGCCTTGCAGACTTTGTTTATGGTTATTTGCTAATTTTTGTTTATTAGTTCTTGTTTAGAACAGCTGTTGTCTGATTTATCCTTATATATTTAGGGAATGAAGTATTTTCAATTAATGTGCTTGTTAACGATACTTTTTGTTAGCTGCCATTGATGAGTAGGTTCTTGATTGTTTATTTGAAGACATGAAGGACTGTCATCTAACGTGATCTCATGAGAATACGTGTGCATTTTTAAGTTTCAGTGTGGTTGTACCATACGTACATACGTACAACACACTGAAACGTATAATATCGACGTTTTGACAGGACTAATACTTAAATTATTTACGTATTTACAGCTTTCCAAACGTACAAATTTGTACGTACGTTTTTCCTATTCATAAATATTAAAATTGCGGGCATTGGCGTTTCTTACTCATATTAATGACATGTTTTCAGTCGTTTTTCTGACTTATTTAAGACAGTTTACCCATTTACCTAATGAAATTATTATGATATTCAGAGAATTTCACAATATTAAACTTTAAAATGAATAACATTTCTGTATTTATTTAACTATTTTTTAATATTTAGTTTGTTTTCCATGACACACAAAAACGCGTTTTCTCCTGTGCTGTCTTCTATACAGTATTATTACTACTAAGCAATAATTACACCAAAATACAACATAAATTCACAAAAGATGTTACTTTTATTCATTTGCTGTAATCCACATGTTTAAAATTCATACGATTGCGAGGAACAGATCCAAATTCAGATTGCGCATTCATTATAGGCTAATAAATTTGAATTCAAATAACGCGCCTCAAGGAGCTTTACGACACATTGCTTTACAGCAGTGATATCAAAAGCATATTGGCTCTTTGCGTGCCATCAGCCATGTGACATATTTGCGGCATTTCCGTTTCCGATGGTGTACGTTTGAAATGTAAAAAAATGGGCCGTGACAGAGGGAAGTCGGATTAACGATCTTTTGGATTAATAACTTTAAAACTTCTCTTTACTTTACTTCATATACTCCAGAGAGGACCTTGGCTGCAGCACATCGTCATTTTAACTACTTTTGGTACTGATTTTAATATTCACAATAAATAAGTTGTTGTGATTACACTTGTCTCTCTGTTATGCTTTTTGTAACAGTAACGTTAAATGATTTTAATAAACTGTTTTGCGTAGGACTGTAGTGGCTTACAATATATTTTGAATGCTATATTGTTACTAAAATGTTCCTAAACATATCTGTCTGTTATGTTGCATAATAAAAAAAGAATACATTAAGTATTGTATACATTTTCTATAAAAAGGGTTTGGGTTTAGGGTAGAGTTTGGGTTTAGAGTAGGGTTTGGGTTTAGGGTAAGGTTTGCGGTAGGGTTAAGGTGGTAACATATCGCTAAAATGGTTAAAGGGAAATGATATAGCAATCCTTATGGAATGAAAGATACGTTATGTTTTACATTTTTATGCTACGTTTAAATGTTGTAAATACATCTACATTGTACGTTTTACTATCTATTTAAAAGTACAAAAAAATTACGTGTAAATACCACGTATTAACAGTGAGACCAGGCTGATCTATTATATAAGTGAGACATGTTTGTATTTCTTGGCTAATTTTAGGGCTTTTTACACTGTGCTCATCTTTAACCACCATCAGCTTATCCAGGTTAAGAAGCGTTTCACACTTGTATTTTAGAAGTGGAGTTATCCCTAAAAGTAACCCAGAGTTATAATAACAGAAGCAGTGTGAAACGAAGTGGGGTTCAAATGTTTTGTCTCGATGCTTAGCAGACAGCCAATCAGAAACCAAAGAGTGTTCACCTCACAGAAACTCTGCACGCTGCGTAAATAGTTGGTTCACCATTTGAGGGAAATGTGGAAAAATATTGTCAAAGGTGATGAAAAACTCCTGAATTGTAGTAAAAAAGTCCTACAAGCTAATAAAGATTTGCCTGGCGACCTGGTTTGTCACTGATGCGCGAGAAAATCAGTTATTTAAAGCAGCAGCGTGTTTAAGTGCTATAATTGGGTCCCCAGTGCTTTTACCAACCTAGAAAATGTGAAAAAGATTAACCCAGTAACTTAGTTTTGGTAAACCATTCTCCACAAGCATGTTAAAAATAGGTAATTGAAATTCGGCTCCACTGATGATGTCAGAAGGGGATAATACCGCGCCTTAATCTGCACTGTCCAATTACGCCACTGCCATTTAGTACAGAGATCAGCTCATTTGCATGTTAAAAGACACACCCAAAATGGCACATTTTTACTCACACCTACAAAGTGACAATTTTAACATACTATAATAAATTATCTAGATAGTATTTTAAGCTAAAACTTCACATACATACACTTGAGGCACCAAAGATTTGTTTGACATCTTTAAAAAGTCTTGTGAAATGTCCCCTTTAATTCAGTCAATCTGACACAGATTTTTTTCCAGTCATGAGAGTTTAAAACGCAAATATGCAAATTCGAATGTTAACCCAGGGTTTAGGAATGCACAGTTTTAAAACTTCACATTATAAAAAACCCAGGGTTATCTCTTAATCCCACGTTAAAAAAATATGCCAATTTGTCACGTTGAAAGGTCACACATGACGTATGCAAACTACCGCTCCAGTGTTTACAAGTGTGGATAAAGAGGACTGAAGTTGTTGTATGTGGAATGATACTAATTAATGTCTTGTGTCAGTTTATTGTTTAAAATGGTCCGCAAGTGTGCGTTTTACATATGTGATGCGTGACCTTTCAACGCGATTACGCAATGAGTAAGATCACTCTGGACCATCACATGGTTAGTGCAAGATGAGAAGTTGTGGTTAAGTAAATATTTTTTATTTTTCTTGGCGAAAATGATGATTGTTTCGCTAGATTAGACCCTTATCCCTCAGTTGGGATCGTTTAAAGCCCTTTGAAGCTGTGTTGAAACTGCAATTTTAAACTGCATTGAAAATGTGAACTGTTGCAGTCCAATAAAATTCATTATATTGATACAAATCCTGCAATGTGTTTATCATAAAACTTAATTTCTTCTAGACTGAACAAAGGAAGACATCAACATCTTTTAAGACGTGGGGGTGAGTAAATTATCAGGATTTTTTATTATAAAAGTGGAGTATTACTTTAAGTATTAAAAGGGAAATTTCACAAGACTTTTTTTAAGATGTCAAATAAATCTTTGCTGTCTCCATATTACATATGTAAAGTTTTAGCTCAAAATAACATAAGATAATTTATTATAGCATGTTAAAATGGACCTTTTGTAGGTGTGAGCAAAAATGTGCCGTTTTTAGGTGTGTCCTTTAAAATGCAAATGAGCTATTTTCTGCACTAATTGGCAGTGCTGTGGTTGGATATTGCAGATGAAGGGGAGGTATTATCCACTTCTGACATCACAACGGGAGACAAATTTTAATAACCAATTTTTTCACATGCTTGCAGAAAATGGTTTCCCAAAACTAAGTTACTGGGTTGATCTTTTATACATTATCTAGGTTGACAGAAGCACTTTTCTTGATTTGTTCCCTTTTAACAGTGTAAAACATGAAACAGATATCTAGGGCTGCAACATCTAATTGATAATAATCGATTATAAAATTAGCTGTCAATGAATTCCATTAGCGATTAGTTGGTCATGCTCCCTCACCACCGTCGTTTTGGACAACTGACATGCGTGATGCATCTGCTTCATATAGTGTGATCTATGTCAGTGGTTCTCAAACTTTTTCAGCGTGCGGCCCCCCTTATATACGGTGCATTCCTTCGCGGCCCCCCAAAGAAAGTTTATGACAAATTTGTTCTAAAACGTAACATTTTAATAAAAAAACAACAACATTATATTATACAAAGTAGTGCTGTTGGTTAGTAGCCTTAATCTTTTAGGTTTAATTACATAGAATTTATTATAAATTAATGTATTTTATAAAATGTCATAAAGCTGGGGCCCCCCTGGCACCATCTCACGGCCCCCCTGGGGGCCCTGGACCCCAGTTTGAGAACCACTGATCTGTGCTTATAATTAAAGACATGCGCTTCGTCTGCATGTGAATACCCTACTTTAGGGTTTTATTTAACTATAATAAGTAAAAAAATCTGATTAAGTAGGTATTTAGGTTTTCATCCGATTAGTCGATCAATGGAACAAATTATTGTTCGATTATGAAAATTATCCTTAGTTACAGCCCTACAGTTAATCTGGGTTTCTGTAAACCGGGGTTTCCTATATTTGAGGGTTAACTATTGTAAGTGTGAAAAGCCTGTTTGTACAGTAGTTTTTGTACGGTTTTTGCATGATGATTTGATAAGTAGTGTTAACACCGCAAGCCATGGTTGTGCAACGGTTGTGTCAACCCATGTTTAAAAAAACTGTTTGCGAAGTATGTGATTAAAGCATCTGCCGAATGCATAAATGTAAATGTTAGTTGTGTCATATATGGGCATTTGGTTGGTTAATTTAAACAACTGTTTGGGTTTGTCCATATTTTATTCAACCTCAATAAAACAATCGTGTGTAATTGACTTTTTGCAAACCCCAACTACATTTTTTTTACTGACAAATCTAACCTTTAGACCCTTTTGCTGTAAGCTATAACATCAGACTAGTAAAACTCATCTGAGCCAGCAGCAGTAACCAAAGGGCAGAGCAGGTTGTCAGACAAGTGCCACCAAGCTCTTATTACATCCATTTAGCTTCATCATTTCTTGTTCACATGTTCACACTGTTTTAAAGTTTCCTGTGTTTTCCAGATGTTGTGGTGCACCTGCAGGCAACACTGTCTGCTTTGGCTTGTCTTTAGTGTGCAACCGAATCTGTAGCTCTGAGAAACCAGCGAACACATAAACAATGAGACCGACCGAAGGCAAAGCTGCACTTCTGTTGTATTTATATTTATGCATTTGGCAGACGCTTTATCCAAAGGGGCTTACAGTGCTTTACAAGGTATACAGTTTTATGTATGTGTTTTTTTTTTGCGATTAAACCCATGACCTTTGCAATGCTACAGGACCAAGCATAGGGATGGAGTGACAGCATGAGTGATCACAGAATATAAAAATTAACAATCGCTTTATATACTAAAGAACCACCAGTCCATGGCTAGTTTAAAGTTCATTTGATTACTTGTATCTTTTTAACAAAATAGAAATCGAAATATCACATACTAACGAATTAGTGTATGTAATGTTTCCAGCAAGCAATTTTGTGGTTAAAAGATGTCTAAAGGCAAAAGTTGGGTTGTCAGTGAAAATGTAATAGAGTCTAAACATAGCCCAGAAATAAATGAAATAAAATAAATTAAATCAAACACCTTGTAATCAATGTTGACTTTGCTTAAACGATGGATTATCATATCAATCTCAAAAGTTATTTTGTCAAAACCACATTTAAAACAAATTTAAATTTAATTTTGTCTATGTGGGTTACTCATAGCCAGACTATCGGGTGATTCTTGTGAAATTAGACTTATGAGGTGTCATGAAACATTTTGATAAAAAAGTAAATATAAATAAGAAGCATACAGTTACAAACATCTCTTTCTGTACTATTTTGCACATGATTTCAAATGACATACAAATTTTTTCACATTTAAGGGGAAAACTTTCATTACCGCAACGTGTCTATGACTGGATTTGGGTTCTTTGACATGGAAATATGTATAATTAAAAAATAAAAAGCTTCAGTGCATGTTATACTATAAACATTTACAGTAAAGAAACGTGGTATTTGGTGATCATTGGTAAATGTAGAGACAATAATAAGGAATATAAATGTGTCCAAGATCAATTTTCTCATCCTCCGCAATAATTTTCGATCATTGTTTAAGCCCTCAAGGAACTAACTTAAAAAAAAATTGTTGGAAGGGACATTATTGACTGTGACATTCAAGATGGCTACCAGGTAAGCAGTTCTTATTTTTTCTCTTCGGATAAAAGTTGAAATTTTGTTTCTCATAGTACCTAGATAACTTTTTAGTTCTCATCACCGAAACACGAGATTGTAAATGCATATATTTAATGTAATATCACGTTTCGGTAATGATAATTTTTGATAATGATATCTAAAAAAAAATTAAATAATTATATAGGAAATATTTTTTTATCCTCTAAAAATAATGATAAGTTCAGACCTTAATCTTATATGTGCAAAAAAGTGGCTTCAAGGGCTTTTAAAAAAATCTGATACTGGACACCTAAATCTGGATTTCGTGAGAATCACCCTATCAGGTCTACACTGAAAGTTTTTGGGAGACCCATACTCAAATAAATCGAGGAAACACGTTTACTCAATCAAATGAGTTTAGTCAACTTATTAAATTCAATTTTATAAAAAAAAACGTGTTTCACAGTTGTTTAATTGTTTCAAAGCAGCTTTACATTAATAAATACAGAAAAAAACACAGAAAAATTGATAAACAACATCAGTAGCAAAGTACAGCGGCTAAGACTAAACCGTACTAGTGAGCGTAGTAATAATGTAACGTATAGAAGAGGGTGCTAAGTTAAGCCAATGTCAGCTGACACCCTAGGGGTTGAAAAAAACTCCTAGGAGAAAAAAACTCTTGGCTTTTTTAGTCAGGAGGAAAAAGTCCTAGGAGGAAAAAAGCCTTGAGAGAGACAGACGTAGCTGATTTTGTAGAGGATATACTATATAATACGTACAATTTTATAGGAATTAAAAAACATTTAAAATACTATATATATACACAAATAAGTTGATTAAAGGGGGGCACTTATTTAAAAAAAACTTGGATTTTCAATATATAGTTAACCTAGATGATGAGGTGACGACTTTTGCTTAAAAGCCTAATATACACACACCTGTGACCGCACATCAGTTACATTTTATACTAATTACGATGTTCACCTTTGATGAACTTGATATGATTTATCTGTGTTATACTGATGACATGAGTCTCTGTATGCCATCATTTTCCCAGTGATCATCGTTCTGTCTGCCTTATCTACCACGTCACACGAGTCCAGCCAGGCCTTTTGTTTTTTAAAGACGGCTGTTGGATTTGACAGATTATGTTTAGGACTGAATAAGTGGGCACTTGTGCGACATAAGCAGAAATCAGCACGATTTAAACAGCTGGCGTGGCGCGCGCGGCCTCTCCTCTCCTTCACACTTCCTCAGACAGTAATGTGCCCGGAAACAGAGAAAAGCAGCTGCCGGTCCGATCATAAAGCTGAGAGCAGGGGCGTTAATTGTTTCCCCACTGAGAAAGAATTAGTTCAGACCAACCACCAGCCTCCCCAACAGCAGCTCAAATCCGGCGAGGGGCGAGATGCGAGGTGGGCCGCTTTGGCAGAGCTGGAGAGGAGAGTGGGGGCAGACCCGACCGTAACTCGATTAAACCGCGTGGGGAGGGAGTGAAGATTCGGTTCCAGGATGTCCGCACACATGCCCAATGAGATCTCGGGTTACTCCGACAACAACGGTGAAAGACAAAGCAAGAATGATAAAGAATGAGCACGGACAAAGAGACAGATGTGAAATGATTCACCCAATGCTACATTAACAGATACTGTAGTTCAAGTGCTAAACTTCATCGATAGATCCGCAGTTACATTATTTAGGGCTGCATAACAATTAATCACAACTAATCGTTTGCAGAATTAAAGTTTTGTTTAAATCATATATTTGTGTGTGTTGTGTATAATAATTATGTATAAATACATACACATGCATTTATATATTTAAGAAATATTTAATTTTTATATATTTATTTTTAATTTTTTATTATAAGTGCAAAACATACAACAGATAGTTAAGCAGCAAAACAACAAAAAGCAAAACAACAATTGTGATGATGGTACAGTATTGTTCTGAGCAATGATAATAAGCAAAATAATAATAAATAATAATAAATTAAACAGATAATAATACAGATGATGGTATTGTTCTGAGCAATGATAATAAGCAAAATAATAATAAAAATAATAATTATAAAACAAAATAATAATAATAATAAATTAATCAGATAATAATACATATTTGTGTAATAATTATAATATGTATATTATGTAATAATAGTATGTACAATAATGGTAGTAATAGCAATAATAATTCTAGGGATTGTTATTAGGGATGCAGCGATACCAGTATCGGTATCGGGCCGGTGCCAAGTTCATGTACTTGTACTTGTACTCGTAAAAATACCCCGATACCAAAGACAGATACCTCACGTGACATACTTTATGACACTTTATGACAAATTTGATTGTCTTGTTGTCTGTGATATCTTTAGCTGAAAGCCAGGCAGGTAAAATTTACATTCATTACGTCCTTGGTTTTGCCCTTTGGAGGTTATTGGACACTGTGAAATTTGGGCTTTGTAAATTTGTGATGATAAGCACATAAAAATGATTTTTTTTTCATAATATGAGTTAAAGTTGTTAAAAATAAAGATGCTGATATGTTCATTAGTTTCATTGTGTTTGTTCTTAGAAAATTGCCACATGAAAATAAAAACAGTACAACAAGCATCGGTATCGGCGAGTACCAGGGATAAAATATCGGTACTCGTACTTGATCCTTAAAAAGTGGTATTGGTGCATCCCTGATTGTGCAGGATAGTTTTTTTAATACCCATAATAATAACAACTTAATAATAATAAATAATGATTATTATTAATAATAGTAACAATACTGACAACAACAAATATAATATTATATAAAATGTTTATATTTCTATATAATTTATATTATACATAAATATGAATACTTAATATATACAAAAAAATCTTAAAATTTGACATGCATGTGTGTATTTATATATACATAATAATTACACAGATATTATACATATATAATGTAAACAAAAACTTTTATTCTGCAAACGATTAGTTGAGATTAATATTCTGCAGCCCTAAAAATTTTCATGAAATCTGGTGTTATTTGATTTGGTGAAACTCATAAAATAAGGAATTGTATTGCATAAAATCTCATTACTTGTTTTAATTTATATGTAATTCACATTCAGATTTTTGCAATAGACAATAAATTGCTTTGTTGTAAGTTATTTAAATAATGAAATCTACAAACTTAGTACAACTCATGATGCATGATGTTTAAATGCTTTAATAAATTATCATTATATTTTAAGATCGCGAATGCAAAACACAACTCTAAAAATCTTAATAGTCATAAAGTCTGGCTTTATTTTCTGCACGCAGAACATTAATTCTTGTTAATCATTTGCATTTAAGCTAAAATATATAACACACTGTATTTTTTTAGCTTTACATAGTAAAAGTCACCAGTGAATTCAATTTATTGTCCATCTACAAATCTGATTTCAGAGCTGGAACTATTCGATTACTTTAGGGATTCAATATCATATTGTTGTTATTGACGTTTTATTAAAGCAATAAGCCACTTGAGGTGGTGCATTTTATGACTGTTAAGGGACTTTTCTTACCGAGTGTCCTGATGCTGCTTCATTAAAAACATCTTACCAGTACATTACCACGCACGTGGTATGTGTACTGTATTTATATACATCATTTTCTGCATTTTCCCGAGCCCGGTCTCTGTTCGTGAGGTGTCGGTGGGTGGTCAGGGGAATGAGCGGTGAGAAAAAGCATCTGTTCTTCAGAGGCGTGTGAATGGCTCGTCTCTAGAGGTGACGGCGAGGTGCCTCTTCATATTAGTTTGCTTTGCACTTAATGAGGCAGCGGGCCATGAAGGTCCAAGCACTCATAAATGATGTATTCATTAAATCAATGGTGCTAAATGATGACTGTAAAGACACGAGTGACCTGGCTTCTCCTGTTGGGCGGCCATTACCGTGGAGACAGCCAGCTGGGTGACATGGACGGTTTCACCATTTAGACTGTCAATGAGACACTTAAGTCTAATAAATTACTCCACTTCAGCAGCGTGGAGTTTTTACAGGGTGGAGTGGAGGACTTAAACTGTCTGCAGGTGCAATGATGGCATATTTGAAATATTCACTTATGAGTATGAGGAGTTTTCATGCCATTGGTTGATTTCATTTCAATAACAATTTAGACGAACAACCGATCTGGGATTTTTCTGGCTATCTATCTGTCTATCTTTCTGCCTGTCTGTCTATCTATATGTCAATTTTATATCTATGTCATTTCTTCATTTGTCTTTCTATCTGTCTGGTTGTATGACTGTCATCTTTTCGTCTTTGTCTATATATTTTTGTCTGTATGTCTGCTTGTCTATCTACAAGGTCTGTCTGTCTGTCTGTCTACAATGTCTGTCTGTTTATCTGTCTGTCTGCCTATCTACAATGTCTGTCTGTCTGCCTGCCTATCTACAAAACCTGTCTGTCTCTCTGTCTGTGTGTGTGTGTGTGTGTGTGTGTGTGTGTGTGTGTGTGTGTGTGTGTGTGTGTGTGTGTGTGTGTGTGTGTGTGTGTGTACTGTCTGTCTGTCATCTGTCTACAGTCTGTCTGTCTGTCTGTCTGTCTGTCTGTCTGTGTACTGTCTGTCTGTCTACAGTCTGTCTGTCTGTCTGTCTGTGTACTGTCTGTCTGTCATCTGTCTACAGTCTTTCTGTCTATCTATATATCATCTGTCTGTCTGTCTGTCTGTCTGTCTGTTCATCTGTCTGTCTGTTTATCTAGAATTTCTGTCTCTGTCTGTTCATCTGTCTGGCTGTTTATATGTCGGTCTGCCTATCTACAATATCTGTCTCTCTGTCTGTTTGTTTGTTTGTCTGTCTGTCTGTCTGTCTGTCTGTCTGCCTTTCTACAATGTCTGTCTGTCTGTCTGTCTGTCTGCCTTTCTACAATGTCTGTCTGTCTGCCTGTCTACAATGTCTGTCTGTTTATCTGTCTGTCTGTCTTCCTATCTACAATATCTGTCTGTCTGTCTGTCTGTCTGTCTGTCTGTCTGCCTATCTACAATATCTGTCTGTCTCTCTGTCTGTCTCTCTCTCTCTCTCTCTCTCTCTCTCTGTCTGTGTGTGTGTGTGTGTGTGTGTGTGTGTGTGTGTGTGTACTGTCTGTCTGTCATCTGTCTCTCTGTTTGTCTGTTTGTCTGTCTGTCTGTGTACTGTCTGTCTGTCATCTGTCTACAGTCTGTCTGTCTGTCTGTCTGTCTGTCATCTGTCTACAGTCTTTCTGTCTGTCTATCTATATATCATCTGTCTTTCTATCTATCTGTCTGTCTGCCTATCTACAATATCTGTCTGTCTGTTCATTTGTCTGTCTGTTTATCTGTCTCCCTATATAGAATGTCTGTCTGTCTGTCTGTTCATCTGTCTGTCTGTTCATCTGTCTGTCTCCCTATCTACAATATCTGTCTGTCTGTCTGTTTATCTGTCAGTCTGCCTATCTACAATGTCTGTCTGTCTGTTCATGTGTCTGTCTGTCTGTCTGTCTGTCTCCCTATATAGAATGTCTGTCTGTCTGTCAGCTGTCTACAGGTGCAGCTGTCTGTTTATTTGTCTGTCTATTTGTCTGTCTATCATCTATCTGTCTGCCTATCTACAATATCCATCTGTCTGTCTGTCTGTCTTGTTCTGTCTGTCTGTCATCTGTCTACTGTCTGTCTGTCTGTCTGTCTATCCATCCATCCATTCATCAATTCATCAATTCATCAATTTGTCTGTTCTTTCAGTTATTTCCTTTATTGCAAATCATGCATTCAGATATTTTGTGCATATGTCAAACATAATCTAGAGCTCAAGAAAACATCAAGGACCTTTATGTCACACAAATGAAGGCAGTTGGCCTGTTACCAGAGCCATTTCAACTGGGGCCGCAGAGAGAAATGACTGCAGCTCTTAATCGCGCGTCTTTAATAAAGACATTTTCTAATTTCACCATTCACACAATTTAAATCATTTGCATGCAGCTAATTTTCAGGCATCTGCGTGTTATTCTCTTCATTCTGATGAGGAATTTTGCAGCGTGTTACCTTTTTCTCTGGAGTCATCTGTCCCAGTGGATCCCAGCAGAGAGCGCATTAGAGCTAAAATAATGCTCGTCCTGTTTCTCAGCCCATGAGCATAACAGAGCAGGTTTACAGGCGTAATATCTTAGTTGTCAAGAGCGGTAAATAAGCAGCCTGATATGTATTATCTCTGTAATGGCTCCAGGACCACATTTCACTGCTATGATGCAGTCGTTAATCGTCAAGGATTTCGATTTGGTACAAATCCCAAAGGTGACACTAATGTATCCAAATATATTTGCAACAGATGTTAGTTTTTATTTTTTAATGATGGAACAAGAGTTTAAGATTTTCATTATCGTCAAATAGCAAGTTTTTAAATGAGCCCTTTGCTTGCAGTTTAATGTGAGAAGTGTACCACCTACTGGTCATGAATTGCTTTTCAACATAATCATTAGGTTTCACTGTAGTATGTAAACATTAGTACAGTACACAAATAAGATGAAATCATAGTTGAATGTAATGTAATGATGTAATTTGTGTATAACCCGTGGTGTTTTTAAAGAAGATAGTGATGCAGTTATAATCAGAGGTCATCAACATCAACAGCATGTGACACATTCAAGTGCTTTTATTATAACGTATTATTATAATAAACTTTTTTTCAATACTTAATGACAAACTGGTGCTCAGGAAACTGTGATGAAGTTTGTTGTCATTGCTTCTATTGAGAGACAATACAACTTTTAATTTAGCGAGTTTAAAGTGATTACTTTCAGTTTCATACTTTAAAAAACTGCTGTGGCAACTTTCATATTTGTCAGAATAAAAGAATAAAAAAATGATAAAAATCGGTCTGTCTGTCTGCCTATCTACAATGTATGTCTGTCCGTTTATCCGTCTGTCTGTCTGTCTGTCTGTCTGTCTGTCTGTCTGTCTGTCTGTCCGTCTGTCTGTCTGTCATGTGTTTGTCTGCCTATCTACAATATCTGTCTGTCTGGCCATCTGTCTGTCCGTCTGCCTATCTATAATTTGTCTGTCTGTCTGTTTATCTGTCTGTGTATCATCTCTCTACAATATCTGTCTGTCTGTCTGTCTGCCTGTCTGTTTGCCTATCTATCATCTGTCTGTCTGTCTGTCTGTCTGTCTGTCTGTTTATCTGTCTGTCTATCATCTCTCTACAATATAGGTCTCTCTGTCTGCCTATTTACAATATCCATATGTGTGTCTGTCTGTGTACTGTCTGTCTGTCATCTGTCTACTGTCTGTCTGTCTATCTATTGTCTGTCTATCTGTCTGTCTGTCTGTTTAACTATCTATCATTTGTCTGTCTGTCTGTTTATCTGTCTGTCTATCATCTCTCTACAATATCTGTCTCTCTGTCTGCCTATCTACACTATCTCTTTGTCTGACATCTGTCTGTCTGTCTGTGTACCGTCTGACTGTCTATCTATCTAGTCTGTCTGCCTGCCTATCTATCATTTGTCTGTCTGTCTGTCTGTCTGTCTGTTTATATGTCTGTGTTTCATCTCTCTACAATATCTGTCTCTCTGTTTGCCTGTCTGTCTGCCATCTGTCTGTCTGCCTATGTACAATATCCATATGTCTGTCTGTCATCTGTCTGTCTGTCTATCTGTTTGTCTATATGTCTGTGTATCATCTCTCTACAATATCTGTCTGTCTGCCATCTGTCTGTCTGCCTATTTACAATATACATATGTCTGTCTGTCTGTCTGTCTGTCTGTCTGTCTGTCTGTCATCTGTCTGTCTGTCTGTTTCCCTATCTATCATTTCTCTGTCTGTCTGTTTGTTTATCTGTCTGTCTATGATCTCTCTACAATATCTGTCTCTCTGTCTGCCTATCTGCAATATCTCTTTGTCTGACATCTGTCTGTCTGTCTGTCTGTCTGTCTGTCTGTGTACTGTCTGACTGTCTATCTATCTAGTCTGTCTGTCTGTCTATATGTCTGTGTTTAATCTCTCTACAGTATCTGTCTCTCTGTTTGCCTGTCTGTCTGCCATCTGTCTGTCTGCCTATGTACAATATCCATATGTCTGTCTGTCATCTGTCTGTCTATCTGTTTGTCTGTCTGTCTGTCTGTCTATATGTCTGTATATCATCTCTCTACAATATCTGTCTCTCTGTTTGCCTATCTACAATATCTGTCTGTCTGCCATCTGTCTGTCTGCCTATTTACAATATCCATATGTCTGTCTGTCTGTCTGTCATCTGTCTGTCTGTCTATCTATCTGTCTGTCTGTTTGCCTATCTATAATTTCTCTGTCTGTCTGTTTGTTTATCTGTCTGTCTATTATCTCTCTACAATATCTGTCTCTCTGTCTGCCTATCTACAATATTTATATGTCTGTCTGTCTTTGTACAGTCTGTCTGTCATCTGTCTACCGTCTGTCTGTCTATCTATTGTCTCTCTGTCTGTCTGTCTGTCTGTCTGTCTGTCTGTTTGACTATCTGCCAAATATCTGTCTGTCTGTCTATCTACAATATCTGCATGTCTGTGTGTCTGGCATATGTCTGTCTGTCTGTCAGTCTGTCTGTCTGTCTACCTATCTACAATGTCTGTCTGTCTGTTTATCTGTCTGTCTGTCTATCATCTCTCTGTCTGCCTATCTACAATATCTGTCTGTCTGTCATCTGTCTGTCTGCCATCTGTCTGTCTGCCTATCTACAATATCCATCTGTCTGTGTACTGTCTTTATGCCTGTCCTCAGCCACAAATAATTCATGTTCAAGTGTATACAATTGTAGCATGTGAGATACATCTGCATACATTATTTGAACATACCATGTTGCACTATAATCTCACATAATATATTAATATGCATAGTAGGTGAATGTTTAAAATTGTTGAAATGTGGTGGAATAAATATTAAAAAAGAAGATAGTAAAATCACAGTCAGGTTCATTTATTATAAGCTGCTGAACAGACAATAACAAGATATTGTACTACCACTTTATCTTTCTTTTATTTTAAACAAGGTAGTTCACTAGAGGCCTTTCACTGCTCCGTGATATGCATTGAAGTTTATGAAGTAAAGATTGAGCTGCACTTAAAGTTCGAACAATTTCAACTTTGGCCGCTTTGCTACTGACCTATCAAAGTGCATGATTCACATATGCATATGTGTCTTTCCATGGCTGGGCCAAAATTTTGGCTAAGGTTGTAATTTCAAAGATGAATTTGCTTCATGTATGTCAGAGCGTCCAACTTCATAACGAGACCCTGGGTCCCCTTATAGTTTTTATTCATATATTTTATCCTTGTACATTGTATGGTTATTTTTAAAGTCGGCCTAATGTACGTATTATGTACCTTATATTTTCTTTGTCCTGGACATCACAATGCAAACACACTTAAAGGGCAAGCAACAGTACATACACTAAGTGTCATTTTTCTTGTGATTCTAGATTGATTAGTCACATGGCATTTATGGCTTAGATAATTGACCAAAAATGTGCTAATGCACAAAGCATACGCCTACACAGACACATTGACCCATTACAATGCCAACAAGTCTGCCATGTACTTGCCCTATTAACACATACAGGGAACAGGGAGCTATGTTTTTCTTGGTAAAAACACTTAAACGTTTACATTTCTCAACTGATTTAATGGTTTTTAATCTACATGGAGTACAAAAACATTCCACTTACTGTACACAATTATTGTCAGCAAAATATTAATTATCATAAAAAATTGTCAATTATTAGGGGTCAAGCCCAGAATGGGCGAAGACCCCTATTGTATCTGTTAGTTTTCTTATTATAATAATTATTATTCTGCTTCTTCTTCTTCTTCTTCTTCCGCCATTGCGGTCTATGGCAGCCCATAGAACCGTACGTAGGAAAGTTATGAAATTTGGCACACTGATAAAGGACAGTCCAATGTGTCCCCATAGCAAATTTGGAGTCTCTATGTCTAACCCGCTAGCGCCACCAACAGTCCAAAGTTGCACTTACGTTTTTGCTTATAACTTCTGACCCGTACGTCCTAGAAATTAAATTCTTGTTTCCTCTGATTCCTTGGCTCAAGACAATTCGACTGGACCCTATGACGTCATTTTCCGTCATGAAAATTTTTCCGCCATTTTAATTATTCGTAAAACCTACTTTTGCGAACTCGTCCTAGAGCTTTTGCCCGATTTCCACGAAAATCGGTATGTAGCATCTACGGACCCTCACGGCAAAAAGTTATGGAATTCATGTCAATTCGTCAATCCGTTTCCATAAACCGCGTCAACGAATTTTACGTAGAGCCCAAAAAAACGGATTTGAGGCTGTATCTTCGGCAAACTTAAGCCTATTGACACTATACTTGGTACTTGTGATGCCAGTCAGGAACTACGGGTGCCTGCAGAGTTTCGTCACAGCGCCACCTAGTGGTCAGACTTATGCTTTACACGCCTATAACTTTGGCTCCGATTGACGTATTTTCACGGGACTTGTTTCTTTGGAGTTCTGAATAGTTGCCGAGTCCAACGATACCAAACATGCCAGAATTCGCCTTACGGTTAACCCTGCGCAGCAAAATAGCGCTTAAAAAACACGCGTGAATATCTCCGCGAGCGTTTTTCCGATCGACTCGAAAACACCATAGGAAGAAACTAACCTTACCTTCTGAACAAAAAGTTCTATTGACGTTATATTAAAATTTTCATCAGAAATGGCCGAAAATTGCAAAAAACGAAAAATTACCTTCAAATTTTGTGTTTTTTACACATAAATGGTTGTAACTTTGTAACGAAAAGGGATTTTTTCACCAGATTTGATACGCTGATGCATGAGCACATTCTGAGGCTACACAAAAAAAATTGTATGCTTGCACCACTAGATGGCCTTATAATTGAACAAAACCTTTGATAACAAGCCAGCCTTATGGTCATACAACTGTTTCTTAACTAAACTAAAGTGTATAGTCATAAAACTAGCTAGATGTAACACAATCATGACTTGATGTTGCATGCACAATTTTGTCTTTGCGCCACCTACTGGTTTTGAGATAGAATATGGTATTTTTGCCTAAAACTACTGCAACAACACATCTAAAACCATGAGTCATCATGGATTATTCATTTCATGGCTTTGACTATAATCACTGGATGTTGCCAATTAACTCCCTAGCAACCATTGAGAATACCTTATCAACCGTTTTTGCAAAAGCAATATCTCTGCATCAGAACATCGTAGAGACACGGGGATGGTCTCTTTTGACTAATTAAACTTGTTATAACATGATGTGACCCATGTTTTGCCACTGCAAACACCACTCACATGTCATTCAGTGCTCTAATGTTCCATGATTGTCAATAACAGAAGGACGATTGCAGTAGACAAGAACTTAGATTATTTTTGTTGATAACTTTTTGTTTTTTCATCTAAAATTATAAGATTTACCTAGGTTCTTCAATCGCTTATCCGATCTCAATTTTACATCCTTCTGTGCCCTTTTCGGCTTGACCCCGGCATTGCTGCTTGCAGCTATATTTTAAATTAGTTTTTAAAAAGTTATCAATTTTATTATGCATTTTATCCAAAAACCCTCAGCTCCCCTTTCAGTGTTTTGTGTATACAGGACAGTCTTGCCCTGTCCAATATGGCGACAATGAGCGGTTCAAATGTGGCTCTGCATGCTTCGACATGAATGGCAAACTTCTTTCTCCAAGATTATTATAGACCTTAATTGGCAGACAAAATACACACCATGACCAGAATCGTGCCAAAAAATCTGTCTTTAAAGGTTATTTCATGTTTAAATGGGTGTAGCATGGACATAGTCAGGGGTAAACGAGAACTCTCACCCCATGAACCGCTCACGGAGGAAGAGAGAGTCGTGGACACCTAAGTGATGACTTTATAAATGAAAGCAGATGTCTGGAATTATGAACTGTCGGCTCGCAGATGGAGGACGACGGTGATGAAACGCTTCCCGACCCCGCACGCGATCAGTCACTTCTGATGCCCGCGTGTGTGTTCCCCGTAATACCAACACGACAGCGCTTCAGTGCGCAGGTTAAAGCTCCTCTCAGACATGTGTTTAGCAGATTCACCCCCCTTTCTTAAGTTCTTCCTCCGTTCCTTCACTGTCTACGTGATATTTCTTGTTTTCACGCGAGCATCGCGTTTGATTGATCTGGTTGTTGTAGTGTAAGGTGATTGATGGTGGAGCGCGAGCCCGCTAGCGCTTCTCCGGGAACAAGAGAAGAAGGTCCTGTCAGTGTCATTGATCTTCGTCTAAATGAAATGTTCCGTTTCCCGCTGCATTTTATTGTTAAATGCAGTTCATTAGCGACAGTAAGATTTATCACTGACACGCTCTCGAGTTGACTGAATTACTGCGTTGCAGTGTGCGCCTGCGAGGCCGAGCTGATGAGGGCACGAGCGGTGGTCCCAGACCTCCTATAAGCATTGAAGGACCCTCTATAAAGCAATTGCCCCCCTATAAAGGAATTGACAGATTGTTAGATTTGGGATTGGGTACACTCTAATTTGAGGGGTAAAAATTATTAGGGTTTGAGTTAAGGGTAATTTGGGGTTGCATTGATTAAAAAAGGGATCCAGGATCAACAAAATGTACAACATTAAACATGCTTTAAACACATAAATAGATCTATAGCCATGCATTTTGGAAATAATAGTGTATAAATGTTTTTTAATTTTTTTTTACATTTATGAACGCCAGTTTGATTTTAAAAAATGTGCATAGGGCCTACCCTGTATTATAATAGTATGATGTACACTACACAAAAATCCTGTCTGTCTGTCTGTCTGTCTGTCTATCTATCATTTGTCCATCCGTCTGTCTGTTCGTCCATCTGTCTGTCTGTCTGTCTGTCTGTCTGTCTGTCCGTCCATCCATCCATCCATCCATCCATCCATCCATCTATCCATCCGTCTGTCCGTCCAGCCATCTTTGTTTATATGTCTGTCTGTCCATCTGTCTGTCTCTCTGTCTGTTTGTTTGTTTGTCTGTCCATCTGTCTGTCTGTCTGTCTGTCTGTCTATCTATCCATCTGTCCGTCCATCCATCCATCCATCCATCCATCCATCATTTGTCTATATGTCTGTGTGTTTGTCCTTCCGTCCGTCTGTCTGTCTGTCTGTCTGTCTGTCTGTCTGTCCGTCCATCTATCTATCTGTCTGTCTGTCCGTCTGTCCGTCCATCATTTGTCTATATCTCTGTGTGTCTGTCATTCCGTCTGTCCACCTGTCTGTCTGTCTGTCTGTCTGTCTGTCTGTCTGTCTGTCTATCTATCTATCTATCTATCTATCTATCTATCTATCTATCTATCTATGTATCTATCTATCTATCTATCTATCTATCTATCTATCTATCTATCTATCTATCTATCTATCTATCTATCTATCTATCTATCTATCTATCTATCTATCTATCTATCTATCTATCTATCTATCTATCTATTTATTTGTCTGCCTGCCTGCCTGTCTGTCATCTGTCTGTCTGTTATCTGTCTATCTATCTACAATGTCTTTCTGTCTGTCTGTTTGTCTGTCTTTCATCTATTTGTCTGCCTATCTACAATATCTGTCTGTCTGTCTGTCTGTCTGTCTGTCTGTCTGTCTGTCTGTCTGTCTATCTATCTATCTGTCTATCTATCTATCTATTTATTTGTCTGTCTGCCTGTCTGTCATCTGTCTATCTATCTACAATGTCTTTCTGTCTGTCTGTCTGTCTGTCTGTCTGTCTGTCTGTTTGTCTGTCTTTCATCTATCTGTCTGCCTATCTACAATATCTGTCTGTCTGTCTGTCTGTCTGTCTGTCTGTCTGTCTGTCTGTCTGTCTGTCTGTCTGTCTGTCTGTCTGTCTATCTATCTATCTATCTATCTATCCATATGTCCATCCATCATTTGTCTATATGTCTGTGTGTCTGTCCTTCCGTCTGTCCGCCCGTCCTTCTGTCTGTCTGTCTGTTTCTTTGTTTGTTTGTCTATCATTTATCTGTCTATCTGTCTGTCTGTCTGTCTGTCTGTTTCTTTGTTTGTTTGTCTATCATTTGTCTGTCTGTCTGTCTGTCTGTCTGTCTGTCTGTCTGTCTGTCTATCTATGGTCTGTCTGTCCATCAGTCTGTCTGTCTGTCCATCTATTATATAAATGTTAGATTTTATAGTTTTCTTTTTACTGTTTATTTTTGTATCTAAAGCCAAATGTATGTTATTTAAAGCTGCTTTACAATAATGTATGAAAAAGCATGAAAAGCATTAAATAAAATAGAAAATGTAATGAAACTAGATACTAAATATAAAAGTCATCAACAATATAAAACGGCACAAATCAAAGTGTGGAAATTATGCAGGCCTAACTTACTTTTGAGATACTTAAAAGTAGCCACACTAACATCTCTCAAACAAGGTTTACTCAATACTAAACATGAAAATCTCCACAAGTTTGTAACTTAGGTGGTTTCTCAATTTCTGTCATTTCCAGTTATCTGTAGAGTCTATCACTGTATGTGTTCTTCTTGACTGTGTGAAAGTCTGAACTTTGTTTCATTCTTAGTGTGCAGTATTTCCACTACTGCATTAATGTAATATTTCCACTCTCAAAGCTATAAGGACTCACCGAGCACAGAGCTGCGCCTTTGTTTGCTGCTGTTAAACATATTTAGTGTCTTGAGTGCTTAGAGGGCAAACTCTCGTGTAAATAAGATAAGGACGTGCCCTGAACATTGCGTGAGATGGCGTGCTAACGGCTCGCCTATATACAGTTACTAAAGATCAATGACTTGCTGACCACAGTTCAGATTCGCTTTGCTGTTTGCACAAGACAAGCCACAGAATTTTGAGGACAAATATGAAATGTTGACACCCACACAAGTTGCATTTCAGTTCATTTACTTGAGTAATTGTGGTTAGTGGATCTGAGATGACTACAGTCTTAGCTGAAAGCATGATCAAATTAGCTTATTATATTTAATTTAATAAAAAATGTGCAAAAGGTAGATGATGTGTAACATGTGTAAGTTAAAATGCTACATTTGTCTTTGTGTAAACAATTTATCATTATGTTTTTTCTGGATTTAAACTCATGAGGCTCTATTTTAACGATGTAAGGGCATTGTCTGAAGCGCACGGTCTAAACGGACGTTTCCGATTCCACTTTTGCTACTTTAACAATGGGAAAAATGGTTTATGCGCCAAGCGCACGGCCTGAAAGGGTTGTTCATATTCTCCTAATGATTTATGGGTGTGTTTTTGGACGTAACGTGTAATAAACCAATGAGAGTCTTGCGCCGGGTTGAAACTATAGCAAAAGACGCTTGCGTCGCGCATTGCACTGCATAAAAAAAAAACTAAACTCATCTAAACTAATTTTATTTTTATACTTGCTTTGAATTCAAATGCCAAATAGCATCAAATTTGTATTAATGTTTTATATTGATTTGAAATTAAATTGAGAATTTGGATCAACTTAAAAAATTAAATTGGTAACACTTAAAAAATATTTTTGTTTGAAAACAGAGAATTTTTTTCCTCGAAACATTTTGTGAAAATCAGAAAAAAATGCTGTTGGGCAACTTTTTAAAAAGGCTGGCAGGGAATGAGTTAAAAGCAGGCCTAAAAAATAAACTAAACTCATCTAAACTAAACTAAACTAATCTAATTTTTATACAGACTTGCTTTGAAATCAAATGCCAAATAGCATCAAATTTGTATTAATGTTTTATATTGATTTGAAATTGAATTGAGAATTTGGATCACTTAAAAAATTAAATTGGTAACACTTAAAAAATATTTTTGTTTGAAAACAGAGAATTTTTTTCCTCGAAACATTTTGTGAAAATCAGAAAAAAATGCTGGTGGGCAACTTTTTAAAAAAGGCTGGCAGGGAATGAGTTAAAAGCAGGCCTAAAAAATAAACTAAACTCATCTAAACTAAACTAAACTAAACTAATCTAATTTTTATACAGACTTGCTTTGAAATCAAATGCCAAATAGCATCAAATTTGTATTAATGTTTTATATTGATTTGAAATTGAATTGAGAATTTGGATCAACTTAAAAAATTTAATTGGTGACACTTAAAAAATATTTTTGTTTGAAAACAGAGAATTTTTTTCCTCGAAACATTTTGTGAAAATCAGAAAAAAATGCTGGTGGGCAACTTTTTAAAAAAGACTGGCAGGGAATTAGTGAAAAGCAGGCCTAAAAATAAACTAAACTCATCTAAACTAAACTAATCTAATTTTTATACAGACTTGCTTTGAAATCAAATGCCAAATAGCATCAAATTTGTATTAATGTTTTATATTGATTTGAAATTGAATTGAGAATTTGGTTCAACTTAAAAAAATCAATTGTTAACACTTAAAAAATATATTTTTTCAACTTCAATGAAATTTTAAGTTAAAAAAACTACAAATTTTAAGTGGTACCAATTGAAGTTGATCCAACTTTTCACTTTACAGTGTATATTTGATTTAATCAATACCTTTATATTTCTAAAGTAATTATTTTATTAATAAATACTTTTATTAATTTTAATTTTATTGATTTTATGGTTATTTTAAACCTCTTTTTATGTTTCTGTTTGTTTGTTATTTTATGACAGACTGTTTACTTGTCTTGAATCGCTGAAGCAATGTTTAATATGAGAAATACTTAAGGCCTCATGCCATTTGTTTTAATTACATTTCCTGATATTTGCCAACCATAATAATATTTGCTAATCTACAGTACATTTCTTTACAAAACTTTCAAGTGGTTTAGTTAAACAGTTCAAAAAGCTATTTAATTTGAACAATGACAACCTCCTAAAAATGTTTATTAAGAATGACTGTAATCTGCCAGTCAGCCATTTATTAATTATTTTACTATAGTAAAAGGGCGTTTACTACAGACAAAGAGTGAGCTGCTGTAGTGTACACAGTGGATTTAAACTCTGTTCCTGCACTTTGACTCTGAACAGTGAAACAGGGCTAAGGTTATTCCCAGTCTTACAGGTAGATTTGGCTTCCAGTTGGAGATGTGAGACCGGTTCTGCTCTCATCCATATTCATCCTGAAATGGGGGAATGTAGCATATGGTTGGTACTGCCGTACACCCCGCAGAACGAGAGAGACAAGTTCAAAATTGGATTTAACACTCCAATTCCCTTATGACCTCGTGGGCTGACACAATTACTATCCTGAAGGTGCATCAAGCGGGTCTAATCTTATTACAATAGCTGCAATGTACGTGTGATTCTTCCACAGATCTGTCCCAGTCTGGACTTTCTCAGCCTGAAGAAAAACACGATCGGCAACACCTGACACCCTCGTGCTTCAGTGTTTTGTAAGATACTGTAGGTGATATTGTTGGCTGTCTTTAGCAAATATTAAAGACAAAAACCTTCTTCAAACAGGATCTCACTGGGTGACAGTAGCCGTTTGTCAGTAGTGCGTTGTGTTAGCATCAAAAACGTCATATAGGTTCGATTAGGGTGCACACATAATGATTAAATGTACAGTTGTGCTCAAAATTATTCATAACCAGGCCAAATGTTTAATTATGGTGAATTTATATTTCTGACAAATAGGCATCTTCTGGCTGGAAATGACACAAGAAAGTGGCCAAAGACTTTGTGTTAGAGATATTAATGAAAAATATTAGCAATTTTTTCTTTTATTTACATTTTGACAAAATGTCCATATCCAAAATTCTTCATATCCTTTCTCAATAATCAAAAGCAAAGCAAAAAAATCTGCCAATGGGGTAAGCAACACTTGAATTTAGTGTTTAAGTAAAATGTTCAAGTTTTTTTTTTTTGTTTACCCCATTGGCAGATTTCTTTGCCTGTTTTATGCACAAAATCACTTAAATTTGATATTTTTGGTCTAAAAACTAGACTTATTTTCTTGGGTCGGTTTGCTCATCAAGAAAAAGCATCTTAATTTAAGAATTTTTAGATATTTTTTCTGAAAACAAGACAAAAATACAAAAAAAAAAAAAATTCTTAAATCATTTTTTGAAGTGTTCTGAGTTAAGTATTAAAGCAAAAACAGCAAAGTTTCCCTACACGCAAAGTTACAAAAAATGCACACCCGGCCACACGCGTTAGCCATCCAAATGTTTGAGTTTGTGTACGCTCAATATGCTGGCGGCGGACGTGCACGCTAAATGCGCTAACGATTTTAGCTTTGCGCGTGGTTCGTCATCCCCCACTCATCATCGGGAAGCTTTTACTTCTTGTTAAATTGGCAGGTGTCGTTTGAGTGATATGTAACAGATATACTGCCACCTGCTTTACCGGAGGTGAATGTAACCAACATCAAATATGGCCAGTGGAATGTTTTTATAGATAGACTAAAAATACTGGTGAAATACGGGAAATTATTTAAAGGAACAGTACGTAAGAAATGTATATCAATTAATCATAAAATGGCCCTGATATGTCACTATACATTAAGAAATTATTTTCATTTCAAATACATATATCACTGAAAACAGTGGTCCTGCCAGGATATTGTCATATAAAAAGTAAAGTTGCGGCCCTCAACTGATGTTTACGTTGTCATGTTGTGTATTGGCCACCAGTTGTGAGATTGCAGTACCAGTTTTAGCCACAATTCTACATACTGTTCCTTTAAATGGGATGATGGCGGGAAAGAATGGTAAAATACGGGAGAATTCCAGCAAAAACGGGAAGGTTGACGGGTATGTCCCACCACCATGCTTGACCGTGGGGATGGTGTTCTTAGGGTTGAATGCTTTGCCTTGTTTTTCTTCAAACAAAGGCACATCTCTATGTACAAAAACTTAATTTTGTCTCATCAGATTATAAAATTGTTGACAAAAGGCTTCTTTCTTGTCCAGGTTTGCTTTTGCAAAGCCAAGATGAGCTCTGAGAGAAACAGAGCCCTCCTTGGTTGATATCCATGGAGGTCGGCCAGCCTTGTGCAGTGTCCGCTCGAGTGTCTGCCTTGAAATGTTGTTACCAACATTATTTAAATTATTCATGATGGCCTTGCGTGTGATACTTAGATTGTTTTTAGCCTCCCACAGTTCCAGTCTTGCCAGTGCAGGGGTCACTTTTGGCTTCCTACCATGTCCTTTAAGATTTTCGACAGTGTGAAACTCCTTGAATGTTTTAATAATGCTTGGCACAGTGGCTTCTGGTACTTGAAACCTTTGGAAATACCTTTGTAGCCTTTACCTTTCTTGGAAGTATTTATGCACAACCGAAGGTCCACACTAAGCTCCTTAATTTTACCCATAATTTGCAATTGATGTATCAGCTGTTCTGAATTTATAGTTGATTTGAATGCTCTAAAACAGTGTCTGCGTCCGAAAACTCTAAATGGCTGCCTTCTGAGGCAGCTTTCCAAGGCAGGAAGGCATCAAGGCATGTCCGAATTCAATGTTTGGTTTACTTCCTGTCTCCTGAGATACCTATGCGTGGACGTACATTAAGAATGTGATTGGTCGAGCCCGGTCGAGTTCGAAAAAATAAAATGGCGGCCAAGGACGCGACTGGACCACCAATTTAGTCTAAATAAAGGTAGATTTTCACTTTTTACACCTTTTAAGTGCATTTCTAGCGAGAAATTATTATTGTAGTTTTCAAATATGTGATTAGTTATCACAAAGGCGCTCTCTGTTTACATTTCAAACACGCTGCCTTCGAAGTGTGTCCAAAAGTCTTTCTCTGAGCTGCCTTCATGCCTCCGAAGTCATTTCCTCATGAGGCAGCGAGGCAACGAGTCATGATTTAACTCATCAGCTTGTTAGGGACACATGTTTACCATTTTGGAAGGAGGCTGATTAGTCGAATCAGGTGTTTTAAATAAGGAGACATCTAAAACTTTCTGGGAGGGGGTGCCCGAGGACCAGGATTGGGAAACACTGCTCTAAAACATACTACAAGTAAACAGAATTGAAAATGGTGCAGAAGATTGCATTTCCTGAGAATTTTGCGAAAAGATCTGGCGTATGAAAGGGGTAAAAATTAGCTAATAATTTATATATTCATATTTTTCATTAATATCACTAACAAAATGTCTTTGCCCACTTTCTTGTGTCATTTCCAGTCAGAGTTTATTCAATACTTTGAATAAAAGTGTCTGCCTGATGCATACATGTAAAATGTTTCATGACACTTGGTTTTGGGCTTCAGAATAAGCGAGCACCACTCAGGTTTGATTTACTTTATAGCACTCAGTTTCAAACGGTGTTGCATTCAGAAATGTGTCCGGACGCATGTTAGCATTGCATTAGCATCAACAGTCTAGCAATCAGTTTCTTTCCTGCTGGTCAACTACTGTTATGACGGAGCAACAATTCATTCCTGCAGACTTTAACTCAAAACTCTTTACACAGCATGCAAGAATGCAACTAATGTGAGTTGGCCACTGGTTGCCTGCTTTTCCTTCATTGTGTCCTTTAATGCATTTAGAAAATATAATAAATTCAATTCAATCTTGGGGGAAGATTTACATCTTACCTATATTGCTATTAAAAAACTACTTTCAGCATTTAAAAGACATGCAGTGAAAAATTAGCATTGAAATGCATGTTTTTAGACTGACCTTATTTCATATGCATTTGTAGGAGTTTCCCTTTTAGATAAAGAGTATTTAAATGAATCACGCAATGCGATTTACTAACATTTGCACTAATGAATTTACTGGTATTTGTGCATAGGCGAAGATTGGGGGGCTGTGGGGGACACTGCCCCCAGATCAGAGCCATTTATGATTTTGTCTGACCTATTAATGAAATAGAATATAAGACTATATATTTTATTTGTCTTATCTTAATTTTTTAATAGTAAGACTGAGTAACTTAAGGCTAAAATAGTTTTAATGATGAAGCTGCACTCTCTCGCTAATCTCAAAGTATTGCAGTACTCTTTTTTTGCCAATAGCACAAATGTGAAAATCCACTTATGTATTTGCGGCAATATTTAACACCTAAAAAAGCATGACTTAAATTGCGTTGACCATTATGGAAATAAGATTTTTTTGCCGGTGTTCGCACCTAAAAGTTTTGCTCGCATTGGCTTTTTGTATATAGGATATATTGTATTATTACAGAAAAACAATTACATTAACAATCTGCACAAAAAACAGTATCTTAAAATATCAAATTTAAGTGATTTTGTGCATAAAACCAGCAAAAAAATCTGCCAATGGGGTAAGCAAATAATCTTGAATATTTTTCTTAAACACTAAATTCTAGAAAAATTCAAGAAAAATTTGCTCACCCCATTGGCAGATTTTTGCTCGTTTTATGCACAAAATGACTTAAATTTGATATTTTTGGTCTAAAAACTAGGCTTATATCTTGGGTCATTTTGCTCATCAAGAAAAAGCTACTTAATTTAAGAATTGTTAGATATTTTTACTGAAAACAAGACAAAAATACTAAGATTTTTTTTCTTGAAAATCATTTTTTGCAGTGTGAATGTAACTGTTTTTATACTTTGCTGTAAAGGGTGCTCTTGTATTGATTCTGATCTATCAGTGTGGCTCTCATGAAAAAATAGTGAAGACCACTGGTGTAATCTAATGAAGGATTAAAAGGTTCAGATCATGAGAAACATATATTCAATCTTTTTCAACTTGTATTTTCTTATTAGTTAGTGCTGTAACGAAATGTTCAAGTATATCTTGACTGGTAGCCTATCAGCTCAGTAGCCATCGATATCAGTTTTTGATGCACAGATAGATAGAGAGATAAGTCTTTGGGTGTGTTTGGGCACTGATGAAGAGCTCTGGATGATTCCCCACCGTGATAGTGTCCCAGCTGGGCAAAGGGCGAGAGCTCGGGGAGGCAGGTAACAGTGCTGACAGATCGTACTGTTAATTGCTAATTGTGTCTCTCATTAGGCGCAGGGGTGACAGGTGTTGTTAGTGTGTTGTGAGTTTTTCTGCTCTCTCACATGACTTGTGTCGGTTCCCCAGCGCTTTACTACAGATCGACGCACTAATGGCTCCCCGGGGATATCCCATCAGCCCCTTGGCACAACGCATGGAGAGTTCAGCGTTTGATACTGTGTTGCAGTCGCTCCTGTATTCCCATCGGAAAACGGGATTCACTGTCTATCACTGCCTGCTCTCTGGCTATTTTTATATTTTAAAATAGAGTTTATTTAGCCTGTTGGAGGTATGTAATAAGAGGCTGTCGTGGATCAAATGATTTTCCCTAAAGGTGTGAAAGAAAGCTTGTTGATTTTTTTAAAGGACTTTTGTTTTGTTTGTAATTCTGGCTGAAATTTCTTGCAAAAATAGCATAACATTTACTTTTTACAGATAATTTGCTATTTCATTTAGGCTTAAAGTGATGCCCATGGAAAAAACTTAACGTATAACTTGCTTTTGAAGTAGTGATATTGGGGTCTGCATTGCAAAAAATTATTTTCAATAAAAAATTAATATTTTTTGTTTTTAGTAAAAATATCTAAAAATTCTTAAATTAAGATGATTTTTGATGAGCAAAATGACCCAAGAAAATAAGTCTAGTTTTTAGACCTAAAATATCAAATTTAAGTGATTTTGTGCATAAAATAAGCAATTCAAGAATTGTTTTGATATTTTTACTCAAAACGAGACAAAAATACTAAGATTTTTTTTCTTGAAAATCATTTTTTGCAATGTTTTATTTAGTTTTCTTTTTTCTTAAACACTTTATTCAAGCAAAATTTTCTCACCCATTGGCAGATATTTTTGCTTGTTTTAAGCACAAATTCACTTTGTATCATTTGTATATTTTTTTGCCGTGTGATATAAAAATATAAAAATGTTTAAAGTTTACAGCAAGTCCAAAACAAACTTTTTATTAATATAAAATAATAATAAACTTTATTTTATATACACTGAAAAAAATGATTCATTTAATTTACTCAATTTTTAAGTAAGTGGTCGCAATCCATTTATTTAAGCTACATTTAAACAAAAGTTTTTTGTTTTGTTTTGTTTTTCAAATTTTTTTGTTTAAATGTAGCTTAAATAAATTGATTGCGACCATACCTCAAACAATTAAATTGAATGAATCATTTTTTTTTCAGTGTAGTTGCATCTTAAAAGCACTTTACAGAAACATGAAGATAATACAAACACACATTAGAAAAAAATTAAGATCATAAAAAATGCATTAAAAAAGAAAAGAAATCACTTATATGCTAGCCTAAAAAATAGATTTTAAGTGAAATTGTCTGTAAATAGTTTAGATAGCTGAATGAACACCACAAAGTACTTTCAGTTCTGTTTGAAAATGTATTTGGTCATTCAACAAACATTTGATGTGCAACGTATAGGCTTTAAAAGGCCAAGCCCTCCGGTCACTCAGTTTTCGTCTTAATAGAAATGTAAATGCATTAATGATTGTTTTCTGGATTGATAATTATGATGATTGTGTCTCAAGTGCTGATGTCCCTGTTTACCAATCTGAAAGTCTCTCTCCGGTGTGCCATGTTTTCACTGGCTACTAATTACAGCCCGATCCTCGACAATTCAGTGTCTCTCCAGACCATCTCGACCTTACGCCTCTGGTAATACTCCACGCTATCTCTCTCGTTCTTAGTCTCTCTCTGTGGACGTCAGCTCTTCTCGCTGCTGAACATTAACGCTGGTATTAATAGGTTAGCCCACCTGTCTCTCAGTATATTAGCAGACAGTGTGTTTTACACCGAGCCGCTGGTAATACAGTAACTCCCCTGTCACCGGCTGACTAATGAAGCAGTCCCTTACTGGGACGGGTGTGCTGGTGCTCGAGGGACGTTTGAGTGAACGCTTGAATCTCTCCTCTGGGGAAAACTTTGTCTCCATCGTTCACGTTTTGTTTCCAGACTGGAGAAAAGAAACAGGGATGTGTTATTATTTTATTATCAGTGTTGCTGCTATCAATCAATCATTGCTTTTTATTTACTTATTTAGCAGATGCCTTATACGAATAAGGGAAAATATCAGTTTATCCTTAAGGAGCTGACAATATTAGCAGTGTCACAAAACTCCATTTCAAGAGTAAACCAAAACTGTATAATAGTAAAATTCAGTGTTTTAGTGTTTTAAAGAAATATGGCTATAAAGACAAGTCTGTGCACAGTGTTTATGGTATGCTGGTGAATACCACAGACAATTATTTCACATAATATACAGAAAAATACTAGAAGGGAAATGTTTACATTCAACAAAATCTTTTAGTGGGAAATGTTGGTAACACTTGACTTTACCTGGTGTTCATCTACCTAAACATGTAGTCCCACCATTCAAAATACTTTTTGGTTCTGTATTTTATATATTTTACATGACAAATTTTGAACTTCACATCTCTGCTTTTTCCCACTTAAAGGGATAGTTCACCCAAAAATGAAAATAATGTCATTAATGACTCAATCTTGTGTCGTTCCAAACTCATAAGATCTCTGTTAATCTTCAGAACACAGTTTAAGATGTTTTATATTTAGTCTATCTAACCCTCCATTGAAAATGTATGTACGGTATATTGTCCATGTCCAGAAAGCTAATAAAAACATTATCAAAGTAGCCCATGTGACATCAGTGGGTCAGTAAGAATGTGTTGAAGCATCAAAAATACATTTTGGATGATGTATGACGCGGCTGACGTGTTATCTGGTGTGCCCCAGCTGTTTTTTTTTGTGCGCCTGGGCTTTGTTTACAGTCTGAGGCAGAAAAAAAACTTCGCAAACATGTCTGAGGATAACACGTCATCAGCGTCACTGCAGTCACGTGACTTTGGTGACCTTTTTCATTTTTGGGTGAACTACCCCTTTAAGTGAATAACTTAAAACTACAAAACACTCTAAGTGCGTCTGCCTTGTTTTCTTGTAAATAAGCATTTTTATAAGGCTCTTATGTTTGGGTAATTTCACATTAATGGCAAGGTTATTAGTCAGTAATTGATATGCTTTGTTCTCACAAATGTCATACATTTTTGCTGCAAAACCCTCTAACTGCATGCAAGACATAGGCACAGTAAACAATTGCAAAATCACTAAAGATGCAACTCAAAAACATTGCGAATGATAAAGTCCGAAACTTAAGCACACAATGGGGGCGCTATGATGCATGTTTCTGGCACATTCGGGTTGTACTCTTCAATATGAATAAAGGTAAAAGGCTCAAAAATGCGGATATTGTCCAAATGCATTCGGTAAACTGAGTGAAAAACTTGCAGCTTGACCATTGAAATCTGAATCGTGCCTTTGTTTGTATAAATCATCTTTTGCTGTACACTTTTGCTGAAATTAAATGAATTCTGACAATCGAGTAGTATTACTCAATGGCTTGAGGCCGGGATTAAGCAGATTTGAAGCTAAAGTATTTGATTAACGTATAATACATGCTGAGAGCATTCGGGTAATATTATTATCTCATTTTTGACGGAGGTGGCATTTAGTGGCTTTTGCATCTGAACTCTTCAAATGCAACTTTAGCTATAAAACATTGTATTTTATGTGGTGAACATTGTAAGTCAGTGATTATTTCACTGTAGCTGAAAGCGGCCTGGATTTTCCCTCAGTGCTGGCTGCCTGTTGCAGACATGAAATCAGAAGTGACAGAACATCATTTCATCATCTTTAGAGAGAAAGAGACCGGCTGATGAAGTGTCACTATTATCTACTGGACTAATTATCCCTTATAATAGATTAACCATTAGTCTCATTAATTCTGAAATTTTACATACAGGATCTTTGGCAAACTGACATACTGAAGAAGACAAGCCGGTGAAAGAAGAGTTTTCAGATACACCTCATGTTCTTGTGTTCTTGCATTAAGGGTTAGCATCCGGATTAGTTATACATAACGGGGTGTCACTAAGGAGCTGCTAAAATGTTCTGAGTGGTTGCTAGGCAGCTGCTTAGGATGTTGGAGTGGTTGCTAAGGTATTCCGAGTGCTTTCTGTGGTTCTTGTATAGACACATTATTGACATTAGATATTTATTAAAGGCCACGTTCTTCCTGATCCCATTTTTCAAACTTTAGTTAGTGTGTAATGTTGCTGTTAGAGCATAATACTTACAAAGTTGTAAATCTTGCAGTTTATTGCCGGGCAATATATTTTATTTAACAGAAGTCCCCTTTCAAAGCCTACAGCGAATGGCCGGTTTGGACTACAGCCCTTTACTTCCCGGTTGAATGACGTCAATAAAACTCCGCCCACGGGAACATGTCAGTCGCCAGCTTTGGCTCAAACGGCTCTGCTAAGCTGCTGTCGAATCACAACACTAAACAAACTACACAATCAGAGCTTGTTACGTATTTCTGAAGGAGGGACTTCATAGAACATGGAAGACATCAGCCCGTTTTTAGGACAGTTAAAACAGCGCTATAGAAATAACATGTATGAAAAATACACTGTTTTTTTTACACATGTTATATTACTCACTGTAAACACAATCAAAGCTTCAAAAACACAAAAACAACGTGACGTGTAAGTCTTATGCTACGTACACATCAAATGCATAGCATTGCGTTCCTCACTCTAGATTACTCGCACAAATCGTTGAAATTCGCAATTGGTGTGTACGCCCCATTAGGCCGCATTTACATTGCATTGCTTGAGTTGAATATTTTCAACTTGCGAGAAGACGCGTTTGAGGTGAATAGCGCGTGTTTTCACGGCAAACACGCTACCCAGTTCACATAATTCGCATTGCCCTGCGTGAGTTTGCTTCTATTCGTGTCTATTTGCATCTTTTCATTGACCTTCTATGTAAACGATATCTACTCGCACAAATCGTTGAAATTCGCAATTGAATGTGTACGCCCCATTAGGCCGCATTTACATTGCATTGCTTGAATTGAATATTTTCAACTTGCGAGAAGACGCGTTTGAGGTTAAAAGCACATGTTTTTGCGGCACATGCACCGCCCAATTGGCATAATTCGCGCCACACGAGTTTGTGTCTATTTGCGTCTTTTCATTGATTTTGTATGTAAACAATTTCTACGATATCTACTTGCGCAAATCGTTGAATTCACAATTGGTGTGTACACCCCATTAGGCCGCATTTACATTGCATTGCTTGAGTTGAATATTTTCAACTTGCGTAAAGACGCGTTTAAGGGGGAATAGCGCATGCTTTCGAGGCAAACGCGCCGTCTAATTCGCATCACAAATTGTTGAATTCACAATTGGTGTGTACGCCCCATTAGCGGCATTTACATTGCATTGCTTGAGTTGAATATTTTCAACTTGCGAGAAGACGCGTTTGAGGTGAATGGCGCTTGTTTTCACGGCAAACACGCTACCCAGTTCACATAATTCGCATTGCCCCGCGCGAGTTTGCTTCTATTCGTGTCTATTTGCATCTTTTCATTGACCTTCTATGTAAACGATATCTACTTGCGCAAATCGTTGAATTCACAATTGGTGTGTACACCCCATTAGGCCGCATTTACATTGCATTGCTTGAGTTGAATAATTTCAACTTGCGTAAAGACGCGTTTAAGGGGGAATAGCGCATGCTTTCGAGGCAAACGTGCCGTCTAATTTGCATCACAAATTGTTGAATTCACAATCGGTGTGTACGCCCCATTAGCGGCATTTACATTGCATTGCTTGAGTTGAATATTTTCAACTTGCGAGAAGACGCGTTTGAGATTAAAAGCGCATGTTTTTGCGGCACATGCACCGCCCAATTTGCATAATTCGCCCCACACGAGTTTGCGTCTATTTACGTCTTTTCATTGATTTTGTATGTAAACAATTTCTACGATATCTACTTGCGCAAATCGTTGAATTCACAATTGGTGTGTACACCCCATTAGGCCGCATTTACATTGCATTGCTTGAGTTGAATATTTTCAACTTGCGTAAAGACGCATTTAAGGGGGAATAGCGCCTGTTTTCGAGGCAAACGCGCCGTCTAATTCGCATCACAAATTGTTGAATTCGCAATTGGTGTGTACGCCCCATTAGGCGGCATTTACATTGCATTGCTTGAGTTGAATATTTTCAACTTGCGAGAAGACGCGTTTGAGGTGAATGGCGCTTGTTTTCACGGCAAACACGCTACCCAGTTCACATAATTCGCATTGCCCCGCGCGAGTTTGCTTCTATTCGTGTCTATTTGCATCTTTTCATTGACCTTCTATGTAAACGATATCTACTTGCGCAAATCGTTAAATTCACAATTGGTGTGTACACCCCATTAGGCCGCATTTACATTGCATTGCTTGAGTTGAATATTTTCAACTTGCGTAAAGACGCGTTTAAGGGGGAATAGCGCATGCTTTCGAGGCAAACGTGCCGTCTAATTCGCATCACAAATTGTTGAATTCACAATTGGTGTGTACGCCCCATTAGCGGCATTTACATTGCATTGCTTGAGTTGAATATTTTCAACTTGCGAGAAGACGCGTTTGAGGTGAATGGCGCTTGTTTTCACGGCAAACACGCTACCCAGTTCACATAATTCGCATTGCCCCGCGCGAGTTTGCTTCTATTCGTGTCTATTTGCATCTTTTCATTGACCTTCTATGTAAACGATATCTACTTGCGCAAATCGTTGAATTCACAATTGGTGTGTACACCCCATTAGGCCGTATTTACATTGCATTGCTTGAGTTGAATATTTTCAACTTGCGTAAAGACGCATTTAAGGGGGAATAGTGCATACTTTCAAAGTAAACGCGCTGTCTAATTCGCATCACAAATTGTTGAATTCACAATTGGTGTGTATGCCCCATTAGGCGGCATTTACATTGCATTGCTTGAGTTGAATATTTTCAACTTGCGAGAAGATGCGTTTGAGGTTGAAAGCGCATGTTTTTGCGGCACATGCACCGCCCAATTCGCATAATTCGCCCCACATGAGTTTGCGTTTATTTGCGTCTATTCGCGTCTTTTCATTGACTTCTTTGTATGTAAACAATTTCTATGATATCTACTTGCGCAAATCATTGAATTCACAATTGGTGTGTACACCCCAATAGGCCGCATTTACATTGCATTGCTTGAGTTGAATATTTTCAACTTGCGTAAAGACGCGTTTAAGGGGGAATAGCGCATGCTTTCGAGGCAAACGCGGCGTCTAATTCGCATCACAAATTGTTGAATTCGCAATTGGTGTGTACGCCCCATTAGGCAGCATTTACATTGCATTGCATTGCTTGAGTTGAATATTTTCAACTTGCGAGTAGACGCGTTTGAGGTTAAAAGCGCATGTTTTTGCGGCACATGCACCGCCCAATTCGCATAATTCGCCCCACACGAGTTTGCGTCTATTTGCGTCTATTCGCGTCTTTTCATTGATTTTGTATGTAAACAATTTCTACGATATCTACTTGCGCAAATCGTTGAATTCACAATTGGTGTGTACACCCCATTAGGCCGCATTTACATTGCATTGCTTGAGTTGAATATTTTCAACTTGCGTAAAGACGCGTTTAAGGGGGAATAGTGCATGCTTTCAAGGCAAACGCGCCGTCTAATTCGCATCACAAATTGTTGAATTCGCAATTGGTGTGTACGCCCCATTAGGCAGCATTTACATTGCATTGCTTGAGTTTAATATTTTCAACTTGCGAGAAGACGCGTTTGAGGTTAAAGCGCATGTTTTTGCGGCACATGCACTGCCCAATTCGCATAATTCGCCTCACACGAGTTTGCGTCTATTTGCGTCTATTCGCGTCTTTTCATTAATTTTGTATGTAATCAATTTCTACGATATCTACTTGCGCAAATCGTTGAATTCACAATTGGTGTGTACACCCCATTAGGCCGCATTTACATTGCATTGCTTGAGTTGAATATTTTCAACTTGCCTAAAGACGCGTTAAGGGGGAATAGCGCATGTTTTCGAGGCAAACGCGCCATCTAATTCGCATCACAAATCGTTGAATTCGCAATTGGTGTGTACTCCCCATTAGGCTGCATTTACATTGCATGTTTAAAGTGACTCAACTCCGATTTTTTCATGTGACACAGATCGGATATGATCCACAAACGTCTAAGCAGGAAAAAAGCGCATTGATTCCAATATTTTTCAATAGTTTTTCGACCTTATTCATATGTGGAAATAAATCAGGTATGAATTGGATAAATGCATCCGCGCCTGCAATGGAAGCAGACAGATGGGATATTACCATGTCAAGAGGTGTCATGCATCATTCGAAATGTGACGTCAACTCATGTGGACCCCACTCGCGATCACATGACTCTTCTTAGCATCGAATAAAGGCAACATATGGGAATTGGTCAAGCCAACATTACGACGAAAATAAACTGAAATTCTTACTGAAAAACAGCTGGTGACCTGGTTTTTGCTGGTCTCCCAGCTTGGTTTTAGCTGCTGTAGCAAGCTGGTTTAGCTGTGTTTTGGTCACTTTCTGAGCTGGACTTGGTTTGAAGACCTGCTGACTCACCAGCATTGCCAGACTGGGAGGACCAGCTTAATTAAACCAGCTACTGCCACCTTAAACCAGCGTATACTGGTCCTAGCTGGATTTTTTAGTAGGGATTGTACTCTTTTGACATCACAACGTCCATTCTCTCAGATGTTAACGCTACGTGACTGTTAGTGATGAAGATAGTTCAAGGCAGAATATTTCTGTCCCCGCGTCTATTAATGGTCACTTTGGGTACAATATGCTGCTTTGACAAGCGTGTGATTTATCTTAAGCCGCCCGGTGTGTTCGTACCGGTGTACTCGCGTCAGTCATAATAAGCATCAGCACCTTGTGTCTCCGCTGAGGCGCACGCTCCCTCAGCCAGCAGGTTTTGTTCACGGCATCAAACTCTATTTAAACAACCTGGTAAACATGCCTGTCTTCATTCATTATTTCATCCCTCATCATGATCAAACCTCTCAATTTAATGAGGCAAATAGATATTTCTGCAGTGATTGTCTCTCTCCCTCCAAGTATTAAGAATATTAAATGGACACATCTGTTTTTAATTAGCCGCTAAAGTCACCTCGACGCTGCCTTCCATGTTAATGCACTTCGTTGGCTGTTTTTTATCTCAGCGTAAACAGTCAGGCTTTCTGGTTTACGGCAAGCAGTCAAACATTATCTCTTTATCAGTGTCACTGTCCTGTACAACCAAGGCAAAAATTAAATATATGAGCAAAAGTATGGAAAAGTATAACATTTAAAGTTCTGACTTTTCTGTAGTAGTGATCTGACCCTACACGTGTTAAGGGTAACCCCCTGGGATTTAAACCCAGGACCTTTGGCCCCCTATACACAAGAATGGCTTGAAAGGTGAAAAACAGAGGTCACCATGTGTAACTGATTAAGTATTTACAAAGAGATGTTTGTGTTTAGGAGAAGCCAAAAACTGTTAAATGCTCAGTTGAGCAGTGCACACAAACCGTATAGCAACCCAAGGGAATTATGGGAAAGGTTACTCTGTGAGGGATGGTGTTAGTTTTTGCAGACGTGGCGTGTTGGGTGCAGGTGAGCGGGGGTGAATACACACACAGACAGGTGTCAGCTCCTCTCTGAAGATCCTTACGGTGGTCCTCCGAGGCCTAAATACATAATTAGATACAAACACTTAGAAAGGGCGTTGTGACACACGCATGAATGCAAACACGTAAAATTATGCATCGTACTGTAAGCTTCAGCTGCCCTCTAGTGGAGCACAAACAGATTGACTGTATCATCTTTACAGTGCACAGACCAATGCACAAAAATGACTGTACAGTAGATACAACAAATTTGACAATGACTGTAATACAAGAAGAATGCAGTGTACACAGTAACTACAATATAACAGTATTTTGGGTAACACTTTATTTGAAGGGGTGTTCATAAGAAAGACATGACAAGTGTAATAAATATGAATTTAATGCACATTTATGACAACTGTCATTAATTGTCATTTGTTCAGTTATGTAATTTTTAATGCAAAGATGACATTGTTTGAGATGTCTTTGTTATGACAACACTGTAAAACCAAACAGGAAAACTAACTCATAATAGAAAGTACCTGGTACTCAAAATGTGCCAAAAAGTTTAGCTAACTATTATTTTTGATTTCATTCAACATCTATCATATATTTAAGTTAACAGTACTTTTTTTTTTTTAGTTTTTACAACTACACCAAAGGTAAAGAGTTTAGGGAACTTGAAAAGTAGATTCAACCATAATTAAATATTTTAAGTCAAAAGCCCTCTAGTGGCGTTTTTTAGAGCCCAGTCTCCTGAAGATGCGTATAAATAGCACGAAGTGTAAAACTCATGCAATACATATGCCAAATTCCACTTTGGCGTGCATATGATACGCAAGTCCTTCCCATTCACTTAAACGGTGCATCTTTTTTGTCATTTTATTCATTGGTTTCTCAAATTCCCTGCTATTTTTCACCATTTTTGCTTGGGTTTAGGGTTAGAACAACTTTTTGTTATATAAAAATGACATCCTAACCCAAACCCCAACTCTAACGGCCAACTCCAAGCGACCATGGCTTAAATATGGACAAAAACATGGAGAAACCCGTATATTAAATAACCTCATTAAGCAAATCTAAAACCCTAAACCCAAGCGAAAATGGTTTAAAAACAGAAAAAAATTTAGAAACCAATAAATAAAACGACAAAAAAAATGCACCGTTTAAGTGAATGGGAAGGACTTGCGTATCATATCCACGCCAAAGTGGAATTTGGCGCATGTATTGCACGAGTTTTACACTTCGTGCTATTTATACGCATCCTCAGGAGACTGGGTAGGTTTTTACCAAAAAGTGACATCATCATTAAAAGGGCACTCAGACGTGTTTTAAACGGATGAATTTGCTCTTGGATGCAAATAATTAAAAACTTTTGGTGGTTGTGATGAGTTCAATTTGTCAGGTAAGCTAAGAAAGAGTCTTTCACTGCAAATTTACTTCATTTTAAAGTTAAATCAACACAATTGGTTGAGGAGGTTCAGTTCCCAGCATGCTTTGCATGAGCCCGCAAAACGAGAGCATTATTTGAAATTAAGTGATATTTTATGTGGTTTTTAGTAAACAAAAAGACTCAGTAGTGTTAAACATTTATTTATGTTGGAGATTTAGAAAAGTTTGCTATTTTTTAGTTTTTTGCTTACCATTGTTCAGAAGTGTAGTGCCTGTGCTTAGGCTTTAGGTCAATAATGTGTTGCTTTATCATATAAACAATATCAGCGCTGAGCTCAGTCTCAACACACTTTCACTGGTATCAAATTGGTATTCACATGATATGTTTCTGTGATTTGTGAACAAAATTAAATGGTAGTTAGTTTACTTGAATATTTTGAGTCCTCTGAACTTGTCAGGTTTTACAGTGTTCTGTTAAGTTGTAAAATGTAGATATTTGAGTACAGGAAACTTAAGAAAAACAAGGCAATCAGTTGCCACAAAATATTTAAGTAAAACTACTACTACAATTTAAGTTACATAAATTATATAATTTAATTTATATAAGACTTTATCTAAGTTTAGATAAATAAAATGTTTTGATTTGAATTGAAGTTGTCAGTACTCAACATTTTTAAGTTGGCAAACTTAGAAAAATAGCGGCAATCAGTTGCCTCAATTTTTTGAGTTAGTAGAACTTATCAGGGTTTACAGTGTACTTGACATAAACCAATACATCATAGCTCGTCATAAATCTGTTATAGACATGACATACCAGAATAATTATCAAACTTAAGAACCCTTATAACATTACATTAAGCTGTCATTTAAATGTCATGAAGTGTTAATACCAGCCTGATTTTACAAAATACGTGAAATAGTCGCGCATTATTTTGCTCAGTTTTGCATGGCATTGTCACGAATTTCCACCATTTTACGTGCCTGTGCCACCTTTTTTTTCTGTGAACTGTTTTTCCTATTTTCTAACAATTGTCGCTTCGGTTTGGGGTTAGAACAACTTTCTGTTACATAAAATGACATCCTTACCCAAACCCAACTCTAACCCTAATGTCAGGCGACAAACCATACGAAAAAACAGTATAAACCAATACTTAAAGTGATACCTAATGCAAACAGCAAATCTAACCCCTAACCGAAGCGACAATTGTTTAAAAATAAGAAAAACAGTTGAGTAACCAATACGTGAAACTGACACACAAAAAAAGAAATGCGTGGCACGGGCACGTAAAATGGTGGAAATACGTGACACGCAAAACTGAGAAAAATAATGTGTGACTATTTCACAGAAATTTGTGAGATCAGGTTGGTTAATACTATGTCAAATAATTTTAAATACCTTAACAAAATGCAACAGACATGTCAAAAGATTATACTTAACTTTATGTACAGTATGTGCACAATACATAGAAAAACGGACAATTAACAGAACTTGTTCTTCTTCACAAAGAGGGTTCTGAAAGTTTCTGACATAGAAGAAAAAACGAACAAAAAATTTCATTAATTTAATGTAATTAACTTTACTGTTACTGTTTTTCTGTGTAAGTACTGTTTTTATTTATGAATAATGTAAATGCAATTAAATATAATTTTATCAATTTTAATTATTATTATTATTAGTAGTAGTAGTAGCAGTAGTAGTATTGGATGATTGATTTTATTTCTCTAACACCTGGATATCTCGTCAATTAAGAGGAAATATTGCACGTTCCTGATGAGGTTTTATTCTATCTGTAATACCGCCACTTAACCAATTTATAAAAAACTGAAGCAATTTTTTTGAATTAATTTACACTGCATATGTTTTGATAAACAACAATCTCTAACAAAATTCCTTCATAAAAATGCTATTTTTTTCAGCTTTTTGCTAAAAAATTTATTTTTGAATAAAAATACTAATATTTAAGTGTTTATGAGCAGAGAAAAAATATAGATAGGATGAAACGATTGTTTCCCATTTTGTTTGTTTGTTTATTGTTTGTTTGAAAGCAGAGAGGCTGTTCTTTCATTAAATATATTTGCATGTTTATATATTTTAAGAAGAAAATTTTCCTGGAAAAATATTCATGACGCTGTTATAAAACTATTTGACAGAGTACTAACACTTAATGACAATTTGATGACAAATTCAATTTGTATCACTGGTAAAAAGTGTTCAGTTATGTTGTCTTGGTAATGTCAAGTTGTCATGACAAGTTATGATATATTGGTTTATGTTAAGTTGTCATAATAATGACGTCTCAAACTAGGTCATCTTTGCATTGAAAATGGCATCATTGAACAAATGACACTTAATGACAGTTGTCATAAACGTGCATAAAATCTCCTTCATGTTCATAGGGCGTGTCATGGCGTGATTATGAAGATGTCATGTTAGACTTATGAACAACCCTTCAAGTAAAGTGTTACCAGCATGGTATGATGGGATTTGTAGTCTTACCCTACTGAAAAAACTGCGAAAACCAACATAAGCTGGTGAGCTGGTTTTTGCTGGTCTCCCAGCTTGGTTTTAGCTAGTGTATGGTCTAGCTGTGTTTTGGTCACTTTTTGACTGGAAGAGCTAACCCACCAGCTTTGCCAGGCTGGAAGGACCAGCTTAACCCAGCTACTACCACCGTAAATCCGCTAAAACCAGCTTACTGTATGCTGGTCTTAGTTGGATTTTTTAGGAGAGACATCTTTACTGTCGAGCAGAATTGATCCGACAGGATTCACAAATCATGTTCATGATGTAATGTATGAATGTGTAGTACTGTAAGATCTGAACTACATTCGCCATGTTGTCATTGTCATGTGACCTACTAGCATCATTTGCATCACATCATCTCCATTCACAAATCCTCTCCCATGGCCTCATGAGATAGTAAAGTAGGCTAAGAAGTGTCCATCGAATGCAGACTTTAGAATCCAGCTGAAAAAAGTAGGTTATCCGGGTACTTTTCGCCTCCTCTTTTATGAGTATTGTGAATTTAGACATACTTCTTTTATCACATCACATACTATTTTCGCCTATAGTAGGAAAGTCTTTTTATGGAAGCAGAAGCAGATACTGAGATAAATCGACCATAATGGCATTGACAAATAAACACACTCTTAATCCAAATTAGTTGACTTTACTAAAAAATTGCTTGGAAACCGGTTGCACAAAATCATTCTAGTTTTGGGTGAAACTAAACAGATTAAGTTGTATTAACATAGGGTGTAGCAGATAAATTAGGTTGGCATTAGTAGTATTTATTCCTTTTTGAGGATATATTTTAGAAAATATAAGTTATAATTAAATATTAAATATAAGTAAAATAGTACATTTAACAAAAAAATTCTAGTTCACTAAACTTAATTTTAAGTTGGTTTAATTTGCAATATCTATTGCTCTGTCCAACTTCTCCACTTAGTTAATTAAGTTCAAAGTTTTTCTATTTTTTAATTAATTAACTTTTGGTTTTATAAATGGGATTATAACACAAAATTCATGACTGACTATAAGTGATTCTTGGTTCTTCACAGAAACACACACAAAACTGCACTGTAAAAAAAAATCTTTGCTGCCTTAAATGTTTTGTTGGATCAACTCTGATTTACAAGTCATGTCAACTTACGATTATTTATCTTGACAAGAGAGTTGTTATAATTTATAATATATAGTTAAAAAATGTCAATTTCACTTTATTAGTTATAGCAATTATCTGTATGACAACTCATCTCTTGTCAAGATAAATAAAACTACGTTGACATGACTTGTAAATCTGAGTTGATTCATCAAAAAAATTTAAGGCAGCAAATAATTTTTTACAGTGCATGTTTATGGCATTCATTATCAGTACTGTGGAGAGAAATAAAATAAACATGGTTCATGTAAGTAAACTGATCAACTGAAAAACAAATTAATTATGTTTAATACATTTAATAATGTATTATTGTAAAAATTAGGTATTCCTCATAATATGTACTGATTATTTTAAGTTCAGTTTACCTAAATGTCTTAGTTTAATGAATTTTGAACAGTGCTGGAGAAAACTGTGAATTCTCTGAATTTAAACAAACATTGAGAATACATTTATCAAAATATACAGTATAATATGATTTTAATATAATAATACTTATTTTTGAAGGAATTAATTAAATCAAAACATCTTTATGGCTCATTTATTAGGTAACTAGTCATATTTCAACGTTTGCACATTTAAAAGCTGCATTTTATATTGTTGCTTTTGTAATTTCAGTGTTGCAGTACTGTAATTGTACCACTAGAGTGCAGTATAAGCACAGCTTTGTATGTGACGATCCCTACTGTCTCAGTGCTCAAGGCTGTGTTGGAAATAGCTTACAAACCTATTGCACTGAATGTCTCTATAGTATATGTACTGCACAGTATGTTGTTTATGCATTAAATATTTACTGTATTTCCCATAATGTGCAGTCTAAGCTGAATAAAGATGAATGAAAGTGTAACTATTATGTTTTGGCTCATTAGTTTACCGAGCTACAGAGTATAAATGTAAAAATTATAACTGGATGCTAACACGAGGTCATGTGACAGCAATTTAGCATAGTAGTACTAATTGAAACATTCATCATTCCATACTATGTTTTGTTTTATACAGTAAGCTAGTTTTCCTTACCAAACATACTGTAGCCTTAGGCTGCATCTCAATTAGTATATTTATATTAACAGTATAACCCAAACACTATACAGTTTATGTTAGCATTTTGCTAAAAAGTAAATATTATTTTGATGTCTTTCTGTTGTCGCTAAGCGTGACAATAGCGGTAAAGTGGATGCATTGTCAGGCAGAAATGTTTATGAAACAGATGGAATTGCCCCGGCTCTTCCTGTTCTCAAGCGTTGACTCATAACTCTGCTGTCATCGTGCTGAAGAAATGAAAGTCAGAATGAATTTCCCTTCGGTCGAGTGAACTGGGAGAGAATCAAGCGAAAGCTCGAAGAGCTTGAAAGAAAAATGGTGGATCCCAAAAGGAAACGGGTTCATATTGGGGATTTTTCAGTCATTAATATAGATGAGCCGAAACAAATGAGCTAATCCGACTAATGGCAAGGCTTTGGTGATGCTTTTAAGGATCATGAATGGAAACCCTGAGGTGTCTACAAAACCTAAAAAGTAAAGACGTAGTGCATCTAATTGCAGGGATTATGAATATTGTGGTGTTTTTAACACTGCATGTTTTTACAGATTTGTACTTTTTTGAAAGCGTGATCATTCAGTATTCAAATCTTTAGTAAGAGCAACATTAAAGTTCACGCATACCTTAAAAAACATTTTGAGGGAAATGATATAGGATGAAATATGAGGGACAAGTTGTCTCACACGACCTGCATGTAAAATTGTTTCTCTTCAACTCTTCAGCGAAAGCATTCAGACACTTCAGGCCCTTCAGCGAGCTTTTAGCATTCAGTGTGTACAATAGCCCGGCATCTTGAGAGATAAATTAAATGACTAATTATGTAGTCTTGCTCCGTAAACGTACAAAACATCGGTCCTCTGTGGTCTGACGTTTCTATTGGTGCTTGAGTTTTGGAGATAGATGAGAGCATCTTTGCTCACGCACACACGGACTCATTTCAGAAGAAAGAAGCACAGTGTTGGTTAACCAGAACAAGCAGGCATTGTGTTAGTCAATGAGAAATGCTGTTAGTTTGGTTAATGTCTTGTGACTTCATTAATGGGTGACCTAAAAACCTTCACCGATCTTTAGGAAAGTGACTGTTCATAAAAAAACAGCACAGTGATATAGAAAATCCATAAAGCGATTGTGACTGTTCTCAGTCAGTGGCCAAGAAAATTGCGGGATTAGTTAATGAGGTTTCATTTAAATACATGTTACCTTCAGATGTGTCTCTGAAAATTATTCAAGAGAAGTTGAAATAGATACAAATCAGACAACTGTTGATGTTCACTCTTAAAAATGAAAATGATTATTTGCAGAGAAGAGCCATTTTGGTTCCCTAAAAAACATTCAGTCAAAGGTTTTTAATAAAAAAATATCTTTACCTTTACTTTTTTATCTTTCATTACTAAAAGATTATCTGGATGTTGAAGGTTCTTTATGAACATAAAACCTGAGAAAGAACCTTTTGGGAAGAGCGTAGAGACACTTTTAAAAATAAAGGTGCTTCATAATGCCATAAAAGAACCATTTTAGGCTAAATGATCCCATAAAGAACCTTTAACACTTGAAAAACCTTTTTGTTTCACCCGGTTCTTTGTAGTTCTTGTAGTTTTTTTAAATGATAAAAATAAAAGAAAGAAATGAATCTTTTAAGAACCTTTGATTGAAGGGTTATTTGGGGAACCAAAACTGTTTTCTATGTCATCGCTTTTCGGAACCTTTTAAGAACTCTTTAAGAACTTTTAAGAGCAAAGAACTAAAAAGGGCCTCCAAACTGTCCAACTGTGAGAAACAGAATTTAATGAGAAATGTTTGTGATCCTGTAAAAAAAAACTTTAGCAAAAATCTCTTATCTTTCTTCATTTTTACTTTTTGAGAGACAGCTAAGCTGTAATTCTCTCTCTCTCTCTCTCTCTCTCTCTCTCTCTCTCTCTCTCCTTTCTTTTAATCTTTCATTCATTTGTTTTTTTCTTTCTTTCTTTCTTTCTTTCAATCTTTTCTTTGTTCTTTTAATTTTTCTTTTTTTCAATATTCCCTTCATTCTTCCCTTTGTTCTTTCATTCTTTTTTTCCTTTGTTCTTTCAATCTTTCTTTTTTCAATATTTCCTTCATTCTTTCCTTTGTTCTTTCTTTCCTTCATTCTTTCATTCTTCCTTTCTTTCATTCTTTCGTTCTTTCTTTCAATCTTCTGTTTGTTCTTTCAATCTTTCTTTTTCAATATTTCCTTCATTCTTTCCTTTGTTCTTTCTTTCCTTCATTCTTTTGTTCTTTCCTTCTTTCTTTCAATCTTTCTTTTTTCAATATTCCCTTCATTCTTTCCTTCTATCTTTCTTTCCTTCATTCTTCCCTTCATTCGTTTGTTCTTTCTTTCAATCTTTCCTTCATTTCTTTCTTTCTTTCTTTCTTTAAATCTTTTGTTTGTTCTTTCAATCTTTCTTTCTTTTTCAATATTCCCTCCATTCTTTCCTTTATTCTTTCTTTCCTTCATTCTTTCTTTCTTTCTTTTAATCTTCTGTTTGTTCTTTTAATCTTTCTTTCAATCGTTTTTATTCTTTCTTTCAATATTCCCTTTATTCTATCCTTTATTCTTTCCTTTTTCATTTTTCGTTCTTTCTTTCAATCTTCTGTTTGTTCTTTCAATCTTTCTTTCATTTGTTTGTTTGTTTGTTTTTTCTTTCTTTCTTTCCTTCATTCTTCCTTTCTTTGTTTCTTTCTTTCTTTCTTTCAGTGTTTCGCTTGTTTTTTCAATCTTTTTTTCAACATTTTCTTCATTCTTTCCTTCGTTCTTTCTTTGCTTCATTCTTGCCTTCTTTCATTCTTTCATTTGTTCTTTCAATCTTTCATTCATTCTTTAATTTCTTAGATTTTTCTTTCTTTCTTTCCTGTGTTCCTTCTTTTGTTCTTTTCTTCGTTCGTTCTTTCTTTCATTTTTTGGCTTGTTCTTTCAGTCTTTTTTTTCCTTCATTCTTTCATTCTTCTTTTCTTTTGTTCTTTCCTTTAATCTTGTGTTTGTTCTTTAAATCTTTCTTTCAATCTTTCTTTTAATCTTTTCTTTATTTTTTCCTTCATTCTTTCTTTCCTTCTTCCTTTCCTTCATTCTTTTGTTTGTTTGTTTGTTCGTTCTTTCTTTCATTCATTCATTTGTGCTTTTTGTTTTTTCCTTCATTTTTTCTTTCGTTCTTTCTTCCTTTCAGTGTAAAGCTCCAGGGGCCTCATTTAAAAAGTGTGCGTACGCAAAAATCCACGGCAAAGTCCATATTTTTATATCACGTCTTTGAGGTGAAAAAGTACTTAGTGCCATGACAGAGTCTGAGCAAACGTACATACTTTTTCTTGTCTGATTGCTGCAGGTTTTTGGATATTAGCCATTCTTGCTGCTCGAAAATGGGTTTAAACATTGACAAGCGCTCTTTTATATGTCTATGACATTAGTTAGGCATATCGTTTAAAGGCGGAGATCTGAAACTGCCCAGCTGCACACAAGTTTAAGATCATTTGGGATTGATACATTTCACATAAAAGAAGCCAAAAAGTAAATATACAAAAAATATTGAAATTTTTTCTGAAACACTAAATTCAAGAAAAATTCAAGAAAAATTCAAAGAAAAATTCAAGAAAAATCAGCTTACCCCATTGGCAGATTGCTTTGCTTGTTTTATGCACAAAATCACTTAAGTTTGATATTTTTGGTCTAAAAACTAGACTTATTTTCTTGGGTTGTTTTGCTCATCAAGAAAAAGCATCTTAATTTAAAAAAATTTAAGATATTTTTACTGAAAAAAAAAGACAAAAATACTAAGACAATTTTTTCTTGAAAATAATTTTTTGCAGTGCACTGAGTTCTTACTTTTACACGCGAGGCGTTACTTCCAGGTTGCATAAGTTGTGTAAGAGCGGCACTCGTGGATAATAGTGGTATTGCAGAAAGCTGGAAATACTCATCATTGGCAGGGAAGCGTTTTCTCATAATTGACAAGTTAACTCATCAATGGCAGCGAAAGAGTTAAGGGTTTGAAATATTTACAGAATTTAGCATTTTGCGTGAACTATTAAAAAAAAAACAGTGGCACTTTTACACATAAAGAAGGCAATGTGTGTCTAATAAATTGTCTCTCATGATCTTCTCTGCCTTTTCTTATCTCTTCTCAGAGGGCTGCTGTATTCTCAATGGCTGTTTCATTGAGGACCGGATAGAGAAAAGGGTTACATTAGCAGTGTAAACAGCTGGTATGTGTGTTTATGAAAGCTATTTGCAGGCAGTTTGTGTCCCGCCTCGGGGTCTGTGTACCGGTCATGATCCCAGAATGAGTTCTACAGGGACACAATTGGACTCTTAAGTGCAGGAGGTGCCACGCTTGACCACAACAAAACAGGCAGTCTTATTCCAGCGTCACTCCGAGGGTTTAGTTTAACAACAAGCCAAGCATGAAACACTGAATGCTCAGCTCAAAGCATGAAATGATGAGAGCTAAAACACGTCAAAGCCTCTGGCTGTCATCCACTTTAACAGAAAAGGGACTCTAGGGAGATTATATTTGAAGCAGTCCTGTTTGAGGCAACTGTTTTTGTGTTTATCTGAGAGGTGGAAAATTCATTCATTGCAAAATAAAGACCTCATAACACTTCTTATTTTCTTGTACAGTTGGGGTAACCCTAAAATCTAATTATTTTTCTCCTAGAGTTCATTGAGATTGAACGCAGATTTGCCAAGATACCTCAAATCAAAATAAGTCAGCAGTCAAAAGTGAAACATTACAATATAAAACATTTTAATTTAATTAAGAAGGCTGAATAATCTGAGCTATGCTGTAAACATTCATTTTATATAGCTCTGTAAAAACATCTCAGCATTTTTCCATTGGTTTCTGTTTTTAATTGCCAAAGAACTGTGCACTAAAATTTGACTTCTTTTTCAGTTTACTTAAAGGGATAATTAACACAAAAACGAAAATTCTGTCATCATATTCACCCTCATCCTATCCTTTTAATACAACCCCATTTTTGACCCTGGACCACAAAACCAGTCATAAGTCACACGGGTATATTTTTGTACCAATAGCCAGAAATACATATGGATCAAAATTATTAGGATATTAAAGATCATGTTTCATGCAAATATGTTATACATTTCTTACCATAAATATATAAAAAACTTATTTATTATTAGTAATATGTGTTGCTAAGGACTATACATTTTCTCACTATTTTATTTTTTGCACACTCAGATTCCAGATTTTCAAATGTTTGTATCCAAACAAACCATATATCAATGGAAAGCTTATTTAATCAGCTTATTCAATTGAAAGTTTTATGGTCTAGGGTCAAATTTTTGAAAAGTCATCAATTTTATGTGTTCAATCAGTGTCGGCGCCAGCCGAGCGTTGATGAGGGGGCGATCAAATGAATGCATATAATTCCCCCAGCTAGAAAATACATATAGCTTTGGTACGTCCCTTAGTTTAAACGCATTATAAACAAACATCACAATAATACAACCACAAAACTGCAGCTATTGTAAGCAACGTACCTACATCTAATTATATACAACAATAACTAAAAAAAAAAACACCTATATATTACAGTCCTTCCAGAAAAACGTGATTCAATGTATAATCAGCCAAAGTCTGCATGTTTATGTGCCGCCCGCATTTTTTAAATACCTTGCACTTTCGCTGCATAAATTGACGATTTCTTAATCATGTAAATAAAAAGTCATGTATATCTTAGCAGAAAGTGGAAAATGTTGCATTTGTTTTACACATGCACAGCCATGTCCCCTGTTGTCATGGGAATGTTAGGAAGTGACGTAATTACGCCATGAGAACATCAATGAAAAGCTGCAAAAGCGGCAAACAGTTTTTGGCAAGTTCCTGCAATTTCATCGCGTAAAATTGCATAAATAATGTTTGAAGCCTTTGTGTTTGCTTTCCGTTTTGCAAGAAATTTTACGTAATGTTTTAAGGGTAGGAAAGCATGCTTAGTCAAGCGACCAATCAAAATTCGACCTTGCCTCACAGACCATCCCTAAAGGCGGGGTGCATGATCTCTGAAAGCCAATGTTGATATTTGAAATTACCTAAACAAACACAAACAAGTGTGTTTTGGTACTCTGCCCGACTCAAAAATTATGCACCCCGCCTTAAACTAAAATGTAGCTATTTTAGCTTATTATTCACTGTACGAAGACATTGCACTAGTCAAATAGCACATTTTATGTTTAAAGCCTTCCAGAAAATGTTCTTCTTAAAATGTGTAAACCTACAATATATCAAAAGAAAGAACAGACCCTCTGCTTTCAAACAACAACAACAACAACAAAAAAGTTTCATCCTACCTTCATTAGTTCTCTTTTTATCACCTCTCAAACATGAATATGTTTTTTCAAAAACACCAAAAATCTGAGATAATTAAGTTTTTAACTACACGGACATACAGCTGTTTGCCCTAGGGCGATATTTCCTGGTTTTATAAATTGTGGAAGAGAAGCGGTATTACCGAAACAGCACAAAGTGAAGTTGATGCAAAGTGAACTTGTACAGACCATGTTCCTGCTGTCTCCACGACTTTACCCAAACCCTTTTCTTTTTTCCTTGAATTTTCTGTGAAAATCATTCCAAACACAATCTGTTCATTGAAATTTCTTCATGCATATTATCTGCCGTGCTTATTCTGAAGTATCGCGAGATTTTGTGAGATTACCTTTGTTCACAGTCGAGACTCTGGTTGAAAATCTGTTCATGTTTGGTGTGCTGTCTTTGACACATAATGGCACACCACACACCATGGGCGCAAATGCATTTGCCATTTAAACAACGCGGCGCTAAACGTGAAAATTATAATTGCTCAGGGTGGAAACTAGCAAAAGACACTTGCGTCGTGCATTGCGCTGCATTGCGCCGGATGTAAGATAGAGCCCTTAATGTTTTATGTGTTTTTAAATCCTACCTGCAGTCACATGACAGGAAGTAGAAGCAGCCTTAAAGGTGGCAGTGTTTCTTAGCTTATCTTAGCACAACCAAACGACTGCTGGACTTTTTGTGAGTGTCCAAAAAACGGGCTGATGTTTTCCCTGTTCTATGAAACACAATACGTAATGAGTTTTCATTGTGTAGCTGGTACAGTGTGTTGTGATTCAACGGCAGCAGCTTTGTGCACGTTGTTTGGAAAGGTCAGGAAGCTGTCCTCAGCAAATGCCAAACAAAGGGGATTTGACTCCGGGATGAAAATAACAGCGTCTTGATGGCATGGGGACAAAAACACTCTACCAAAGCAACTTTACATCTTCTCCGTGGAATGCCATTTTTTGCCGTATTCCTGTAGACGAAGATTAGTCAAAAATTTAAAATATTGTCATCATCTAAATGGGAAGTAAAGGGTTGTAGTCCAAACCAGACGTTCTCTGTAGTCCTTGAAAAGTGAATTCTGCTAAAGAAAATATATCGCTTGACATTGAACCTTGAACTTTATAATTTTGCAGGTATACAAAATGGAATATAAAATGGGATCTGGAAAAAGGCACATTTAAATGATATATATATTTATATATCATTTAAAGGTGCAGTTATATATAATTTTTTATAGCCAAAAAGTATATATGCTGAAATATATTTTGGAATACGTTTACAAAAATATATTTTTCACATATATTTTTTGTATATTTTGAAATATATTTTAAAAATGAATATATTAAAGCATTAAAAAATATATCTAGACTTTCTATATCTGCTTTGTTTATGTTACAAACCTGTAAACATAACAGTTTTAAAAATATTAAATTTTTTAATATATTTTCAACTTTAAAATTATACTTTATAAAATGAACTTGTATTTAGCATATATTTAAAATATATTTTGGCAAAGAATACTTTTTTGCCATATGGGTTGTAAAATTAGAAATGCATTTGAAATACATTTTGAAATATACGTTGACATGTGAAGGTTAAAACTAAATATATTTATCGAAATCAAAAATATATGCAATTGATTATTACTTTCTACAAAATATATTTCTAGCCCAAGAAATGTTTTTTTTTTCTGTATGGGGTTCTTGCTTGAAACCACAACCAGAATCGAATTCACTTTAAATGAACCTTACCATAATAATGTTACTGTATCAGCGGTGAACGACAACACTGTTGTTTTGTTAGGAACAGATTGATTGGTTTGCAGTAAATGGCCTATATTGTGTTGATCATTGTAGATGTTTTTAGCTCAATCCTCATTTCATTGCCTCATTTTCGCAGTATTGTATCTGAAGCAAGTGGCAGAGACGGAAATATAACAATTTAGGAACGACAAGTGTCTGTTTAATGTGTTTCGAATGACATATGAATCAAACAGCAAAACCCCGACTCTTTATAAACACACTTGTGTCTGGTATTTTGCTGTGTTTGTATAGCGTTGTGCGATTGTTGAATGCTTCTGTTTTACGTCCTGCTCATTCAGTGACCCGGTCGATCTGAAACCTGTGGTAGGTATCAACTCTTAATGACCTCTACTGTAAACTGCTTTAACAATTTACTAAAACATTGCAGTTAATATAACTTTAGCTTTTTGGCGTATTTAAGACATTATGCAAGAGGTAACATACATAATTTTGTCTCTTTTGTTAAAATTATAGACTTGAATGAAAAGTCATTTGAATATAAGAGGAGTGTACTGTGAAATGATTGATGTACAGAAGTTTGGCACATTGAGATGTTTCCTTCAAGTCATGTCGCAAAAATATTTATGAGATGCACAGCAGATGTTATTAAGTTTTCTTAAAGCTTTGACTTGTCAGGTTCAGGCATGTTGAAAATAAAATCATAATGGTGCCAAAGTGGTCTTGGTCATGTTGACAGTTTGAAATGTAAGCATTTTATTTATTGTTGTTGATGCTCAAATGTGCAGCATGTAGAGAAACACGGGCGACTCGAATCACAGCTTGCATGTCTGTGTTAGGGTCCCAAACCTTCCCACGAGTCCTAAGGATTTTTCCATTGCTCTTCATGAACTGTAATCTACAGTAAATCAATATAATGCCTTTAGTCAGTCTGGGCATGTCAATGAGTTAAAAATCTGTACTGACTCTCTGGGGCTGCTAATATAGATCATTGAGGATAGACGAGAGAGAGAGAGAGAGAGAGAGAGAGAGAGAGAGAGAGAGAGAGAGAGAGAGAGAGAGAGAGAGAGAGAGAGAGAAAGCTGTTGGCTTATAACACCGTAGACTCTTATCTCAATCATTATTACAGTTGCTGTTAGGCAAGTTATGAGAATGAGCCTGATGTGATAAATCTAATGTCTGGAGGGTTAACAGAGAAGTTTAAGGTATATATTATCTAGACATAAATATAGACAGAGCGCAGCGCGTCATAACCTGAAAACCACGCCCACCGGGGGGAAACAATCCAACCGTCTCCATTGACTTTGTATTGCGAGAGGCCGCTTCCTTGTCATTACTGGCTTATAACAAAAAACAGAATAATGCTTAAAAGCTGCTGTGTGACAATATGTACAGCTAACAAGCCAAAGAACCCAGAAATAAGTTTTTATAAGCTGTTGAGCCATAAAACTAAGCCTTTGAGGAGAAAAAAGTGAATCGCGACTACGTTTCCCTAGTGGACGCAGTTTCGTTAATAGTAGTACTATGAAAAGTTGCCTGTTTCCACTTTTGTGTCTTTAATTGCTTGTTTTTTGAGCTTGACAGCTTATAAAAATGTATTTACAGATTAAACTTAAAAACAGAATAATACCTAAAAGCTGCTGTGTGACAAGGTGTACATCTAACAAGCCAAAAAAAAAAACATACGTTTTTATAAGCTGTCGAGCTCAAAAAACGAAAACAGGCAAGTTTTCATAGTACTCATATTAGTAGAACTGCGTCCACTAGGGCGAAACGTAGTCGGCGATCGACTTTTTTTCTCCTCAAAGGCTGGGTTTTATGGCTCGACAACTTATAAAAACTTATTTCTGGGTTCTTTGGCTTGTTTGCTGTACATATTGTCACACAGCAGCTTTTAGGCATTATTCAGTTTTTGTTATAGGCCAGAAATGACAAGGAGGCGGCCTCTCGCAATACAAAGTCAATGTAGATGGTTGGATTGCCCCCCCCCCCCCGGTGGGCGTGTTTTTCAAATTTGCATAACTGCGCTCTGTCTCTATTATTGTGTACCAGAGCTGTGAGTTAAAGGGCACCTGTTATGTTTTTTTTACAAGATGTAATAAGTCTCAGGTGTGCCCAAAATGTGTCAGCTCAAAATACCCCACAGATCATTAATTATAGTATCTCCAAAATGCCCCAACTTAGGTGGGGGCAAAAACATTTTAATGTCTCCGACTCATAATGATTTTAGATTGATAAGGACTTCCTACTGACCAAATGCCATAGTACACACACACAAGCTGTACACGAAACAAAAAAATCACAACATTGCGATTCAGAATCGATTTCGGACAGGCATTTTTAATGGGACACGCGATTTAATTGTTACATCCCTACTTCCAATAAAAGTTTCCGAAAGATGGTTTTGGTGCTTTCAGGTAGTTATCATCACGCTGATATATGTTCAAGTGTTCGTTTTTGTGATACGTTTTATTTTAGTTAGTAATTTGAAGCTATAGAAACGGGGCGTTTCGTTATGATTGACGTGATTGAACTGGGCGAGCGAGCTTTGGGCGGAAGTTTGATACCGCAGCTCCGCCTCTGGCTCCACGGACGATTCCTTCTGCGGATGCCTTGGCTCCAAACTGACGTTTTTGCGTAACATGGCGGCGACCACGGTCTGACATTTTTGGCTTCAATTCATTACAGTGGGGGGAGGCGACATCGCGCTGTCCAGCTTTTTTCACAGTCTATGGTCTAAACACCTTGTAAAAGTGGATTACATATATGATCTTTCATATACACAAGAAGCACACATATCATTGACTTTTCTGTATTTTTTACCCCCCCCCCAAAAAAAACAAACAAACAGTACCAGTCTGTTGAAGTATATAAAGTTATTGGAACAACACATTTTGAGTTACTTTTAACTTGTGTTTTATTTTAACACAAAAAGCGTTTATAAAGCATTTATAAAGCATGTGTACGCACAGATTTGATCGTAAAGTGTGCATACGCAAAAAATCCAGGGCAAAGTCCATATTTATAAAAACTGTTTTTGTGGAAAAGTGCTTGGCGCCACGTCAGCGTCTGAGCAGACGTACGCACTTTTGCTTGTCTGATTGCGGCAGGTTTTTGGAAATATTAGCCATTCTTGCTGCACGAAATTGGGTTTAAACATTGACAAGTGTTCTTTTATATGTCTATAACATTAATTAGGCATCATTAAAAGGCAGAGGTCTGAAACTGCTCAGCTGCGCAGAAGGTCAAGATCATTTGCGATTTATAAATTGAACATTCGGAAGAAAGGGGTACGCGCGTTTTCTCCGCGTATGTTTGGTTTATGAATAACACGTACGCATTTTTGATAAATGATCGTAAGATCAAATGTAGGATGGTTTCTACGGAGCATTTTATAAATGAGGCCCCATGTTACGTTTGGTTTAATGACTGTTTGTTATTGGCTAATACCAGCACAAATAATTATAAAAGCCACTTTCAAAACTTCTAAATACATTAAGCTACAGACAACATAAGTAGGAAAATACAGCAGCTATGAATAAACTTTATAAGCGAGCGTATTCATAATGTAACGTATAGAAAAGGGTGCTAAGTTAAGCCAACGTCAGCTGACTCCCCAGGGTTGAAAAAACCCTAGGAGAAAAACCTCCTGGCTTTTTTAACCAGGAGGGAAAAAAGTCCTAGGAGGAGAAAACCCTTGGGAGATATGAGATTTATGTGAAATTTAATGTGTGAAAATGTCGAAATCACATGTGACACATGAAAACATGTTAAAATCACATGCTCACTTGTGAACATGTATGTGTGATTTTGCATGTGTGAAATTTAATGTGTTTAACATGTTAAAATCCCATGTAGAACATGTTGTTTGCACATGGGAAATGTGTGTTTTTTAAAAACAATTGTGTGACTCTCATGGACGTGTGATCACATGGGATTCACACAAAAATTTAATGTGTGTGTGTGTGTGTGTGTGATTTTGCATATGTGAAATCTAATGTCAGCCAACATTAAATGTTGAAAACCTTGGCTGCAGTTTCATTTATTTATATTATTGTTTAAGCCCACAAAAATGTTGCACATTTGAATCATAAACATCGCCTAAAGCAAACCAATCGGATGACAGCACGCAGTATGATGACGCTCTTGTCATTTGTACGTGCAGTACGCTTCAGATGGTCTATGACTCCTCTGTGGTTGTGGTTTCCAAAATGAGACTTCACTAGAAGACGGTTAAAGAACATCATGGTTTATTTCTGAGCGTTGGGTCGTAACAGTTAAACAAAACATATCACCCACTCCTCACTGGTATAAATGGCTAACAATAGATATAAATACACAATAACAGCACTGAAATGTATAAACAAAGCGCTTCTTTTTTCATGTCCAGTTGTATCTATGGTCACAACTTGTTAAGTCCAATGGAAGTGATTCACAAAGTCCGACAGTAGATAGGCACAAAGAAGACCAAAGGAATGAGCCGGAGACGAATACTTACAAACTTGAAGCAACTTGTTGGGTTAGAAAAGGCGATGCAAGACAAATAACAAAGCAGAATCACATCTGGACAGTATTCATAAACGGATGAGATACTTTTGTTTTCAGGAATGGTTGAGAAGCTAAACCACAACACTTGACGTACAGTATTCAGTTTGCTCTGAAAGGCCACGTACACACTGCAGATAAATTTGATTGTCACTCCACACTGTTTTTGCACAAAATCGCTGAATAGTCAACAGCTTTTAGCAAGCGCAAACTGTTTGGTTACACTACTGAATTCTGGAACCGAATTCACTCCTGAAAAATCATTTACATTAAAGGGGACATTTCACAAGACTTTTTTAAGATGCAAATTAAATCTTTTGTGTATGTGAAGTTTTAGCTCAAAATACCATATAGATAATTTATTATAATGTTAAAATTGACATTTTGTAGGTGTGAGCAAAAATGTGATGTTTTTGGGTGTGTCCTTTAAAATGCAAATGAGCTGATGTAATGCAAACACTGATCGCCATTAAATGGTGGTTTGTTAAAATTGAAACTCAATTCTGCTGTCGATTATTATTAGCTCTTTCCCCGCCATTGATGAGTTATCTTGTCAATGGCGGGGAAAAACCCAGAAACTTAGTTTTGATAAACCATTCTCTGCAAGCATGCGAAAAAAATAGGCAATTGAAACCTGGCTCCCCTTGTGATGTCAGAAGGGGATAATCCCGCCACTTAATCTGCACTATTATAGCGATTAACTCATTCCCCGCCAGACTTTTTTTAAAAGTTGCCCGCCAGCATTTTTTGTGAGTTTCCAGGAAAATTTTATTCTAAAAATATATAAACATACAAATATATCAAATGAAAAACAGACCCTCTGCTTTCTAACAAACAAAACGGGGAAATTTTTTTTCACCCTATCTATATTTTTTCCCTGCTTATAAACTCTTAATTTTTTTTTTTAATCAAAAAGCTGAAACAATTGCATTTTTGTGAAGGAATTTTGTTAGAGACCAGATTTAGAACAATTATCAAAACATACACAGTTTAAAATTAGTAAATAACGCTTTGTCTTTTTTTCATAAATTGGGTCAGTGGATTATCGCGGTTTTGCAGATTAACATAAAAATTTGGAAAAAATGTTATGCAAATGTTTTCTCCCAATTGACAAAATTAAGAGAAAAAATTTGCATAAAATTTTTTCCCAATTTGGAAACTCTGTTTTTCATTTGATATATTTGTATGTTTATATATTTTTAGAATAAAATTTTCCTGGAAACTTTTGTGAAAATCACAAAAAATGCTGGCGGGCAACTTTTAAAAAAAGGCTGGCGGGGAATGAGTTAATCTCTATAATAGTGCAGATTAAGTGGCGGGATTATCCCCTTCTGACATCACAAGGGGAGCCAAATTTCAATTACCTATTTTTTCACATGCTTGCAGAGAATGGTTTACCAAAACTAAGTTACTGGGTTTTTCTTTGACACATTTTCGATGTTGATAGAAACACTGGGGTTCCAATTATAGCACTTAAAACATTGAAAAAGTCAGATTTTCATGATATGTCCACTTTAAATCTGTAGCGTATACAGAGTTATCAAAACTGTTTTTTAATGCAGTGATGTCGCTTTCTTTCTGACCCTGACGGCTTGTACGAGGTGCGAGAAAATCACAAAAAAATGAATCCAGGATGTTAAAGTCCTAAAACACAATGCTATTTGAAATCAGCAGTTTTATATACATAAATAAAATGACCGTTTATACTAATACTGTCCTTCTGTGATCAAAAAAGCCTCACATAGGATCAAGTCACAAAATTGAAGCTAAAAATATCAAATCCATGAATGATTTACAGCAATCATTGCTATGGTCATCACTACAGTATGTGAAGCGTTCAGGAGTGAATCCTGCATGAATAATCAATTTAGAGGATTCATTCACTTCCAACCCAGCGGGCACCTTGATATCAATTTGACATCAAATATTAGTCAAGACTTCATAATGGATGACAGAGGAAGTAATTCCTAAACGAAAATTGGTTTAATTTATATGTAGGTCAATATCTATGACGTTCAGTTTACATCAATTGCCCACTGTGAAGTCGTGATGGACCGATATATCTGCCGATATTTGTAAAAATTCGACCAATAAATCTTTCTGTTCCTTAACTGTTGTTTTCTTTATGGAAAGAAATAAACTCTGATGCAAAGCCAAAGTCTGACAGACAGTAAAATTTCCAATAATTATTCACTTTTTAATGTGAAGTTACACACAACAACACCCAGTTGTGCAGCAATATCTGTCATCCACATTATATATGTCTTGTAGATATTTTTCAAGTACTTAAAAGGGGTATGTCTATAAATATTATGCTTCATCAATTTTCTCTCATTTTGTTTGTCTCTCATTTGTCTTTATTTCTGTTAAATCGGCCTTTATATTGCTCACACATGCTTTCTCAATATCGGTATCAGAAAGGCCATAAAAAATAAAAACTATATCGGTCGACCACTACTAGGAAGTTTCTGCGATGTGTGTGTGGCAAATCAGACGCAACAATCGGCTCAGACACCTATTCACATGTACAGTACGATAACTGCTGGTAATATATCTCTCGAATCACATCTCACGTGATGCACATCTTACGTTCCTCCTATATCTATACAAATAATAATAAAAAACGCTCTCGTATGATCCGCTCTGGCCACATTTAGGTCTGTACAAGCAAATAAAATATGAACTCTTTTAAAACACCCATTTCTGTTAACAAAATAATCTGATCCATTAAAAGTTCACATAGCAAAAAGGTAACAGATCTCCATATATTTATATATTTATACTACAGTATATATACACACACATACATACTAGTTTGGCAGACAGAACATGAATTAGTTCTTTATTGTAAACAGCTCTCTGATTTTCTTTCTCACGTTCACACGCGACGTCCTTTTACATTCATGATTCCAGTCTTAATACTCAACGTTTGTGCTTGTAGAAAAGTTCTGGGGCCAAGTTGTGGCACATAGACACCGACTTGACCCCAGAGACCCGCGGCATTAAAGAGACACATGGGCAGAGACACAAACAGGAAGTGGAGGAGGTGGAAACAGGAAGTGGAGAAGGCCTTTTCTCCTCTCATGAAAACACTTCTCCCTTATCGTTGATATCCTGTAGATGTGGTGCGCTGATCTCGATCGAAACCTCCTCGGTTGACCCGAGCCCTCAGCGCACACCGATCTCTGGAGCGAGAACAGAGGACTTTTGGGATTTGGAGGAAAGGTAACCTCAGTTCTCCTCATCCGGGATGTCCTCCTCTCTGACGGCCTTCTCCGGGATCGCCCCAAGACTGCGGCGGCCCTTAGGCTCGGACGACCCCTTCACCAGGTTAGACGTGAGGGCGGCGTAGTGGATCTGTTTCAAGTTTTCCAGCACTTCTGCACGGGCGTGTTTCAACAGATCGGCCTGGCCCTGAGCAAAGACAGCAAAGAGACGTAAGCCAAAAAATGATATACCTCGAATAGAAAAAAAACTTCAATATTTACACACCCTCATGTCGTTCCAAACCAGCATGCCTGACTTTTTTCGCCTGAATACACATGGGTTTGAACCAACATGAGGGCGAGTTGCTTAATTACTAAAGCGTTGTGTTTGCAGCGTAAAGGTCTTGAGTTTGATGAACACAAGGTCTTTGGGTCTTGGGAACACACATAAACCTCATTCACACAGCACTTTGGTCCCAGAAAATTGGCATATATATGTATGAGGACAAACATGTTTCGTAAATGTCCTGTAACTGCTTCCGTAAAGAGGACCTAGTAACATTGCCGTAACATTTACTGAAAGCATTGTGTAAACAAATTACAGAAACAATGCCATAAGGGGCGTACCGTAATGAGGACGCTAGGGGTGGCATGGTTTACAAAGCCCACGGTTTGGTTTGTATCACGGTTTTAGCCTTACGGTTTTCGGTTCTTTACTGTTTTTGTTGTTGTTTTTTCTTTTAATCGTTAACACTCCAGAAATTTACTTCAGCATATGATATATAGCTTAATTATCCACAATTTAAAATACAATATTAACAAAATTGTTATTCCATTTAATTATGCACAAACTAAATTTGACTTGACGTTAAGCTAATTTTTGGGACTATCTTCCGACATGTTCCGAACCGAAACAAGCGAACCGAATGTTTGGATGTTTATTCATGTACCATGCCACCCCTAGAGGACGCGCATCATCACAACAAGAAGTTTTTGTTTAGCTCTTTGACACAAGGGAATTACATGAAGATTAACATGCATGATGCAAAAAATGTCTGCAAACTGGACTGAAACCAGCTGCTTTTTACTGTCCGCACTGAAGCAAGGAAGCTCTATGCCGTAGCCATCAACAAGTTGCTGTTTCTTCTTCGTTTGTGGGTTAACTTGTCAAGCTTCTTCTTCATTGATGGTTGCGCTGCTACTGTGGTTACATGCGTGGATACTGCCTACCAGCGGTCTGCAAGTGTATTTGCACGTTGACGTGGACGACGACGCAAAAGTATAAATGAAAACCGACCCGGAAACTATGCCGTAGGACCTACGCACAACCATAAGGAGCCCTAACACAGTGCTTCTCAAATAGTGGGGCGGGACCCCCAGGGGGGGCTCAAAGCGACACCAGGGGGGGGGGGGTGTGCGAGACCCTGGGGAAAAATACTTTTTCAGGAAGTGATTTTTTTTGCACTGTCACTTAAAGACATTACACCCCAATCACGCTGATAAGTTTTTATTATTATTTATTGATTATATTTAATTTAATTTTTCAGTATCAAACGGTCAAAAATATTATACTTTAAACAAGGATTGATTTTTTTTAGGCAAATTGATGCATTTTAAGACTAAAAAACAATGTTAATAAAGTTATTCTTTGCTGTAAGTTGATCAATATTTCTTTTTTTGTGTTTTCTTTAATGTTAATAAGGATACAATGTTTTGCAGATGTGTCATTTTATAGATAAATTATACTATTTACAGTCGCGGCGGAGAGTTGGGGGGGGCGCGAAATGTTTACTTCTTCCTAGGGGGGGGGGGGGCGTGACAGAAAATAATTGAGAAGCACTGCCTTAACAGAACAGCGCGTCATGTGCTCCGTATAATCCTATCATTAACAAAGATGCACGTGCAAGAGAAAAAAAAAATGGATTGTAAGCAAACTTCACACGCTGCGGAAAAAACTACCAAGTGCAGGACTTTAAATACGTCACGTGTCTTCATGGGATCTTTACGATATGTGTGTGATAGCACAGACAGATTCCGGAAAAATCATTGGCAGTGAAAATGAACCAAATCAAACGATACCGGAGGCATTTTCCGTAATCTCTTTGTGAAAAAGGGCTTTTTAACTACAACACTTTCATTTTTGCGGTAAACATTACCTTAACACCACTTTTATTTACAATCAACTAAATATAGCTATTTTTCTGATCTCGCATAATTTCCCATAATTGCAAAACTTAAAAAGGTCTCATAAATAAATTATCCAATAATCTGTCAAGATACATAGAGCGGACAACTATCTCTCTCCTGACTTTTTACTTTTTTCAAATTTCTTTGCATATTTCTGGAAATGTGAAATCCTGCTGGGACTGCATTTGGGTTGTAATCATTAAATATCACGGCTGTGCGAAACTGACCATATATCAGTCATTTTGGAATGAATTGCAATATACGAAGAGTTTAGTTCCAAAACGCAATAAATCCATTTTGACTAATTTGGGTAAAAACTTGTTTTCTATTCCAAGAAAGTGACAAGATGAAAACCACTTTCTGTTACAAACTTTCACATATCATCTTTAGGTTATAATAACATTAAAAATGTAAATCCATAATTTGATTTTCAAAGATTTATTATTAAAAAAATGCTATAAATCTATTGAATCAATATATAAATGTGCATTCATCTTTGCCATGTTATATTCATTTAGTTGACTAGTGGTACTGATGAAAAAATAAACATTAATGGCATTAATCAAAACACTTACTTTGTCATATTAAGAACACTGTCATTGCTGCTGTCATCTTTGGGACGTCGTTGCTAAAAATTTTTGACAGCGATCAGGCGTAAAATGTTTTGGTCCTACTAGATTTTCGTTGACTTTGAGTAAAATAATGGAAAGTTTTTCATAAGATCCGCTGGGGTCAAAGTGTTAGCATGACAGAAGCTTGAAAACCAGGATTCAGTGTGTATTCAAAGCGGCAACATTATTGTTTACATGCGTGGAATGGTGCGCTGTGATTGGTTGAGCAGATTTATTGCATTATGCAGAGAAGGAGGACTGGCGTTTGTCGCGGTTTGGAAAAAAAGATGACAGAAAAACACGGCGGATATCGGATTTTGCATATATTTAAGAATTTACTTTTAAATACTGACCTGATACAATACTGATTTTGGCGGCAACTATTTTTTTTTAAACGGCGTTTATCGCGTTTTGGAACCAAACTTTACATATTATAAATATCTCAGTTTTTTCTACAAAGTGGAATAATGTTTACATGCAGCATCAATCCTCATTTGAGATCTCAAAATTACATTTATTAAAACAACATATGATGTAAAATAAAATTCAAAGACAGGGTTTTCCTCCCTAGCTGCACAATAGGGCTGTCAATCTTCCTCTATTATCCCATTCGAATTTCATTCATTATTTTTTTTAAATATTCGATTTATAATCGATTATTTAATGCTCAAATTTGACTTATTAATATTTACTATGTATCTATCAACACACACTGTAAAAACGGGCTTATGCATTGCCAATGCAACTATGAGCTCGTAGTTGACATGTTTTAAATTATGTCCACTAGAAGCATTGCAGTATTACTAATAAACATGTAATTATTTACCAACAGGTGATAGCTTTCTTGGTAATTAATGAGTAAGCTTAGACACAAAATTAATAAAGTTGTCAACATTAATGAAGATTTTCATTGTCAACACAACAGTTCTCTTTGTTCTCGTATGAGGGCTGCATAAATCGCATCATTAGTTATACAATACTTACACACATCACACACATCCCCTGGCCTCCAATTTCACTATTCCTTTTTCATTTAAACACGCCTTAGAGCAGTGTTTCTCAAACTTTTTCAGCCAAGGGACCACTTTATCTTCCAATTTTTTTTTGAGGACCACCTAACAGAATCCCAATCTAACACGCCCCCAAAACACAACAAAAAAGGAAGGATAAGCTCAATTTAAATTTAATATGCAACTGTTTCAAGTCAAAAACACATTTTTTAAACACAAATCATATGTTCAGAAATTATTATATGAATTTTATTTCATTTGAAAAAGTAAATGTGAAATGAGTTGCAGCTTAATATGAACAACAAACTGCACATGTGAAAAAAAATTAAACATACTATAACTGCCTAGGTTCCACTTAATGTCATTCCAAAGAGCCATTAGTTTAAAACTGAGGTGGTGGGTATATGGGTATCTATGATTGTAACTATGGTAACAATAAAATGTTCCCCTTATCTCCAAAATCACTGAAATTACAGGGATTTTACACATGAAACAAAAACTAGTACATAACAAAACTAAAAGATATGTGGATTTCAGCTGCTTTTAGTTGAGGCTTGATCTTTTCTTTTGAGTCCTCTTTGGTTTAGCCACCGATCCACTTTTAGGTTTTTAAAACAGAATGGCAAGAACTGATATCACAGTTTCGCAAGTGCATTAAAAATCGACTTAAATAAGTGATGATTTTGTATAAAAACTTGCCTAGTTTGGGTCATCTTTTGGCGGACCACTGGGGGGGGTTTGGCGGACCACTAGTGGTCCGCGGACCACACTTTAAGAATTACTGCCTTAGAGGAAGTGGAATCTTGAACAAGTATTTTGTCACTGGTCAAAAACACAAACTTATCCAAACAAATTAGCATGTAGAACAAAAGTAAACCAAAGTGCGCTGCTTAATCTAACTAATTTGGCATGAGGAAGGTCATTTCTGACCGTATAGATATAAACGGTATTATCTCATCCTTTCCCAGTGGTGAAAAATACAGATGCATTACCAAGACTAGAGCTATATAATCCAGCCCTACTGAATACAGATGTTATCGGCAACCAATGATTCGATCACTGAAACCACGCTGCATTTGTTGTGTAAACGATATGCGCCATATAACACATCAACGAGCTTATAATGTTACCATTACACATTAGACAAGGGTTTTAAACTAATCCATGGTTATTTCTGTTTTGTAGTAAATGAGAAAAGAGAGGTTGATCTGTGATGGAGACAATTTCTCAAGCATCATTTTAACACAACAGTTTTGTTTCCAATAACCGGATCGTGTAATCTCATTCACCTTTTCATTATCATTCATATTCGTTAAACAAAGCAAACTGCCACCTTGATAGTCTTTTAGCACTCATATCTGAAATTCTGTTCAGCATGTGTAATGCATGTACGCCGCTGACCTCTGTTTTAAAGGGTGCACATATTTTGAGATTTTGTGCAGAATTTGTGCACCGCTTTCCATTTTGGAAATCAATTACTGGGCATTCTTTTGCTCTTTCATTTGGTTTTAAAATGTTACAGACTGTTTGTCCTTGGTTGTATAACCCTGTATTGAACAGATGCATTAATGATGAAACCGTGTTGAATGAGATTACCTTCAAAATGGTGATGTTCCAGGTAAAGCTCTCCACAGATTTATGGAGTTTTCGTCCCTTCAGACCTTCCTTCATGGCCATGTCATGCAAATTCTCGTGAAACTCCATCGCTGAAATGACAAATTCAAAGTCAGAGCTGAATGATAAAGCTAAAATATGATCAGTACCTCAATGTTACATTATCGGTTTTGATTTTGAAGAAGATTTAAAGATGTGTTTGCACCAATAAGTGCAATAAATATTTCAACCAAATTCAAAATAAGAATCAAAATATATTTAAAAACAAGGTAAAAGTTTTTTTATATTAAAAGAAGACCCTGAAATAACAATAGACAGGATTATAATATTTATCATGTATCAAAACGTCAATGCTTTGAAGTTTTGAAACAATACATTAAAATAAAGGAAGACTCCACTTTAAAAAAAAAAAAAGGCTTATTTTAAAAAAATAATGATCACCATCTCTGTTTGAAACATAAAATGATATGTTAGATTTAGGGTTGCTTTAATTATGTTGGTTGAAGTCAAAAGAAATCAAACTTTTTAACTCATTCCCCGCCAGCCATTTTTTTAAAAGTTGCCCGCCAGCATTTTTTTTATGATTTTCACAAAAGTTTAACAAAATGCCTTACAGAAATATTTTCTTCTAAAAATATATACACATAACTTTCATCCTATCTATATTTTTTTCTCTGCTTATAAACTATTAAATATTAAATATTAAAAAAAAAAATTTAGCAAAAAGCTGAAATAATTGCATTTTTGTGAAGGAATTTAGTTTTAATTAATTTAACGATTATCAAAACAAAGGTTTAAAATGAGTAAATAACATTTTGGCTTCAGTTTTTTCATAAATTGGGTAAGTGTGGGTAATCGCTGTATTGCAGATTAACATACAAAATCTTCAGAAACACGTTTTTATGCAAATGTTTTTTTCTTAATTGACGAGATAACTCGTCAATGGCGGGGAAAGAGTTAATGTTGTTGCCTAATAACCGATTTGTGTTTATTATTACCAATGAAAAGTTACAAATTATATTAACCGAATGCTCTCTGCACGTATTTTATGTTCATCAAATACTTTCGCTTCAAATCTGCTTAATCCTGGCCTCAGGCTTTGTTTGCTGGATCCATCAAAAGTCTGATAAAAAAGTTCACAAGAAACATATCAGATGCACTTTTTTTTTTGCCTCTGAGCTCTTAATATATATATTTTATATTTGACATCACTGTACCCTAGTTCAGATTCAACTTGTTTGCAGAAAGGTTTGGGTCAACAAACACAGGCGGTCGTGCATGTAATGCACTTATAACATGCTTTGTTCTTTGACAACGTCAGTTACCAGGATCAAAGAAACTATGGGATGCGAGTTCAAAAAACACATTTACTTCCTGTCATCTACACCGCTATTTTATCCTGTTGGTTTGGATTAAAGGCTCACGACATGAATACTGGCCTATTGTGTCAAATCCAGCTGATCCACCTCATTGTGTTCTTTGTTTAGCTGATACAGTGTCAAGTTTCTCCTTGAACTGCACCAAACAAACCAAGATGCTAAACACTAGTGACAAGATAAAAAACAGGCATCCAGTACACATTCAAAACAGTGAGGAGAGAGAGAGAGTGAGAAAGAGAGATGAGGAAGGATATGAGAAGATGTGAGCGTGGGTGCAACAGAGGGACGTCGAATTATTCCAAACCGCATTAACACAAAGAACGTGAGAAGAGATTTGTAACTGAAAACACAGTTCTGATTTTTTGTTTGTCTCTCCAATGCACTGACATAAAGAATGGGTTAAATTGTGCTGATGCAAGTTGTCATTTATAATAATAACTATTACAAAGACGAAAAACTTACATTAATACAGTACATCTATATAAAACTAAATATTTTTAAATATACACACTACAAAATGCTGGGTTATTTTCAACCCAGCGTTGTGTCAAAAAGGGATGAGCCCAACAGCTGGATTGAAATTAACACAGAAAAGGTTTATATTTGACCCAATATTGGGTTAAAACAACCCAGCATTTGGGGTTAAAACAACTCTGCATTTTGGGTTAAATTACAACCCAGCATGCTGGGATCGTTCCTTTTGACCCAATACTGGGTTGAAAATAACCCAGCATTTTTAAATGTACATAAGAAGCAAAACTGTGATTTTGTAGGTTTGATAGACATTTTAAATCTTTAGATTTATCCTATTAAATGATACACCATGGGTCTTCAACAGGGGGTCCAGATTCCCTTGGGGGTCCACACTGCAAAAAATTATGTGTTAACCCTTCACACATTGTGTGTGTCATGCCATCCAAGGCATTATTTCATGTTAAAATAAATGAAAGGGACAACACAAGTTGTGTTAAAGGGACACAAGGCAGCATTTTTATGTTAATAAATCATTTTCGTAAGTCGGTATATGGTTAAATGACTCATTACATGACGAATTAAGACTCTCTCGCCCGGCCCTACCGTCTGTAGGAAGAATACCCCACTTGCAAGTTCGCTGTATCCGACCCGGTGTCCTTCAGTCTCGTAAAGTCTCAGATATAGAAAGCATTTACTCCCAGACATTTAACCAACTCATTTAAATTTCACTCATTGTAACTGCGTTACTTGATTTTAAAAAAAAAACTTCGTTACATGTTTATTACCGCTAAAAGTAGTGGAATTACAGTAACAGAATTAATTGTAATGCATTACTCCCATCACTGTTTTTAACACAACTTGTGTTGTCCCTTTCATTTATTTTAACATGAAATAACGCCTTAAATGGCATGACACACACAATATGTAAAAAATTAACACATTTTTTGCAGTGCATGGTGGTATTTGTGAGGTTCCTCTAAATTTATTTTTAATTCAAAATATTTTTTGAAAGATGAAATGCATTAATAGGCTAATAATAAAAATAAAAATAAACTTGATTAAAATTAAGGTTCCCCTGTTAAAATCTATTTAGTAATTTTAAAGGAGTAGTCCACTTTAAAGATGGGGCCCATTGACTTACCATAGCATTTTTTTGTCCTACTATAAAAAGTTAATGCACCCCATCTTTAAAGTGGACTACTCCTTTAAAATGTTATGTATATGTTAACAGTACGCATCAGTGTATACAAAAAATTGAAGTTTAATATCTTTGTAACGGCACCATAATAACAAAGTATCCAAATCCAGTCTTAATTTGATACATGTACACTGTAAAAAACGCCCTGTTGCACTTATACAAATTATACAAATTTTTAAGTGTATAACTTGAATTTACAATTCATTTCAACTTTAACTTTCTAGTGAGGAGTTGATATAAAATATAAAAGTTGAATTAGCTTTAATTGTTTTTTTTTAATAATTTATAGCAACTCCTCACTAGTCAAGAAAGTTGAAAATTAATTGTAATTTCAAATTTATTAACTCTTTGTCTGACTTTGTCAATTAAGAGAAAACACTTCCCTGCCGATGACGAGTTTTTACGGCAATCTATATTTCCGCTATTATCCACTAGGTGGCACTATTACACAACTTTCTTCATCCTCATGTTGTTTATTCTGTTGTACACAAGCAAAGATATTTTGAGTTCACTCGTCAAAAAGGGGAAAAGCCTCCCTGCCAATGATGAGTTTTTCTGGCAATTCGTATTTCCGCTATTATCCACCAAGTGGCGATCTTACCCAACTTATAAAACCCGGAAGCAACCCTTAGGGCAAACAGTAAGAACTCTGTGTATGTTTTGATCATCGCTCTTAATCTGATCTCTATCAAAAGTCCTTTACAAAAATGCAATTATCTCAGCTAATTTGTTTTTTTGAAAAACCTACCCATATTTGAGAGGTTACAAAAAGAACAAATGAGGATAGGATGAAACTTTTTTTCCGTATTTTCTGTTTGAAAGCAGACAGTCTGTTCTTTTATTTGATATATTTTAGATTATATATTTATAGAAGAACATTTTCTGGAAGGCCTTAAACTTTTATAAAAAAATGCTGGCGCTGGCTGGCAACTTAAAAAAAGCTGGCGGGGAAAGAGTTAAGTAAGAATTGTACAGTGTACTGGGGGTCCCTACTCCTCCTTTATACCTATTAAGGGGTCCTTGGCCTGAAAAAGGTTAAAGACCTCTGATATAAACAGTTTCATACATAGTCTCCTAAAAATTCCTATTAACCTGTAAATCATTGTTTAAAGAATGTTAAGATATTTGATTAACATTGATTAACAAAAGTGATGTTCTCTGCCACAAAAAAATATATGTGAAAAAATGCATCTGGTTATGCAAAACTAAGGAACTGTCCTTACGCATTCTGTTTAGACTTTTTAAAATTGTAAGCCTACATACACATGCATGAGACAAACACATTTAAAACAAATTAACTTTTGACATGTAGCACAGCAGACCAATCAGATGAATCTGGGGGTGGTGCAGTATAAATGCCTCTAGTGTATTATGCACATTAACAGTCTATGGGAGTTAATGCATCCATAAACATGCTTTCAGTTCAAGGCGTCTTCTTGTTTTTAATGCAACAGGGAAAAATCCTTTCATACATTTAAAGATGTGCAAACTCAGCAGCCAGAACGATCTCACTGCGGCCCTGTAAAACCCTTTTTACTCCCCACCAGCACCTCACTAACAGCACATCAGCGATTTAACCATCAAAAGCTCTCTAGATGCAGATCGCTGGCCAATGAGGCAGCACACACGCCCAAAGAGACAGCGTTTGACTTCTTACAAATACACCAACAATGCTCAAGAGGGTACGGGCATTACCGTGAAGAGCTGCGCAAGATGATTTGTATTCATTCTTGATATTATTTTTACACACGGTTACCCTCAGCGGCCGAGGGTCCTCGTGTCTGTGAGCCCCTCGGATTTGATGGCCGTAAGTATGGAGAGGCGCTGTCGGTTTTGCGATCGTGCCAATGAAGACGGCCAGTGGCACTCTGACTGCTCTTCATTGCAGGGGTTGCCTAGCAACATACTGTAGGTAGGGCGGGAAAACCCGGCTGTCATTCCACACACACGATTCCTGAGCAGCATCTCTGTGAGTGCATGCTCTGTGGCACGTTCAGACAGCATGAAAGAAAACCACAGCCCCTGAACGCTCATGCGGGGAGGCAGCATGCTTCTGAGACACCTGCGTGTCACTTCATGACCCTTTAAATCATGTCAGATGGGAAAATAAAGAGGCTCGTGTTGAGTCTGTCAGCCTCAATGACTACGTTTACATGTACACCAATAATGTGATTATTTCCAATATTCAGAGTAAGGACTTAATCGCAGTAAGATGTTTACATGACTGGAGCTATACCTCTTCACTTCTGTGTTTATTATTTACACATATCCCAAACCAGAGCACAAATGATGAACTCATATACTGTCCACTATTTTAATTTACTTATGGACATTTTTTGTAATTCTGTGCTGTGATGAAGACAGAAATATTATGATAGTGCATGTAATGGTTTTATATGCTACAGCTGCGCTATTTGAGTTGTTTCTGGATGAAGCCAGACTGCTGACAGTGAGTCGTGTTGACAGAGTTCAGGGAAAACTTCTTAATGTCAAGTTTAAAATTAATTCACGCTTAAGCACTTCAGTTAGTTGCGGTATAGATGCAATTAAAGTGTTTACATGGCCGCATACTGTGTACGCCACCTGTATTAATACAATTATACTTGCTGCAATTATGAGCAATCGCATTATATTTATCAAAGTATTGTGTTTACATGAGTATAATCACAATATTGCCAAAATACCATTAAAATGACATTATGATGGTGCATGCAAATGTGGTCAATGACAAGAGCAACATGCCTTTAACTGTTTATCAGTCTTTTGTGATTGTTGCGGGCAAAATCTTTGATCTTGCAGCACTTTTTTTTTTTTAAATGCAAACGAATATGCAGGATATTTATGCAATTTTATTCAATGAAATTGCGGGAACTTGCAAAGATTGCGGGAACTTGCAAAGATTGCGGGAACTTGCAAAGATTGCGGGAACTTGCAAAGATTGCGGGAACTTGCAAAGATTGCGGGAACTTGCAAAAATGGCGGGAACTTGCAAAGATTGCGGGAACTTGCAAAGATTGCGGGAACTTGCAAAGATTGCGGGAACTTGCAAAAATTGCGGGAACTTGCAAAAATTGCGGGAACTTGCAAAAATTGCGGAATTCCGGGAACTTGCCAAAAATTGCGGAATTCCGGGAACTTGCCAAAAATTGCGGTAACTGGCAAAAAATTTCGGGAACTTTTACTTTCTGCTAAGATATATGTGATTTTTGCAACGAAAAAACGGGGATTATGAAATCATGCAATTTGCGCACGGAAATCTGTAATTTATGCTGTGTATTTGAAAAAATGCGGGCCCCGAATATTTATTGCGTTGAATCATGCGATCGCATAATCAAATTTTCTGGAGGGACTGGTTTATATAGTGCATGCAAAAGTTTCATGCAAACTTTGTTCTTATCTGAAGAGCAAATTGCGTTGAATGAAGGTGCCTTAAATGATATAATCTGTAGTGATGTATTCTGACAAAATAAATGTTTTGAAAGTCATATATAAACACGGACTGTGTTGCTCACATGCTCAGTGCGCCGCGGGGTGCCGCTCACGTAGTTCAACATTAAATAACATAATATTGTTCCTCAATCGTTAGCGATTAACGTTGGCTGCTAACGTATAATTTGCATCTTGAAGTAGACTAAGCTTGCGCTATTTAATGTGCACGTCCGGTGTATGATACCTCCGAGTTGTCCTAAATGCGACACGGCGCTGCTCTTCTCGCCCGCTGTGCAACCTCCTTTACATAAATAAATGATAATGTTTGAAGAGTTTGGTTCCGTGGCGCAGTGAATCCATTTTGACAAATTTCTGTAAAAACGTGTTTTCTGTACCAAGAGGGTGACAAGATGAGAGCCACTATTTTCTGTTGCGGACTTTCACATAGCATGTTTAGGTTATAAAAACATAAAAATTTCAAATCCATAACTTTATTTTCAAAGATTTATTATAAAAACGAATTATTTTTTCCTCAAAATGCAATAAATCCATGACAAGTTTTTTTTTTCAAAATTCTATAAATCTATTCAATCAATGTATAAATGTGCATTCATTTTTGCCATTTTATATTAATTTAGTTGACCAGTTGTACACACTGATTAAAAAAATGAACATTAATGCCATTAATCAAAATACTTACTTTTTCATATTAGGAACACTGTCATTGCTGCGGTTATACTTGACGTCGTCACTTAACATTTTTCGCAGCGATCAGCTGTGATTCTCGTTGACTTTGAGTAAAATTATGTAAAGTTTTTCATAAGATCCCTTGGGGTCAATGTGTTAGCACGAGAGAAGCTAGATGCTGTCGGGAGAACAAGTATGATCGTCTCCTGAGTGCCTCTCGTGTAAATTATTAAATGTTGATGGCTTACGTTTCTTTCCCTTCACAGAAAACCATCACAGGTTTATCAATGCTATTAAAGTATTATTTCGTTTTTGTTTGTTTGTTGATCATGAAGTACAAAGTAGATTGTTTGTTTACACTGGTGGAATGGTGCGCTGTAATTTGTGGAGCGGATTTATTGCATTCTGTGGAAAAGGAGAAGTGCCGTTTATTGCGTTTTGGAAAAAATGGGAGAAAAGATGACAGAATAACACGGCGGATATTGGATTTTGCGTAAAATTAAGAATTTACTTTTAAATACTGACCTGATATAATACTGATTTTGGCAGTAACTCATTTTTTTTTTCAAAAATGGCATTTATTGCGTTTTGGAACCAAACTCTTCATTTTTTATTTATGTTGGCGGTCCCAAATTGAGTTATATTTTAATAGATCTATAGTATTTCAATCACAAAAAAATGACTTAAATTACTGGTGAACCTATAATAGTTGTACCTATATAACTCGCTGCCAAAAAAATCCATTGTAGGATTGATAGCTCATGTGATTGACCCAGAATGAACTGAGTGCCCATGAAGCCAACATGACAGCATCCAGGTTGATGGAAAGAAAAGACTTACAGATGGTCATCTCCAGATACATTACAACTCCTTAAGCGTGTCATCTCATCCTCTCTGTGCTAAGACAGATCATCGCTGTGATTATTAGCAGCAACCCACATATTTACAAACATTTACAGAAACAAATATTGCATTTATCTCAGAAAGGCCTGGAGTCCTATAAAGACAGTATGTTTTTTATTCTGACTGTAGATCAGTACATGGGAGGTCTTGTGTTGCTTTTCTTTGTGTGGTATGACATCGCTTGCTTGCTTTACTTTGGCTTGGTTTGCTTTTCTATTGCAGTTTAGTGACGCTTTAAACTGGGCGGCATTTAGACTTATCATTATAATTGCACCGCCTCTACTGCCGTGACATCTTCGTAAACACGATACAAACAAATGATTTTTGCCACTATAAGGGAGTTTGGAAACTGGTACAACAAAGCGCAAATGATGACATCACTTAGTTTGCTCGACAACACACGCACGATGTAAGCTAATCTTGCATTTAACAAAGACACTGTTAGTGACGATTAAATCTGACCAATCAGTGATCTGCAGTGTAAAGGTCAAAGTATAGTCCGTTTCATGCATACACGAGGGGCCACGCGATGACGCAATTTTCATCATGAGAAGAGTGTGCACGTATTGTACACACACTACTGAATTTTTGGCACGCATGCGCATACATGAGTATGTGGGCCATGAGAAGTTTTGCAATTTGTCGCAATGGGTTAGCGCAGCTGTATAAGTCAATTAAACTTGGCTGTGCATACGCATAAAACCAGACTATAGCCAGGGCTTTAGACAACACATTTTAGTATCGAAATCTCAACCAAGGTGCTACTAAAAAGTACTAGTTAGTTACACCATATACACCCACTTTCCTTATTCACAATTAGCTCTACCTCCTGATAAAATTCCCACATGATTGACATCGGACCATGAGCCATTAGCACATTTTCTGCCTCCGATCTGTCACAGCTCATGTGAAAAAATGTTTTTCATTGAAGACAGTAAAGTGTGGAAGGCTGTGACTGGATGCTTAGGAAAGGCGAGAAACTAGTGAGATTGATGTATAGTGTTTGCTTCAGATCAGACGAAGCGGTTTCTCTGTGCGCTTGTGCTGGGACAAAAGAGGATTAATATTTGATGTGGCCACAGAAGGTGGAAATCAATGAGGGCTTTGTGGTTTACTCACACCCTTTTAAATTGCACTAAAAGTGCTAAAAGGAGCGATGTTAAGTCCAGGGATTGTTATGCGGTTGCTAGGGTTTGCTAGTGGTTGCTATGGAGTTGTTAAGGTGTTCTGAATGGATATTAGAATGTTGCTAAGGTGTTCGGAGCATTGTAGGGTTGCTAAGCGGATGCTGGAGTCTTCCCGTTGGTTGCTATGCAGTTCCAAAGGTATTGGAGCATTGCATTAGCAGAACGAAGGTTGTGGGTTCAAATGCCAGGGATTACACATACTGAAAAAAATGTAACCTGGAATGCATTGTAAGTTGCTTTGGATAAAAGCATATATGTAATGTAATGATTACTACTGTAGATAAGAAACTACTGTGCATCAATATCTCATTTCTTATTTATGAAATCAAACAAGAAAAGCATAAAATGACACCTGTGACATTGGAAAGCAAATATATATGGTATGATGCTGTCGATGAGTCGATGCTGGTGTGACTAATGGTCTGCTGTTGTTTGTTTCGGGCGTGGCTGTAATAATTGTTTACTGAGAAAACACACAGTGAACTCTAACAGCCACCGTTTTACAATTTCATCAGCTGAGATCAATGAGGAAAAACACTGCCAGCCTTCCGGATCGATCAGCTGCCAATCACTGTCACCTAGCAACAAAAACCCTGAAAATAATCATTATCAATGTTTCCAACCCACATCACCACATCTGAACACATGATAATAAATTGTAGGAATGTAATGTATTATTGTTTTTAAAAAGGATCATATGATGCAATTTCATGTTTTCCTTTGGAGTGCTGTTTCTGCATATAGAAGATCCGTAAAGTCCCAAAGAAAAAGTCCCAAAGTCAAGGCTCCTCCAGGCCTTCCTAAAATGCTTCCTTCAAACACACCCCCACGTATACGTCACTGTGTGAGACCGTGTAACACCCCTTAAATGTATACGCGAAGAAAGAAGGCGCCAATTTTAACTCGCTGTAGTATTGTTGCCACGGCCATGTCAATAAGATGCTGTGTTTGGGAGCTGATATTCCAAATATGGTAAGGGGCGTAACATTTCCGTCACACGGTTGAGGCTTTGTAAAAATCGACGAGTTTCAGAAAGGCAGGGCATAGGGGAGCAACAATAATGTAATTTTTTTACTTAAACCACGTAAACACATTGCATTACACCAAATACACCACATAATGTTCTCATTAGCCACTTTAAAGAACCGAACCAGGTCTAGATTAAATTTCGACTAGTTGTCCTGATTTGATTTATCAGATTAGAAGTGATGTTCAAAACAAGATCACGAAGCTTCATACTACACTGTGTACCTAAAAAATCAATGCAATTTCAAAGGGGTACACATATGCACGTTAAAACAACACAAATGCTTGATAAAAAGACGCCGCCTGTTTCCTGCATTCATGCTTCCCTTTCATTTCGGAGCGAATGCAATTGAGGCCGATCTTCAGCAACAGCGTCGTGAATGAATCAGTATTGATTCTAGAGCTTTGATAGGCCGAAGGTGTTTTAGTGCCCTGCTAATGAGCTCACAGACCCCGAGAGCCACTGACACCATTAAAAGTCAAAACCCTACTTGAACGCTGTTTGAAAAACAGAACATCACACAGGTAAAAGAAAGCTTGTGTAATCAGTCGACTATAAAAACAGCATCATTTGTTTTTTATCTATGAGGCTATTCAATACAAGCACACTTGTGTTTTCTACGCTCTATTTCAGGTGATCGAGGGGGTCCGTCGATCGACTTTGTTCTTAGAAACAGCTCTCTGCTGGAGCACTGTTTTTCTTACTCATGCAGTTTTTCTTACCTGCTTTCTGGACCTGCAGTATTTTATCGTAAATGCTGTCCGAGTTTTCCAGCAGCGTCCGACTGGTTTGAATCATCTGAGAACATAAGAAAAGAAGGACATGTAATAAAGAACTGTTTTACTTTATGTAATATCATGATGACAGCTTTGAACTTATTGACATTACCCAATACAAAACATATTACTATTACAACAAATTATACAATATAATGAAATGTAAGTTTTTTAACATGCATAAAATGTCATTTCTTAAAGGGATACTCCAGCCGAGCTTTATTATGATAGAAAAAAGGATCAGGGAACAACGTCTGACTATATACTAACTATATAAACTATAACTATAATAACTATAACAACTAGCTTCCAGTAACGAAGCCATCTTGGACTGACATGTTTCATGTTTTAGCATAGTGAGCTTTGGTTGCCATGGGTACGTTGATCTCGTGAATCCGCGCAGCGCCTCTCTCGTGAATCCGCGCAACGCCTCTCTAGTCAATCCGCGCGGCGCCTCTCTCGTCAATCCGCGCGGCGCCTCTCTCGTCAATCCGCGCAGCGCCTCTCTCGTCAATCCGCGCAGCGCCTCTCTCGTCAATCCGCGCAGCGCCTCTCTCGTCAATCCGCGCAGCGCATCTCTCGTGAACCCGCGCAGCGCCACTCTCGTGAACCCGCGCAGCGCCTCTCTTGTGAACCCGCGCAGCGCCTCTCTCGTGACCTCGCGCAGCGCCTCTCTCGTGCCTCTCTCGTGAACCCGCGCAGCGCCACTCTCGTGAACCCGCGCAGCGCCTCTCTCGTGAACCCGCGCAGCGCCTCTCTCGTGACCTCGCGCAGCGCCTCTCTCGTGCCTCTCTCGTGAACCTGCGCAGCGCCTCTCTCGTGAACCCGCGCAGCGCCTCCCTCGTGAATCCGCGCAGTGCCTCTCTCATCAGTCCGCGCAGCGCCTCTTGCAATCCACACAGCGCCTCTCTCGTTAATCCGCCAGGCGCCTCTCTCGTCAATCCGCCAGGCGCCTTCCTTGTCAATCTGCGCAGCGCCTCTCTCCTCAATCCGCGCAGCACCTCTCTCGTCAATCCGCCAGGCACCTCTCTCCTCAATCCGCCAGCCACCTCTCTCTTGTCAATCCGCGCAGCGCCTCTCTTGTCAATCTGCGCAGCGCCTCTCTCCTCAATCCGCGCAGCGCCTCTCTCGTCAATCCGCCAGGCACCTCTCTCGTCAATCCGCCAGGCACCTCTCTCTTGTCAATCCGCGCAGCGCCTCTCTTGTCAATCTGCGCAGCGCCTCTCTCGTCAATCCGCCAGGCACCTCTCTCGTCAATCCGAGCAGCCTCTCTCGTGAATTGCATTGTTCAAAGTCAAAAGTTGTTCCCCACAGTCAAAAGTTGTTCCCGCTCTCGTCAATCCGCGCAGCGCCTCTCTCGTCAATCCGCCAGGCACCTCTCTCGTCAATCCGAGCAGCGCCTCTCTCGTCAATCCGCGCAGCGCCTCTCTCGTCAATCCGCGCAGCGCCTCTCTCGTCAATCCGCGCAGCGCCTCTCTCGTAAATCCGCACAGCGCCTCTCTCGTCAATCCGTGCAGCCTCTCTCGTGAATTGCATTGTTCAAAGTCAAAAGTTGTTCCCCACAGTCAAAAGTTGTTCCCGCTCTCGTCAATCCGCGCAGCGCCTCTCTCGTCAATCCGCCAGGCACCTCTCTCGTCAATCCGAGCAGCGCCTCTCTCGTCAATCCGCGCAGCGCCTCTCTCGTCAATCCGCGCAGCGCCTCTCTCGTCAATCCGCGCAGCGCCTCTCTCGTCAATCCGCGCAGCGCCTCTCTCGTAAATCCGCACAGCGCCTCTCTCGTCAATCCGTGCAGCCTCTCTCGTGAATTGCATTGTTCAAAGTCAAAAGTTGTTCCCTGATCCCTGTATTCTACCATTATATAGCTTGGAAGATTAAGGACATTCACTAAAATAACTCCAAATATATTGATCTGAAAGATGATGGACATATGTATCTCAGATTGCCCAGAGCTTCGGACACAAATAGTATTTTGTTAAAAAATAGCAAACTGCTTAATTTTTGGCCTGACAGTCAGCAGAGAAAGATCCATAGTGCTCTGCGTTACAGATGAGGAAATTCAGGATGGTTAAATGTGCACGGCTCATTTAATGAAGTTTATTTAACTAAGTTCAGGAGGAGCATGGTCATGTGATTCAACCAATCGGTGCAAAGAGGTGCCTATGAATGGCAGTCCCTCAGCTCTGTCCCGTGACAGATTTTTTGCAGCATTTGGCCCCGCCCATGTGTCGTCACATCCGGTTTCGAGCGTTGTTGTGCGACGACATGCTTTCTCGGCCCGCCACTACTTACTCAGCAAGGATTCATTTCTTTCTACCTGAAAATTTGGGGATATTAACCGACACTTTCCACTTCACACCAGGACGCCGAATCCTACTCTCGCCCCTGCCAGCGAGACGTCCGCCATTTTTTCGCCTCGGTTCCTATCCGGCCCAATCGAGCCGAATCATTAAACAGGGACTGATAGAAGCCTCGAAACGATCACTATTGAACTATATCTTTCGCGCAGATTTAACGCTATGACTAAATGTCTCCTTTCAGACTACTAACCATTTCCCATTGAGCCTCTCGTAGTTACTCATCTAGCAAGCAAGGCCACCGGGCCCAAATTTCGCGGCCTCCAACTTCCACCGTACTCCGCCGAGTACCGGGTTTTTTCCTAATGCCTCTCACCACCGGTGGCAGGCGCTCGGCAGGTCCGGGCCGCGTCCTAGAGCGCCGGTTTCAATCAGTTCCCTCGCCCGCATAACAGTGACTCCCGCTTCCATTTCACCAAATATTTCTGTTATATTCGCCAGCGTCGCAATCCGTTTTCCTCATCTGTATTTTTGTCCATAGGATGTTAACTTCAGTTGCTTCATAGCGTGAGGCTGCCTCCGCTAGCGGCTCAAGCACTGACGCTATTATCTCTCATTCCTCTGTTTTTAGTTCAACCTGTTCTAAATATCACCAAATATAACGGGAGATTGCCTCCGCAGACCACCGATCCTTATTCATTCAGTACCTCCCCATGCAATCGTTTTGAAACGCATGGATTATTAACACAGGGACCCAAAATAGTCATTGGTTTTTAATCGATATAATATATGCTTCCCTTTTTTATCGATATTTTCCTCCGCAACTCGGACTTCTCGATCTCAATGTAGACCCTGTTGATTTTTCTTTCCACGTTACTCTTAAAGTATTGTACTTACATCCTTCGTTTTGTATTGATTTAGCTACTGTACAGAAATAATTTGCTCTGCTTTTCCCTCTAGTTGCAAACCTAATAAGCAACCGCTCACGCTTTCATCACAACGGCAGACTTTTGCGCTATCACCACTGGCCCGAATCATACTTTTAAATCAAATCTGTCAGTCAGTTCTGTAGTTTTTCAAGTCGTGCGATCTCACATTTGCCATTATGTATGTTATCTAGAAGCAGCGTCTCTAGCTGCTGGTGATACGCTACCAGGCGGACCTAACTCGCTTATTACACACTATTTTAGAATATATTGCGTTTTCTCGTCACAGACCCCCAATACGAACTTACTTAAATGGTTTTTCCCGCTATTAAGACGATCATTTACTGCCGACACCGTGCCTCTATCGTGCCCGGCGTTAAAGTGTCGGCTCGTATGTCCTTCTACAGGACTGTGTTTTGTTCCCTAAGAAGTGCACTAACTAGCTCCATCCTTGCCGCCGACGTTAAAAGCTGTTCCTTGTTCGCGTCATACCCTGATGGATTTACAGCTTACCAGGGTTTTTCAGCACCCGCAGCAGCGCGCTCCGCATGTTTCCTTCACGTTAGGGGGTTATTTATTTCAAAATCTAACTCTATATTCGTCACCTGCCATTCGATTCGTTCTTTTGTAGTCGATGGTGGAGCTATGACGCTGATTTTACCATTTAAATGATGTCTGACATTAATCATTGCTTAATTCTGTCCCAGGATCCCGGCATACTCGAAATATATTATTCCAATCTGCCTCTGCAGATCCCCAGCTGTTTAAATCATATGCCGCACAAGGTAATCTCTTAATCTTCCTTTAAGCGTTTTTCCTATTTTTAACCAGCCCGTAAAATAAAAACCTGCAAGTATAGACCATGGGAAAGTTGACATTAGTCTAATACCCTGATTCGCAGCATTCATTTAACGCCCGCTGGCGTAATATAGGCTACCGCATTCAATTCGCATCACGGTTTATTTAACTTGTGGGGAAATCAGTCGCAAAAAAGTTGGGTTTTCGGTTTTATTTAATGTAACTATGCAATTCCCATATTCGCTGAAAAATCTCAATCTAACCACCCGATGCTTTTCCAGCAGATCTCCCTCACAGTTCAAAAAGTTTTAAAGATCCTGGCATTTTGGCATCGCTGAGTGCAAATCATGGACCCATCCACCTCCTTCGGGTTTCTGGGTTTTAAGCTATATTTCGGTCATATAGCGTTGTCGTATTTAATCTCCTTAGCCAGTTTTGTTTTAAATGTAAACTCCTCTCATCTAAAATTTTGTTCTGTCCTATGCTGCTCTGATAGCATTCTAAATAAAATTGAAAACGCTCAAATTTTCTAAATTTGTCAACGAAACACTGCGCCCCTTCGCTATGCTTTTACGATGGTCTTCGGAATCAAATTTAACTGCCACGCATGTGCCAGGGAGCAAATCGTATTAATTTTTTTTTCCCCATCACCGGTAGTTAGCCTGCCGGCATCAGAACTGGATGCAAGTCCATCCCTAGTAAGTCATCATACAAAACCGTTTTTACAAAGTCACCAGCTAAAATCTTGATACCTCGATTTATATTCGGAGACATTTACCCTATCCTCCAAAGGTATTATTCAACGGTAAATCATTTAACCATGAACTCTTTTTTTTCCTCTACACTGTAAAACTCAAATTGTTGGCCCAATTAATTATTTTTTAGTAACTAAGAAAATTGGTTTAACTTGTATATATATATTTTTTGCCCGTCCAACATTTCATTAATTGGATTTTTACAGTGTAAGGAAACCACACCTAGAACTAATTAATTTGCTCGTTTCCAACACCTGAGCATTCCCGCTGTTACCAATCACATTCGCGTGTTCACATGTCAATTCAATCGTGTTTTTTCTAATTGCTCAGCGCTTGCATATCAGCTCTTATTTCACGTAAATTTCTATCAGCATTTGATGCTTGTCTAAACCTCATTATATTGTCATTAAATAACAATAGTTTTCTTTTTAAGCTCTGCTATTTGCATTACTGCACATTTCCCCCAATCAGAAACTATGCAAAGTTTCTTTCTTCTGTTTATTCGTCTTGCCCCTTCAAAGTGCTGGGTGAGCCCCATTTGACCGCAGGTGGGACCTACCCGTCTGGTGCTGTGAGCATTCCAGCTAAAGCTCCCGCAGACGCTGCGAGGGTCCTCCCTGTCAAACACTTAAATTCGATGCCCAGTTTTGCTCCAAAAAATTCACGCCTTTTAATATATGCACTCTTGTTTCGACTGCATATGGGGTCTACCTCTCCGATGCCATGGGCATTTCAGGTCAGTTTCCGGATTTTTCTTTGTTGGGCATCTCATTTATTCAACAGTTAAGTCATTCAGGCTAATTAAGTGGCATTAATTTTTATAATCTAATCTTTGGCAAACCTTCATCAGCTATAAACAACTGTAAAACTCTCACCTGTCATCAAAACTATATTTAGAAATAAGCCCATTCGCCCAAACTCCATGCCGCCCATTACAATTGACTTAATGTCTAGGTGCCTTTCCGCCTTTCGGCTCGGTCACCACTCTCTCTACCACTCCATCCGTACTGCCCGCACGCTGGACGCAGTGTTCATTTTGTGTTTTTTGCTTTTTAAACTGTTCAGGATTTGCAGTCATCTAAAATTTCAGTCCAGTCATCTACCCTACAACTTCTGATTAAAAAGTTCTAAAACCTTGATACAATCTCGTTTTTCTTCAAACAAAGCAAGACTTTCAAATTTAAGAAGGGGCACCTTCTATTTTCAGTTTACCGAACCCCATCCAATTATATAATTCGCTACTAAATTACCTGCAGTACAGACGATCCTGGTCGAAACTTGTTTTGATCCTCTTTTTATCGACAACCGAATTTAATTGGCTACGAGATTTTGGTAAAATTTGTTTTAATCCAGTCTGATATCCAAGCAATTAAATTTTCATTCAGCTAATTCATTCAGCATCAGTGCCCCAACCACTCCCGCTCCAAACGGCCTCTCTAATCAACAAACTTAGGCCCTCAGTTGCCGGATGTCAGAATCATTCAAATTCTACATTAGATTCAACCACTTGCATATCAGAAAATCTTGTGTACGCCTAGTTTGTTTTGTTTGCTTCACCTGCACATTCATTAAAATGAATAAATAATTATATGTATATTTATCTACGTGCGTTTATACTTGTGAGAATACACTGTATGTACAGTATTCGTATATATTTTTTCCCAGCATTTTTTTTTTCACACACAGTTGCACTCTACCGTGCACGTCGTTGTATGGGCTCCCCGTTTGTAGGCAGTGCGGGATTTTCTTCCACCAATTTAAGTTTCGCCCCTTCAAATCGCTGGTCGAGCCCCATCACTCATAATTTTCTTACCTTTATATTTTCATGTTGAATTTGCAACAGGACCTACCCATCCAATGCTGTGAGCATCTCCGCAAAAGCTCCCTTTGGATGCTGCGAGGGTCCTCCTGGTCGGACACCAAATTTTTGCCTTTTTAACCCTATTCTAGAGTCTTCCTGTTTGACTGCAGGCGGGACCTACTCGTTCGATGCTGTGAGTATCTCCGTTAAAGCTCCCTTCGGATGCTGCGAGGGTTCTCCCGGTCGAACACCAAAATTTTTGCTTTTTAATCCTTATATCAAGCATTTCCTTTTTACTACAGGCGGAACCTACCCATCCGATGCAGCGAGCATCTTCGCTCAAGCTCCCTTCGGATGCAGCGAGGGTCCTCCCGGTTGGACGCTTAATTTTGCTTATTTAAAAAATCTATCGTCAAGCATTCCCGTTTGACTGCTGGCAGGAACTTCCCGTCTGATGCCGTGAGCACCTCAGCCAAAGCCCCCGTCAGATGCTGCGAGGGTCTTCCCGGTCAAACGCCTAATTCGAATTTTGCTTGTCTCGCTTATTAGATTTCTCTCCGTCCTCACCAGCATTTCCCCTCTGCATGTGGAGACGTCTCGTTCGATGTTGCTAGCATCTCAACCAAAGCTCTCGTTGGACACTGCAGCGGCCTTCCAGTGAATTGGCCTTAACTTGTTTAATTCCGCACCTTGTTCTAGTTCGCAAATGCGCTCCCCGTTTGACTGCTGGTGGGGCTTTCCCGTCCGATGCTGCGAGCATCTCAGACAATGCCCCCGTCGGATGCTGCGAGAGCCCTCCCAGTCAAACCACTAGTTTTCCCACCGCTTTCTATAGGTCTTTACGCTTACACTTTTTGGGGGGTGTTTTTTCTGGCTGCTGTCTGTCATTTATGTGGCATTTTTGGGGAGTACTCTGGGTTCGGGCTAAAATTCCGAGCTCGGAGCCCTCTCCTCGGACAGCACGCCAAATATGCTTTATCTCATTCCCTATCGATTACATGTTAATGCGAACTCGTGAAATGAAGTTTATTTAACTAAGTTCGGGAGGAGCATGGTCATGTGATCCAACCAATCAGTGCAAAGAGGTGCCTATAAATGGCAGTCCCTCACCTCTGTCCCGTGACAGATTTTTTGCAGCATCCCTCCTCCACCCCATTACCTCACTCTCATCTAGATTCATTCATCACAGTTAAAGAGAGGGGAGTACTCTGGGTTCGGGCTAAAATTCCGAGCTCGGAGCCCTCTCCTCGGACAGCACGCCAAATATGCTTTATCTCATTCCCTATCGATTACATGTTAATGCGAACTCGTGAAATGATGAGAGTCATCACAGGACAGAAAGTGGAACAGATTATATAATAGATGCTCTTTTGTGGTAGTCCTGCACCCGGTTAATGAGGTGAGATGACTCTTAGATTTCATTAAAACTAATAGAGACAGACAGCACACAGACAGCTGAACACAAATCAACCACAACACAAATCCATAGTCCATACCATCAAAACTGCCAAAGAAAAAATTGGTCGGCAAATAAAAAAGTGCCCATATTTCATTTAACCTCAAGTAATCCTACATTTAGGTGTATATGACTTTCAGTCGAACACAATAAAAGTTTATGACTGTGTTTGGCTGAAAAAGAAATTCATGTACATCAAGGATTATTTTAGGGTGAGTAAAATATGGGCTAATTTTCATTTTGGGATGATCTATTAAGGGCTTGTTACCAGTGCAGTTGCCATCATTACAGTGAGATGAGTTGTTGTGGAGGGACACAGCACATGCATATGCTTATCTTAACCTTTCAGCCTCTTTAATTGTTGGCTTGTATCATGAAAACAAAGGCCTCCGGGAAGAGTTTACATATGGAGTTCGGGAGAAGAGTCAAATCGTGCTGGAGCCAAAAACAAACAAACCCACTAATAAGGTCAAAAGAAGTGGATGACGTAGTGATTACTGTTTATTCTAGATATATATAGATATGTACATATATTTACAACACAGAAGTGTGAAAATTATCACAATATCTTTGTGGCATCAGTGATTCAGAGGATTTTGATATCTTGTCTGCGCAATGACTTGCTTCTGTGACAAGAAACAATGCTTTTAATTAAATGCGGTCAGGTTTGCTTGTATCTCAGGTTTGTTCAATTTAATTGTACATCCCTATAGCGGCTCAGAGCGGGACAAGGTCACATACCAGCACCAGATTGTCTTTCCATGTCAGTGCAGAAAAGAAAGAGAAAGCGGGTGCCTTGCTTTCGCTCCAGCACCTTCGCCTTGCACAAATCAATCATAGCGCTGTGGCAACGCTTCAGAAAGTCAGAAAAAACACTTCATGATGGTCAACTGTCTCTTCACACTATTCAACTGTGAGACTCATGCCATCAGTGGCAAAGAAAAATGTTACATTTTTGCACAAACTTGTCTTGTTACATTACAGACATGTGATACGGATGTGAATGATAGATCAGACTCTGTGGCTTGCTGTTACTTTACTTCGTAAGCAACCAGACCATTTTTACAGAAATCCCTTACGTTTACGTGCAATAAAGCGACCTGAGCGTGATCTAGAAACCACAATACGATTGGGGGGGGGCTCTTTTGACTTAACGAATAGGTAACCATCTTGGCTCACAACAGCCTAGCAACCTCTCAGAACACCAAAGCAAATGCATAGCAACTAACCACCTCTCACCAACCACATAGCAATATCATGGTAACCACACATGTGATGGTGAATCCTGCACAGGCCAGCATTACTCACATTTTCTTCAATGTATGTTAAAATCTGGTGTAGTACTTTTATTAAGTATTAGCGTTTATTAGCGATAATCAATTTGAAGTACTGTAACTTGATGTAAGACACAATATTTGACAATTTATAAATCAATTCATTCTCAACTTCAAACTATCAATTAAAGATTATTAATAAATCAAACTGATCCACTACATAATCATTAACACCAATCTATTTTTATTATCTATTTTATATCATATCTACAATACTGTTAACTAACAAAACTATTAAACGTTTGGGCCTGTTTAAGTTTAGAACTAAAGATTTGCCTTCTTTCAGATCTAACATTTTGCAAGCATACTTCCGATTACTTGACAGAGTTTATTGAAATAAATGTTAAAGGTTTTGAAAAGTTTTGAAAAGGGTTTGAAAATAGTGATATCATTTCAGCTGCAAAAAACTCCTATTGGAGATTGATGCTTAACTTACCATGCAAATGTCAAACTTACCATAAAAAAAAATTTACCAAGTTTTTAAACATACTGATAACTCAGATGTCAAAATGCCAATGCAATGTCTCTGTTTAAGTTTTCAAGCATTTTTCTGTATTTTTCATAGTTAGATAAGTGCAGCTTTTAGTATTGTCATCCACAATAGAGAAATGTCACATCCATAACAATGTTTCTGTTTTCGTAAATGCACACACAAAAATAAAATAAATATTTTTTGTTATTTTAAGAGCCGTCGCTACTCCATTTGTTGACTATTGTGTCTGGTTTGTGCATTTTAATTCACATCATTATGTTGTCTCGAAAAAACCTGTCCTTATTCGTTACATCCATAACAAGCGTATTTAAAGTCGCAATGAAAAGTAAAATGAAAAACCGTAATTTGTTTTGTAATATTGTGGTATTTTTACAAATGATTTATCTTTGAGCTTCATTAGTTTTTAAAAATTCATGTGCCCTCATAATCTTTAATCAAAAATGCAAATCTCCTCCCCTCCTAAAAACAATCTCTCTTTACTTCCGATCATAATGTATGGCAGGTGGGCGGGGTCCGGGAGAATATCGCTGCGATTAGCAATTAGCAACACGACCCAACTTCAAACGATCCAATCCGATCTCAATGGACACATTCAAATTTCATGCCTTATTTCATTTCAGAGGCCGGTTTTACTCGGATACACGTCACCACGGGGAAAATTAGCCAATTGATACTTCCGTTTCATGGCGACTTTAAGAAATAGTGAAAACAAATAGAAAATATATGAGTATAAATTAGGGCTGGGCGCTATGACGGTGTATTCCATTACCGTGAAATAAAATGTCAGACGAGATTTTTTTCTATTCTGTGGGATGTAAATAAGTGGGCGTGGCCAACACGGCACTCCCGCATGTTAAACTGAGTGTGATGGAGATTTGGCGTAGCCAACTAAAGAAACAAAAAAAGAAAGCATTTCTCGCACATAATGCTATCAGTTGTAACGTTTTTAAAACTTTATAAACTCGCATTTATATCAGTGACGCATGCGCAGCTGGAGCGATGTAGTTTGACGTGCCGTTTGCTCATAGTACAAACATCTTTGAATAGAAATACAAGAAAGAGACGCAACCGTTAAGGCCTAATAGAAAGTAAAGAGCATCAAGACCTTAAAGGGACACTCCATTTTTTTGAAAATAGTCTCATTTTCCAGCTCCCCTAGAGTTAAACATTTGATTTTTACAGTTTTGGAATCCATTCAGCCGATCTTCAGCAATGATACGCAATGATATTACGCAGCGCAAGAAAACAGTCCCCTTGGTAGCTTTCAATAGCAGGGGACTATTTTCTGGCGCTGTGTAATATCATTGCGCCTGCTAAATAAAATACAAATATTTTGTTAAAATATCAAATTTCACGCCAGAATAAGAGTATAGTTCCTAGCCATATCGGCCTAGAAAATTACAATTTTTAATTTTCTGTCGGTCTTAGTACACGATGTAACTACAGAGGAGTCAAGTTTTAAGTGGGAGGGATATTGAGGCTCTTTGGTTATTTTTGGCGCGATGCTAATGGTCTAATCATAATGGATTATGCTAAGCTATGCTAAAAATGGTACCGCCAGACCCAAAGATCGGCTGAATAGATTCCAAAACAGTAAAAAACAAATGTTTAACTCAGGGGGAGCTGGAAAATAAGCATATTTAAAAAAATGTGTAACATGGTCATCGACTCGTCATATTTATAATATCTATATCTGGAGATACGTCTCTTATATATCCTACACGTATTTATCCTGCCTGTAGATTTGTGCATATATTCATACCTGTTCATTAGACATATTGCTTATTTTTAATGTAATGTATCCATAAATACAAAATACAATGCATGCATACTATAGCCTCAATAGTCTATAAATTAATAACGGATTTAAAACAAGATTCTGTCTATCATGACTTAATCTGTTGTTATGTTCTAGGCATTTTCACTTTAACACTAACACTAACTTGTCCATATTTTAATACTGTGGTAAGCATTTAGTTAAAAGCTATAGTGAGTGGCAAATTTCAGCAATTTTTTATATTCCAAAAACAAGACTGAAAAACATATATACTGTAAAATATATGTTACCGTAAAAAAAAACATATTCAGTGAAATCGATTTTTGGTCATACCGCCCACCCCTAGTATAGACGGACATTTTTCTGAGGTCTTGAGTCTATCATCAAGGGTTTAGAAAAACATAAACAGACATGGCCGTAGCCAGCTATGAGGTCACAGAGGTCCGGACCTCGGTAATTTTTTCATATTAAAAAAATAAAATTTGAAGTTCTCTTAATGACTAATTCGTTTTTAAAAAAGAATCCGCATATATAAGTAAGTTTGGACAGTTTCCTGTTTAGTTAAGTGTAAAATGACGAAGATTGGTTTAAGCTGCGATGGCGCGGGTACAGAATTTGCAGTGTTGCCAGATCCTATTGTTAAAAATCCTCTTTAGACGTGTGTTTTAGCAATTAATTTGACACTTTGACATTATCTATAAAGTGATTGTTAGGTGTAGGTTTGTATTAGAGATTTCTCTGATTTATTTCTGAAATACAAGGTTTGGACGAACTTTGTTCTTTAGGCCAATTATTTTTGCTTGTTTTCCGTAATAATATCTGGCAACATGGAAACTAAAAGTTATCAAATAAGACGCAACATTCAGCGCGAGCTGCGAGCAGGTTATTGCTGATTCGGTAAGATAAAAGCAGTAATCATCATAATTGTGTCTGTAAGAGTATCAACAGTATCAACAACACTAGCGAAAAACAGAAAATAACTCTGGTACAAAGATGTAGAAGAATTGGGTTTAAATAAAATATGCCAAATATGTTAAAACACGTAGCGTAAAACGGTAAAGCTAATCTCAACAAAACATAAGCATTAAGAATTCTGTTATTTCATTTAATTTAAAAAGTTAACCTTTAACAAAGTCATGCTGAAAACAATAAGAGCATTAAACAAGTTCTCGTTTAAAATCTTGTAATGTTTTTGTTAATATTGCTTATTAAAATGATTACAAAAATAAACATTGTTGCATGAAAAAATAATAAATAATCCAGCAGTCCCAGTCCATCCCCCAAAACAGATGTGTACCCAAAGTGTAAAAAGAATAAGACAGAATATTTTAGATCCCGCTTCAATGTACTTAAACCACTTAAATACTTGCAAGTACATTTGAAAGTTATGTAAAGTTATGCTACAAATATACTTATCAAAAGTAAAGTTCTACTTGAGCAGTATTTCAGTTTACCTGAAAAAGTAAGAATACCAGTACCAACTAGATTTTATTGAAATAAATGATGTCTTAAAATAACATTTAGATGTTCTTAACTTAATTTTAAGAAGTACCAAAAACAAATGTGATATATAAGCCACAAAATGAGTGCACGAAAATAGTACATTTACTAAGTGTACTTAAAAAGTGTATTTTATTTAAGTGCACTTTTTACACCTGGGATAGAATTTGTTAACTCTTAACACCCCACCCTGGACCTCGGTAATTTTCAAACCCTGGCTATGGCCATGTAACAGATGATTTAATATATTGGTAATAAATACTTTCATATACAGAACATTGACGTCACATCCATAATGCTGGAAATGCTCAGAGGCATTTCAAGATTGTGGATAAACCAGATAAACTATTAGCTCGGCATTTAAGGAGTTCCTAAACTACATTTTAAACTTGAAAGGTATTGAACTAAAAATATGTTTTTATTAGAAGATTCTCAGATATTTTTACATTTTTATAATGAACCCTGGTTGTAAGGGTGACCCAGGCGACACAGCTGCAGCGGCTGACAGATTCACTCTCATTACATTACTAATGGCTGAAGAAATTGCAGCTTCGGTGGCAGATGTAGCACTGTAAGGGTGTATTTATAGAGCAGAAGAGCAGGAGGCGGACAACAGCTTCAAACACTGCTGCTTTTCTTCAAGTTCACTTATTTAACATCACCTAGATTATTCTTCTTTGTATGAACAGGGTTGTAAAATAAAAAACGAATAAATAATATTTAGATTTTTCAGTACCAGCGCAATCCGTTTACTTTTACTATAGGGATGGATGTGATTTAGAGTACTCACCATCTCATAAGCCGTCACGACTTTCTTCAGCACTTCCGGCAGCACCCCCTGTGCCTCCACGGTCGGGTACTGATCTTTGAGGTTAAACAGCAGAACCGGGCTGTTATCCGGTCCAGTGAGGCGTGGGGAGAGGGCCAGAATACACTGCTTCAGATTGGCCACCGCCGACAGACCGCAGAGCTCTTTAAATGGCACGATGGCATTCTGTAAGGGACATGTAGGTCATTGTATGAGCATGCATGTGTGATACCATCTTTAACACTAAACACCGCTTATTGTGCACAACACACATTGTTTACTGACAAAAATGAGTGTGCATTTTACAACCATGCTTCAAACTTTATTAAACATATCAACATTAAATTTTTAATGCAATGTCCAAATTGAAAATAAATATGGCTGGTTTACATTTTATGTCAAGTTAAATATCAATACTATCAATGTATAAAGCAAATTAAATACAAAATGCTGTAAATGTGCATTGCAATGTAGTGTGCTCTGATGTTTACGGGATGTTTAATGCATACTGTTCTGCCTGCATAGTGCATACTATGCACAGCGTAAATACTACATACTGCAGAAATAGTAAAGATAAAGCAATAATAGAAAAGTGTGTAATGGTACTGTATTATTTCAATCTTAGTCAGTGACCTAGTTTTGGGAGGTTACAAAAAACAAGGAAACAAGGTGCAGATTTCCTCGTAGTGAACGTCTACAGACAAGAAATGCAACAGGAAGTGGTTTCAGTAGGTATGATTGTGTGACTACAAAAGCAGTGATTGTGGGTGAAGCGTAATTTTTGTGAAAGTATCTCTGAATGAGTTTATAAAACAAACAATAGAAATATTTAATAAGGCTGAATTACTCAGTATTTATTATAACTTTCATGCATAACAACCATATGCATCTCAGCCTCAAAGCATTGAACTGTTTCCACAGGAAGAATGCAATGTAAACAAGGGTTATCAAAATAAACTGTGGTATACAATGCGTTAAGAAAAAACATAACAGCTTATGTTGAAATAAAAGCGTAAGCTAAAGCAGGAGACCTTGTTCACTTCCATTCGGTCATTTAAAACCATTAACTGTATTGTATTGAATATTCCTAATATATAGACTTATTAATTATGATTTTGGTGGCAATATTAAAGCAACATTGTGAATACCGTAGTGATCTAAAAAAAGTGCTTTCCAAAACTCGAACTCAAAATGTTGTCTGTGTCATTAAATATTTGAGTAAAAATGATAAACAAGTTATGTTAAAGGGATAGATCACCCAAAAATTCTGTCATCATTTACAGTACAAACTCTCATGTTGTTGTTACAAACCTGTATTATTATTTTTTGTTTTGATGAACACGAATTGACTTCCATAGTATTCTTTTTCCTATTGATGTCAGGGTTTCCCGCAGAAAATTTGTTAGTTAAGGTGGTAGGGTTGGGCGAGTGGGCAGAGCAGAGGGCGTGGCAATCAAAGGGGCGGGCGTACACGTCATGATAAAAATGAAAATATTTTTATTTTAAACACTCAAATAAAACTTAATTTTGAAGAAACTATGACAGAAAATGAACACATATTATTAATGAATTAAATGTTTTCAAAAGATACCTTTAACAAAAATAGCTGCGTGATGAAGTGAAACTAAAGGGTTAATAAACACAAACTGAAGCAGATTTGTAGAACGTCTGGCGAACGATGATAGATAGTGTGAAGATTGTAAAAACTGATTATTTCCCACTATTAATTACATTATCCTAAAGGAGTCTAACTACTGTAGCATGTAAATAATGCACATAAATAAAGTGAGCAAGAGCGCTCAACAATTATATCGAATCAACAGGCACGTGCAACCTAGCTAACAGGTTGCTCAAAAAACAAAAATCACCAGCTAACTTACCTTAAATTTGCAAGAACTATAGACTAATACAATAACAAGCTTAAATAAACCTAAAACATAAGTCCACTTACAGTTCTCACAGACACACGTTTTATCAGCTGGCTATACTCTAGACAGTTGACGGACCATTTTGGCCGTGTGGCGCACGTGCCCGCACGCAGTATGAAGTGCGTCTGCGCTATTCTCCGAGATGCACTTGATGGCCTTTTGTGCAGCGAATTTATTTTTATTTTTTGGACGACCTAGTTAAGGCGGTAGGGTTTCCCAGCTTAGGCGGGCCGCCCGAACTGCAAAGTGCTGCGGGAAACCCTGGAATACCATATTGATAAAAAAAGTGTTTTCCAAAACTCTGACTCAAAATGCTGTTTGTGTCATTAAATGTTTGAGTAAAAATGATAAACAAGTTATGTTAAAGGGATAGATCACCCAAAAATGAAAATTCTGTCATCATTTACAGTACTCACTACTCTCATGTTGTTGTTACAAACCTGTATTATAATTATTTTTTTGTTCTGATGAACACGAAGGAAGATATTTTGAGGGACGTTCCAATCAGAAGCCCCATTGACTTCCATAGTATTCTTTTTCCTATTGATTTCAGGGTTTCCCGCAGAAAATGTGTTAGTTAAGGTGGTAGGGTTGGGCGAGTGGGCGGAGCAGAGGGCGTGGCAATCAAAGGGGCGGGCGTACACGTCATGATGAAAATAAAAATATTTTTATTTAAAACACTCAAATAATACTTATAACAAATAAAACTATGATAGAAAATGAACACATACTAGATAATTAATAAATTAAATGTTTTTAAAAGATACTCTAACGAAAATAGCTGCGTGATGAAGTGAGACTAAAGGGTTAATAAACACAAACTGAAACAGATGTTGTAGAACGTCTGGCGAACGATGATAGATAGTGTGAAGATTGTAAAAACTGATTATTTCCCACTATTAATATCTTAAAGGAGTGTAACTACTGTAGCATGTAAATAATGCACATAAATAAAGTGAGCAAGAGCGCTCAACAATTATATCGAATCAACAGGCATGTGCAACCTAGCTAGCAGGTTGCTCAAAAAACAAAAATCACCAGCTAACTTACCTTAAATTTGCAAGAACTATAGACTAATACAATAACAAGCTTAAATAAACCTGTCATTAAATATTTGAGTAAAAATGATAAACAGGTTATGTTAAAGGGATAGATCACCCAAAAATTCTAATTCTGTCATCATTTACAGTACTCACTATCATGTTGTTGTTACAAACCTGTATTATAATTTTTTTTGTTCTGATGAACACGAAGGAAGATATTTTGAGGGACGTCCCAATCAGAAGCCCCATTGACTTCTGTAGTATTCTTTTTGCTATTGATGTCAGTGGGGCTTCTGATCAGTTTGGTTATAAACTTTATACATAAATAATGACATAATTTTTATTTTGGGGTGAACCATCCCTTGAATGTTAACACTGCTTTGCATTATTTCTATCAATATTGTTACTTATAATAGAAATTATAAAATATCATTATTTCTGTGTTCAAAATACCTTGGTCATCTAACCTTGAAAAATAAGGATTGTTTAAAAATATATTTGTTTATGTATTTTGAAAAATATTATATGTTTTCAACATTTACATTACTTTTCTATTGATATTGCATAATGTGGACAAATTGCTTTTCGCTGGCATCTTATCATGCTAATCGTGTCTGGGTAAGATAAAGTGTGACAATGTTTGGAATGTTGGAATTAAATTAGAAGTATGGTCAGAGGTCAATCTTGTCCATTTTAATGTAAAGACTAAAACCCGAATGACCCAGAAACTGAAACATAATGCAGAATAATCTTCAGAAAAACATCTTAAAAAAATCTTCTCAGTGCTTCCTTATAAAAGCAACAATATCCTTTTATCCATGAGACGGCCTAATCTCTTGTTCTTAATAACCGTCACGTGACTGAGGAGAAGCTCATCCTGTGTTATGTAACTGATTTTCCACATCAAATATTAAAAAGAATTTGGCTGGTCTTCTACCTGTAGCCTACTTATAAATATAAGTTTAGCTCTCATGGCTAAATCAGGGACATTATCAGTCTACAGCTGATATTTGAAGTGTTTTGTGCGAGTTTAACCAGTTTCACAACGTCAAGGAACTGCAACTGATTTTAATCAGAAGTTCTGGGTTTTGTTTATCTGCGCAAGAAGGCTTCACTTGTCAAATGCTCCTGGGCTTCTCAAGACAAACTTTCGGTAATATCTGTGTTCCCCCCTTCAGGCTGAACTTTCTGGTCCCTTTATCATTGGAGAAAACATTCTCACGCTATTAAAAAAACAAAAACTAAATCACAAAGCAAAATAAGGCCTTGATTTAATTTCAAAATAGGGAGTCTCTAATTTTAAGATCTGCATTTACTGGAATAACTGAAACCTGCAGTCTATATGATATTCTTGGCATTAAAAACATATAATACTGTATAATACTTAAAATAAAAGTTGTCTCACCTGCATGTTCTCTCTCAGATCGGTGGCTTCCCGTAGTGGCTGTGCAGCAGTTTTAAAGACTTCATCCAGAGCTTTGATGAAAAGTATCCTCATGGTGGCATATTCCCGACCCCGTTTACCTTTGCGGACAGAAAGCCCCCTTTTGTGAGGTTTACCCCCACCGCGCCGGTTGGTAATAGCCACATGGACAAAGAGCCAGGCATGTGGAAGTACGTCACCTGTAAGAGACTGTAGGGGAACGTGGCGATAACCTGGCTGAATGCACTCGAATGGAATGGTGTACTGACCGATAAACTCATCCCCGATGTAGTCGTCATCCAAGACAACAAATCGCACCATTGCCAATTCTGGAAGGTTAATTTGAAACTCAAAACTCTCATCAAAAATGGGATTGTCTTCGTTCTGATGGACAGTTTTAGTCCTTTGCTCAGCACAGTCAGCAGGGATGCCGTGAATTTCAATGTAAACGTAAGGGTCTACGACATCGCCTTTGGACCCCGAGCCCTTGGGTTTGGGGAAATTTTGCCCACTGATAATCTTTATGTGAAGGAGTTGTGGAGATACTCCTGGAACCGAGTCTTTAGTATTGGCACTGAAATAAGACACCTGCTCCCTCATGATAGCTGGACGTAGAACGTAACCGCAGTTCCCGTTTTGCCTGAACCAGCCAATGTTAAGGTCCATCATGAGCCCGGGTGTTTGATAGTTCATTGCTACGATCTGACAGCCGCATTTCCAAAAGTCCTGTGGGTTCATGTTGCTAGAATCGATTCTCATCGGACTGGGATAAACCCTTGCCAAAAATTTCTTATTGTAGTTAACGAAGTCTCCAGGGTGGTCGGTAGCACATTTACTGGCAAAGACCTCATTGAAGGAGCACAGCTCCCAGTGTTTCTGATTCTGGAAAGCTGACACAAAATCCTTAAATCGAACAGATTTACACAAGGTTACCAAGTCGGATAAGTCCTTGGAGAGCTGAAACTTTTTGGGTTGAGCAACTGTCTGCTGTTCTACTACTTGTTCGCTGTTCACCCGCTGAGCCATTTCAGCCCCCTCGTCTTCATCAGTCACTTCACCTTCTGTCCCAATGAAGTTGCTCGCTAGTTTTTTGCCCTTCAAAAGAATCTTACCCTTTAATTCAGAGGGGGATGGAAGGTAGCTGTCGTCAAGGTTGGGAGAATCCAAGTGAATTTTGTCCCCGAGTATTTTTTTCAGGTGCTGAAACATGACCTTCTGTTGAATTAACGAACAGTGGTTCTCCAAGCACAGTATTACAGGAAATTCTGATGCCACAAAGGCATATTTGTTGATGATGTCAATGACGTTTCGGAAAACGATCTGTGAGGTCATCGTGTGGCCAGTGTAAATGACCGGTTCGTTATCGGGCCCATCCCAAACGTCAAGCTCCACACTTCTGCAGCCCATCTTAAGGGCCCGGATGTACCCTGTTACATCTGATGGACCCTTGAATTGGTCCTCTATCAGGTAGGTGTTATGGGAGGAGTTGATGTAATAGTGAGACAGAGGTTGATTCATATCTTGGCATACTGTTTTATGTTCAGGATCAAAAATGTGGCAGTCTGGTGACATGAGGTAATTGGTAAATCCATCCAGTGAGAGCCATCTCTTCAACTGCCCCTCTTTTGAGGGTTCATACTTCTGAATCACTTCTATGCTGATGTCCTCACTCACTTTGGCCATACCCTGTTCTGCCTCCAAGAAAATCATCAAGTCTTTAGCATCAAGAAATTCCTTGTTGCTGGAGAACTGGACTAGCAAAAAATAAATTTCTGGTCTTGTGCAAAGATCATGAAAGACTTCGATGAACTCCTCCTTACTCACTTTGCTACCCATTTTTTCTTTCGCTTTGTGCAACTCCTTGAATTTGAGCTCTATCTTGACATTTTTAACTCCAGGACTTAACTTCTTGATCATCTGTACGGCCGAACAAAGACTGATGCTTTTTCCGCCATTCGCACATGCTTCGTCAAAGAGTTCTCCCAGCCAGGAGGAGCGCATGTTGTCCTGACTACTCTGAATCATGTTTAGAGTGTGTTTGCCATACGACATGAGGTACCTGAGTCCAGTCACCCATATATTAGCTACATCAGCCGAATTTGCCACCAAATCAAGCGATTCGTAGTTTTCCCCATAAATGATGGAAAACGCGCAATCCTCAGAAATCTGATCTGAAATTCCGTTGGTCCTGAAGGTCTCCGTGTTCTTGCCGGTTCGTACCTCTCTGATGGATTTTACGTCAATTTTGGCCTTGTCCGATTCTTTTTTTGACGGCTCCCACCGCAGAGACTGCATATCGGCATCTAGCATGAAGTAGCGATGGTATACTCTGGAATTGGAGCGAACTTTCCTCAGTTCTGAGCCGTCTACCATTGAATTAATGCAGTCGCTTGCACTGCTGATCTTCTTTGTTGGCATGCTACTGAACGACACCGTCTTCTTCCTCTCCTTGCATCGCCTGGAGCCATCCTGGAAAATAAAGGGATGCTAAATCAGTATTCAACTATATGATTATTATTTGATAAACTACTGAAAGATATGAAAGATAGTGCGCATCCAGTATCACCAGGTGGGATTTAAATTGCGTATGAATGCCTGTGCAGCCGTGCGCATTTTACTTGTTTGAATGAAGTGCTTGAAGTGACCCAGTGCAATCAATTTTTTTGCGATTAATTGTCTATTTAATTATGTTACAATATTTTAACATAGAACATTGTCAAATAACGGAGATTACATTTTTGCCTAGTCACCTGTAGTACATAAAGTCCTGTCATGTAAGACATATATTTCTTTCATCTTGTCTCAAATACATGGGACAGCTTTGGAGAGGTTATTTCGATGTGTCCTCGCTCAGTTTCATCATCTCTGCTGATGTGTGCTGTAATCACTGCTGCTGTTATTACCCAATTGGAACATCAATGTGCCATTTTCTTTTATAACTCCCAGAGCCCAAAGGCAGGAAAATATTGAGCTAAACAGGGTTTAATTAAGAAAATAATTACAACACTTTCACAAAGAGAGAGCACTTAAAGTATTGACTGGGGTAAGTATGGCCTAAGGTAAATGTAATATAAATGTCCCTGGCACTTTATCTATTATATCTGTTTTGGTTTGTTAAACAAATGGAAACGAAAGCTGTAATAAATGCACTTTTGAGTTGAGAGCCCAGATATAACAATGCAGACAAAAATACCCACGCAAATAACAATATCTGGTAGGGTTCGGGAAAAACATGTCTCTTTTTGTATTATGATAAAGTGTATTTTAGAGGAGATACTTTACTCAATATAAAGTCCATTTGAAGTCAGACCATTTATAAAAAATGGCTTGCTATAAAATTCCCCAACTTTCCGACAAATAAGCAGTTAATAGATACACTGGGCCAACCAGATTACATAAATGCAGTGCACTTCATATTGGTGCTGACTTAATCTAGGTCTGTCTCCAGCATAACGCACACAACATTTTCTCTGTTCTAGCAGTCTCTTAAAAATGTTCTTCAGGTCACCTCCAGCACCCACAAATAGTCACTATCCCATGATAACTCCTGTATCACTTCTTAAGAGCTCAGTTTGGCCTTGATCCACCCGCCTGTCTCCGTATATGATGTGGTGCAGGTGCTGGAGCTTTTACTCACACTAATGGCCCCAATGAATGTCAATGGCTTCAGTCCATTGGAAATTTATTCTAGCTGGGTCAAAGGAAATGTGCTTTCCTATTGGAAATAACTGAGCTCTGGAGGTTAACCTAATTGTGGTTGTGGGGAATAACCCTCCTGAGTAATCATATGATACAATAAAAAGCCTGAATTAACTTTAGACTTCCTTTCTCAAATCAATCTGCATTATCGGTAACAACTGTATATCGTTTTTCATCATGAACTCTCAAGGCGCCATCAACATCTTCAACTGACACCAGCTGAATATTCTTGTATTATTGTTATTGTATATACCAGTGGTCTCCAACATGGTGCCCGAGGGTCTGTGAGTTGCATGCCAAAGCACATTATATTAAGCCTCAATTTTAATATTTATAACATTTTTTATATTAGCTTGGCTTCTTTTATGCATGTTAACATTTGAAACAATGAAAAAACATATCAACAATTGAAACAAAATAAACAAGTTAAACAAAAACGTTTTAGTAGACGCTATCAAAAAGTAGCCCTTCAGATTGTTTTATCCATTGTGGTAGCCCTTGCTAAGGTTGGAGACCCCTGGTATATAATGTATACTGCACATATACATCAATACATACTGTTAGTGCATACTTGCATGCTGAATTGAGATTTGGTCTTTGTTATAGACTAACATTTTGATTTTAATATGTAGTAAAATGCTATTTTGTATTTACTCATGTTCTGTTAAGGAAATGCAGATTTAATTTAAAGTGACAGCTTTTCGACAGCCTCCAAAATGTCTCTTACGTAGAAAAAGCAATGTTCCTGATCAGTGTAATGTACTGCATCATCCTGTGTCTAATGGACCATCAGAAATAGCCCGAAAAGCTTTGGTTTATTAACACACAAGCAGCCATTTTAGTGCCATTTCGCTGCCTTGCACTTTAAAAGTATCCATAATATAGTCTAAAACAATCTATGTATACAGTGCAAACAAATAACTTTCTTACCTAGTATTTTTGTCTTGTTTGCAATACAAATATTTATAAATTCTTAAATTAAGATTAAGCATTTTCTTGATGAGTAAAATGACATAAGAAAATAAGTCATGTTTAGGCAAAAACATAAAATATAAGTGAATTTTTGTCCTTAAAACCAATGGGGTAAGAAAAAATATTGAACTTTTTTCTTTAACACTTAATAATAAAAAAAGAAAAACGTTTTTTTTTCCTTCACTTTTTTTAAAACTAAAAACTAGACTTATTTTCTTGGGTCATTTTGCTCATCAAAAATACATGTTAATTGAAGAATTTTAGATATTTGTACTGAAAACAAGACAAAACACTAAGAAAGAAAGAAGGTCTGTCACAATAATTAAATTATCGTCTCGCCGCGATTATTTGACCTCATCGCAATGATTTCAGATCACCGTAATGATTGCATAGCTCTCTAAAAAACACAAGGAGGAGCTGCAGCAGCGCCTGTATAAACGAGACAGTATCAGATGGCGCTCCTTAAAGGAATAGTCTACTCATTTTCAATATTAAAATATGTTATTACCTTAACTAAGAACTCTTGATACATCCCTCTATCATCTGTGTGCGTGCACGTAAGCGCTGGAGTGCGCTGCGACGCTTCGATAGCATTTAGCTTAGCCCCATTCATTCAATTGTACCATTTAGAGATAAAGTTAGAAGTGACCAAACACATCAACGTTTTTCCTATTTAAGACGAGTAGTTATACGAGCAAGTTTGGTGGTACAAAATACTGTAAAACGTAGCGCTTTTCTAAGCGGATTTAAAAGAGGAACTATATTTTATGGCGTAATAGCACTTTTGGGAGTACTTCGACTCGGCGCAGTAACACCCTCCCTCTCCCATTATGAGAGGGAGAAGGGGAGCGGACTTTTCAGGCGAGTCGAAGTACTCCCAAAAGTGCTATTACGCCATAAAATATAGTTCCTCTTTAAATCCGCTTAGAAAAGCGCTACGTTTTATTTTGTACCACCAAACTTGCTCGTATAACTACTCGTCTTAAATAGGAAAAACGTTGATGTGTTTGGTCAATTCTAACTTTATCTCTAAATGGTACAATTGAATGAATGAGGCTAAGCTAAATGCTATCGAAGCGTCGCAGCGCGCTCCAGCGCTTACGTTCACGCACACAGATGATAGAGGGATGTATCAACAATTCTTAGTTAAGGTAATAACATATTTTAATATTGAAAATGAGTAGACTATTCCTTTAACTGACAGTGTAACACAATACATTGCAAAGCCATTTAATATAGTGGAAAAACAGCATTTGGGGAATTTTATATCAAACCATTTTTAATAAATGGTCTGACTTCCTGACTTCAGAGGGACTTTAAATTGAGTAAAGTATGTCCCTTAAAATACACTTTCATCATAATACAAAAAAGACGTGTTTTTCCCCAAACCCTACCAGAAATTGTTATTGCGTGGGTATTTTTGTCTGCATTGTTATATCTGGGCTCTCAACATCAAAAAGTGCATTTATTACAGCTTTCATTGCCATTTGTTTAACAAACCAAAACAGATATAATAGATAAAGTGCCAGGGACATTTATATTACATTTACCTTAGCCCATACTTACCCCAGTCAGAATTTTTATCTAAAAACTAGACGTATTTTGAAAATAAGACAAACAAGACAACAAAACTAAGAAAGAAAAGTAATTTTTGCAGTGTAGCTTATTGTTTAATACCTGTCCAGGAAACCGCACCAAGATGTTTATTATAAGAGGCCTGAAGCCATGTTTACTGCATATTCTTCTACAACACCTTAAAGAGATCTAAATTAGTTCAAATATATAATTTATAAGCTTTAATAATTATTGCTGCTGACTGACTGACACTTAAAATAATAATTTAGACAGTGATAAAAATAACTTGACTCAATCATCTACAAGCAACAGGGGCCTTTGGCAAGATCAGTGGTGAGAAACAGACCTTCATCTAGGGCAGGAGCTGCTTAAGGTCTTGTCAGACAGCACTCAATACCGACCTAAGAATATCTTACACATTGGTTTTTGGTGCCATTAAATATTAAAACGCAAGGCCTAATGATTTTGACAGTATCCAATTTCCTAAATTCTGTTAACCAACTGTTCTTGACCTGCTTACATTAACATTATGAACAATGCTTCACCAATGACAGGGCTGGACAATATGGCCAAAATTTTTATCATGATCTACTTCTTAATTTCGGTCGATACAGTATAAATCTGGGGGAAAAAAGGTATGCATACTAAAAAGCCTTAAAAAAATTACCACAATGGATGACTGTACCAAAAACATTTGAATTTTTTTTTGAAAAAGTATGAAACCTCCTCATATGAAAATATATCATTTTAAAAATAAAAAGCTATACATATTTTAATGGTTATCTTTAATTCTTACAAACTAAAAAAATTGATATTACGGTCCAATAAACATGAGACTTTTAGGCTCACCTTAATAAGTACACACTGAATGTCAGTCAGTGATAAATGCTGTAATGCAGGGATCTCAAACTCAAACAGGCTTGAGGCCATTTCTGAGATCGACATCTCATAGGAGGGCCGCAGAGCTATTTTAACATTAAAAAGCACAATATTTCTGTAAATATACTGGTTAAATTCTATTATTTCTTTCACATTTGTAAACTATTATGCATTTTTGAGACCAGTTAGGTAGTGTTTTTTGTTTGATATATTATGGATTTTTCGGTCACAGACTTTCATAAATCCATGTGTGTTATTCCATAATTTTAATCAAGTTGCTATTATAATAATATGTTGAGAAATATTAATAAGTAAAAGTGACCCTAAAATGGTAGAAATCAATATTACATACTGTAAGCTAGTTGGACAGAAAAATTTATATTACTGATTTATTTGTAATTGCATAGCAAACTAGATAGTGATTTATTAGATACTAAACACTTTTTTCCAATTCAATTTTATTTATATAGTGCCTATCACAATTGGTAATTGTTTTACAGCAGCTTTACATTAATAGAAGCAGGAGAAAACACAGAAAAATCGACAGACAATATAAGTGGCAAAATACAGCGGCTATGAATAAACTTTACAAGCGAGCGTATAAATAATGTAATGTATAGAAGACGGTGCTAAATAAAGCCAATGTCGGCTGACTCCCTGTGTTGAAAAACAATTATATACATATTATACTCAAAACGAAATGACACAGCAGCATACATACTTTAATCTTTTGCATATTTCTCCTCATCTTTCCTCTTTTCCTAATCTGGGTATCTAATGGCTTAAGCCTCTTTTCCCTCATCCACAGTTCAATGTGTGTTGCGTTACATCTCCAGCTCTCCCTCCCTATGAGGTGTCATTATTGGAAGCTGTGACTTGAGGCAAATTAACCCCAAACCTCCTTCTCGTGCTTCTGAGTGACTGACAGCTTTTCTCTGGGCAAACACTCCAAAGTCCTGAATAGATTAATTGATTGCATGGTGACAATGATATGATTGACATGAGGTGCAGATGAGCAATTAAGATCCGACCACTCATCCCTTTTTCCTCGCCGTCCCGGAGAGCGCGAAGCATGGTTGCTAGAAGACTTCACGGAGACGCGTATCCACTAGAGCACTTTGGAAAGAAGGAAGTAGCGTTTTCAACTTTGTTTAGCACACGTTTTGAGATGCGACATCTGAACGGCCTCTTAAAAGTTTTAATCAATTATCAAACAAATATAAAACTAGGTAAATAAAAACCTTTTAGCCACCTGAATTACAGTATGTTATATGTAATGTATATCAAAACATAGGAAATGTGTTTAAATCTTTCCCCGCCACTGACGAGTTATCTCATCAATTAAGAAACATTTCCGTGCCAATAACGCTTTCCCGACGAGTTTTTACAGTAATCTGTAATTCTTCTCTTACCCAATTTATAAAAAACGGAAGCATCCGCTAATTTTACAAATTTTAAAAGTGTATGTTTTGATAATCATTCTGAATCTGATCTCTTACAAATATTCTTTACAAATGCGCAATTATTTAAGTTTTTAAATTAAATATATATATATATATTTTGAAGATACATACCCATATTTAGGACGTTATAAAAAGAGAACAAATGAAGATAGAACGAAAGTGTTTTTCCTGTTTTGTTTGAAAGCAGAGGGTCTGTACTTTCATCTGATATATTTGTATGTTTATATATTTATAGAATAAGATTTTCTTGTAAGGCTTTTGTAAAAATCACAGCCTTTCCGTGTTTTCACTGTTATATGTAGGGGGTGCTGTTGTGCATCTTATAAAAGAGTAAAGCATCTACAGTATAGATCCCAAAACAAGTGAATAAGATAATCTGTGTAAACTAGGAGGAGCGGATAAAGCTTAGGGGTGCACCGATGTATCAGCCGATGATGCTTGCTATGCTTCTCAATGAATTACAGTGAAATGCCACTACATCCAAAAGCCAGAGGGCGCTCTTGTGCAGAAACTCAATATGCGCTGCAGACGAAGAACCATACACAGGCAGCTATAACACACAGCTCCAGGAAATGCCTTAAGGATATATTTATATTGCTGTTCTTGAAACCTTTTCATGTACTTTAATGATAATAAAGAATATGTATGATTATGTTTGACGAGTGTTGTTTTTTTCAAATTCAATTCAATTTTATTTATATAGCGCTTTTCACAATTGGTAATTGTTTCAAAGCAGCTTTACATTAATAAAATCAGGAAAAAAACACAGAGAAATGACAGATAGCATAACATAATACAGCTAGCATAAGCAGCAGAATTTGCTGCAGCTATGAATCAACATTATAAGCGAGCGTATTACTAATGTAACGTATAGAAGAGGGTGCTAAGTTAAGCCAATGAAGGCTGACTCCCGGGTTGAAAAATCCCCTAGGAGATCGAGGTATCATCTGCATAGCAGTGAAAACTTATACAAGAAAAGCATATATATGAAATGTATATATGAAAGCATATATAATGAGAACAGGATAGGACCTAAAACTGATCCCTGCGGTACGCCGTATTTCGTCAAATGCATGTTATAAACGACTCAAACTAAAAGTGATTCGGATCGATAAGGACTTACTGATCAAAAGCCGCAGTACAAGAAATAGCTGTGAATAATATTGGCTGTGCAATTCAGAATAGTTATCGGCCACGTATTATGAGTGTATATCTACATTTATCGGGCACCCCTACTTACACTCAAGTTGATGTAGTATTGAAAGTCTGGGAACCATGGCCACTTTGAAAAGCCCAAAGACCACCCAAGAGGCCATGTGACTGACACGTAAAGCAAACAATCACATTTCGCTTTGTGCAGTGCCATGTTTAGGGGTGAGGAAATGTCCCACAATAACAGAACAGTGTGCAACTAGTAAATTAGTAATTCATGAACATCTCATAACAACAAATATCTCTTTAAACCTCCACCAAATGCGTCCAGGAAAACTATTGGACGTCTTTGAAAGACTTTATGCCGTGAACCTCCCAAAAAACAGCTGTGTGTTGTTTCAAGGCAGACCAATAAATAACGCAACACATGTCTCCCGGAAATCCTGTATAGTTCAACCAATAAAAAGGACGACTTGTGAAGTTGCTGAAGTGTTTCCAGAAAAGTGTGCCATATACATGAGACGTTTAGCCTACTTTAACTTTAGTCTCTCAGCCTCAGATGGCTAATGTCATCATCAAGCATTTAACTACATTAAAATGTAAAAAGTCAAATCCAAATTCGATCTGGAAAAAGTGATTGACAAAGAAATGATTTACATCGCTTTGTGTACAATATGTTTTTTTATGAAACTTACCCATAAGTATTGACAAAAGGTGAATGAATAAATCATCATTGTTTGTATAAAAGTAGAGGCTATTTTCTTTCTTTTGATTAACTAAATTTTCATATGCATAAAACTTAATATTCTGGGGGCCACAAGGTTATGTGACTATGATCAAATTGCTTTCTCTGACTTGGCGGTGAAAGAGTTAACAACAATGTTCACATTGAACACATCAGTGGATCACGTACAGTACATGAACCAGGATGAGGAATTTAAAATTTAAATATATAAACATGCAAGTGGCCAAAAGTGGTGACCTGGGGCATGTTTTCCTGTTTACATGCAACTGATCTGATCTGTGCTAGATGTGGTAACAAGCTGGTTGACAGTGTTAAAGTCTATAAACAGTGACATTTCTAACAAAAAAGAGCTTGTGAGTGAACCCGGTGGAAACAAAAGAGACTTAAAAGCAGAAGGGAACTCCTACAGTAGTCATCTAGTCTACAGAAAAAAAGCTCTGAGGAAAAGCCGAACCACATGACTAAATATAATCTGTTTGATCTGGAGAAAAATGCAGAGGGTCCTGTCTGAGAGGATGCTTGACCTTTAGGTGTGGCCACATACGGGGCGGTGCATTTCTAAACTCGTGTCCTCTAGGCAAGGCGTTTTTTTTTTGGCAAGAAGGATATCCTGATTCGGTGTTAGGAAAGCCCTTACATCCCCAGGCTAGAAAACAATGCTGTAAAACCCCTCGTGTCGAAACGGCAGTTATATTATTTCTGTAAAAGTTTTTTTCTGGCCATTACATAATGGCCTCTTTTAAACCCTGCTGGGGTCGGATCAGGCGTTTCATTGTTTTAATGCATATGCTTTGATTATGATTCACATGAATGACTAAATAGGACTATTAAAGTGCACCTATTTCATTGCTAAAAAAAACATTCTTTTGTGTATTTGGTATAATACAATGTGGTTTATGGTTAAAAAAAACATTATTTTCCACATACCGTAAAGTTTTTAGCTCCAGATATCCCTGCCTTCCTCAAACACATTAATTTGTACAAAACTCATCGATTTGAAAAGCTCTGTGTCCCTGAACGGCCAGCCAATTTGTACGTTGTGATTGGCCTGAATACATTTGACATCAACCGGAAATGTGACACTCCTTACCATGTTTGAAAGATTCACTCACAATGCAATGATTGCTGACAAGAGTTAACTTACAAGCTGCGAGTCAAAGCGTGAGGAATTATGATAATGACCGTCGTGTCCCCCGTGAGCCAACTCACGTTATCGTTTACTTTAAGCTACAGTATGTACCTTTTGCATATCATTAGCATGTACTAATACTAGTGCTGCAATGGAACGCAGTTGATAAGTGATCCGTACTGATCACGACCCATGGTTCGGCTCGCACGATTCGCGGATTAATACACAAATTTAAATAGGGAAAGTTTATTATTTGAACATGTTTCAAAGGTTTGCAAATGTTAACATTCAAGTGATTTTAAACAATTTAACCACAAATAGACGCTAAAGTGAGCAGTAACACTTTACGCAAAACACGCTTGCGGTTGAATGTGTCCGGTCCAGCTTTAGTCAGATGTGATCACCTTTTAAAGATTAGCAGATTCAGAACTCTCGATGTGTAAACTTTAGAGAGTTGCGTCACTGTATCTCATACTGTAGTGTATTAAAATACATTTGGCTAATAGAGCAATGAAAAACAACGTGACATTTTTATGTGGGACGTTATCTGCGGCGTTTGTAATTCGCCCTCTGTCTGTGTGCGCGGCCGCGCGCATGCACTCAATACTGCGCACACGGAAAGACGCGTTTCATAGAGCAAGCGAACATTAAATCTTTCTGTTCTTGACAGAGCAGATTCAAACTAAATGATCTCCACAGTATTCTTTTTCTAATAAAACATTTGTTTATCTCTAAAGTGTATGTATTGATTAGAAGCAGAAACCAGTCTGTGCCTATTTGGTCTTAAAGAGACAGTAACCTCAATTAACCTACTTAATTCTGTGTCATTAATGTTACTCAAACAACCCAAGACAAAGAGAAAATCACTTCTGAAGCTCTAGAAAAAATAATTATTACATTTAATTAATACAATAAATACAGTGTTGATTCTATTTCTGTATACCTAATGATAATTTTAGACCTTACTTAATGTGCAACTTTGTTCTTTTTTATGAATGTTTCTAATTTCTTGATTTGTTATTCGATTTTCCCACCTTTTTTCGCTGATCCGAAAAATTATCCGTTTCGTGCCTCAAAAACCATAATGTGATCCAAACCGTGAGTTTTGTGATTCGTTGCACCCATAACTAATACACACCTACACAATGTTAAATCATGAATCGGATGATAGTTGCTCTTTAACATTTCTCGAACTAACATAACATTTATGACAAAGTATTAAACTTCCGCAAAATGCATGCAAAATCCAAGAGAGGTGTGCCGTTTTTCGACACAATCATTTTGTTTAAAAAATCCCAATTATGTAAGCGTATATTCTGGAGCGAAAACAATTTAAAGGTCTCTTTAAGCAACATACTAGCAAATCGGCGATGGCGAAGATCTGGCATTGTTCATAATACTGTACAGTATGTCATCCTGTCTGTGAAATTTGTGTTCAAATCTAAATCTAACTATGAGATCAGAAGCATCAATGTTTGATTTCAATCACTGATTTCCTAGATATCCATTGTCCATTAAAAAAATAAAAGTCTTCAAATATTAAATGTACGAAAACTCCCAAGATCACTTTTGCTTTAAGTGCTATTATAATTCAGAACAGTCTCCACCTAAATAAATAAATGAGTCAAAAACAGCCGGTTGTCATCTGCTTGGCTGACAGATTCCCAGAAACCCAAAACATACGAGCGAAGGTTTGCGAGAGATAAAAGCGCACACATGTTAATTGAGGGATTAAAGAGACTAAAGGACAAAGATCCAACAGCAGGATTTGTCTTTAGAATTTGCTCTGTGTTTGTCTGATAAAGCACGCTTCTCGGATCCCATCAGAGTTTATGTCCCAAATGGATTGCAAGTCATTTTTTCTGGCCAACTGCACCGCTCTGAACTGTATGTCCCTCACAGATATGCACCAGAGAATATTTATTTGCTATGCTTCAGTATGTCCCTTTTTGAGATTACACTGCAGTACAGATTGTAGTGCTTTCCTGAGGAAAAGCAGATGACATCTGCGAGCTTTAATATACTCAACACATTCATCTTAATAACACAACAACATCCCACTAATGCTATACACAGTGCTAAAGGTAACTGGATGGCTGAAAATGTATGAATTTCATTGTCGATTCATTACACCAAGTGGCACCTGCAAAAAAGAAGATTAAGCTTTTCTCACATCTAATTACATTGTTTAAGACATTTTTACAACGACATTAACAAGTGCACACAAAATGTGTCTGTGCCTGAGAAAATCTTTAAAGTCCAACTGATATGCAGCACATACAGCCGTGGAAAAAATGAAGAGACCACTCCAGTTTTGACTTTAATCTTCATTTCTAGATGTATTGGGACCACTTGAGTCAAGTGTCTGTTGAATTTCAACAAAAGCAAACCTCAGGAATGACACAAAGTCACCAAACAGCAAATATAAAAGACTTGGAGATAAAAGATCTGACTAAAAATGTGGGGTTTTCCTAATTTTTTAAAATGCATGTAAAACATTAGTATTTTGTTGTTGAGAAATGAACTTGTTTTCTCTGCAGTATTGAAGATCGGAACACACACCATATTTTTTTGTTATTTTGACCATGTTTTCCCCATTTCTGTTTTTAGTAAATTAATGTAAATAAAAACTTTATTTTTATTTGGCAGAAATGTTGTTGGGTGATTCTCACGAAATCCAGATTTAGAAGGTGTCCTGCATCAGAATTTTTAAAAAGCCCTTGAAGCCAATTTTTTTATAAGATTAAGGTCTGAACTTACTATAACCATTATTTTTAGAGAATTTAAAAATATTTCCTATAGAATTATAAATTTTTTTTAGATTATCATTATCAACAATTATCATTAGAGCAACATTATATTACATTAAATAAATTCATTTACAAACTCATGTTTCGGTAATGAGAACTAAAAAGTTGTCTAAGTACTATGATAAACAAAATATCAACTTTTATCTGGAGAAAAAAAATAAGAACTGCTTACCTGCTAGCCATCTTGAGTGTCACAGTCAATTATGTCCCTACCAACATTTTTTTTTTTTTTTTTGAAAATGTTAGGCTTAAACAATGATTGAAAATTGTTGTGGGGGGTGAGCAAATTGGTCTTGGACACATTTATATTCCTTATTATTGTCTCTACATTTACCAATGATCACCAAATGCTACACGTTTCTTTAATGTAAATGTTTATAGTATAACATGCACTGAAGCTTTTTATTTTTTAGATTTTTTAATGATAAATTTTCCATGTCAAAGAACCTAAATCCAGCCATGGACACGTTGCGGTAGTGAAAATTGTCCCCTTAAATGTGGAAAAAACAACACAATTGGTTTGTATGACGTAATTTAAAAATGATCTGCAAAATAGTACATGAAGAGATGTTTGTAACTGTATGCTTCTTATTTTGCATTTACTTTTTTATAGGGCTGTCAATAGATTTAAAATATTTAATCGCGATTAATCGCATGATTTCATGAGTTAACTCGCGATTAATCGCAAATTAATCGCACACTTTTATCTGTTCTAAATTTACCTAAATGTAACATTTTTCTAGTTTTTAATGTTCTAATCAGCATGGATTTGGATAATATATATGCTATATGCAAATGTATGTCTACAACAGCCTGTTTACATTTTCAACAGAACCATCAGCCATAGTTTTATAAATGTTTTTGCCTTTAGAAGACCTTGTTCTTTCTCCATTTCTGTTTGCTGCTGCATCATTTGTGATCTGTGCTGGCAAATTGAGTTGGGATGAGCAAATGTTCAAAAATTTGTCATTTAATTTTTAACATTCTCTATTAAAAAACTTCAAAACAATTGGAACAATTGTTGGAATCTGACAAAGCATGACAGAACTATACCCGTTAACGCAGAGCAAAAACAATATCAATATGTGTTGCATATATCTTTTTCTTTTATTGTTTAACTTTGACATTGAGACAGACCACTTTAAGATACTGTAGGTCGGATAATGCAAGGGTTTAATATAATGACACAACAGATACTTTTCCTTAACAGTTAAAGGAATAGTCTACTCATTTTCAATATTAAAATATGTTATTACCTTAACTAAGAATTGTTGTTACATCCCTCTATCATCTGTGTGCGTGCACGTAAGCGCTGGAACGCGCTGCGACACTTCGATAGCATTTAGCTTAGCCCCATTCATTCAATGGTACCAATCAGAGATAAAGTTAGAAGTGACCAAACACATCAACGTTTTTCCTATTTAAGACGAGTAGTTATACGAGCAAGTTTGGTGGTACGAAATAAAACGTAGCGCTTTTCTAAGCGGATTTAAAAGAGGAACTATATTTTATGGCGTAATAGCACTTTTGGGAGTACTTCGACTCAGCACAGTAACACCTTCTCTCTCCCATTATGAGAGGGAGAAGGGGAGCGGACTTTTCAGGCGAGTCGAAGTACTCCCAAAAGTGCTATTACACCATACAATATAGTTCCTCTTTTAAATCCGCTTAGAAAAGCGGCCAATTAATCGGCCGGACGACAAATCGGTCGACCTCTACTATTTTCTATAATTTCTGAATGCTTTAAAAACGAAAATAAAAAGTGAAAGAAGACGCATCTAAAACGTGCAGATAAAGAAAAACTGCATTTTTAACGCGTTTATTTTGACAGCCCTACTTTTTTATCTTAAATGTCTCATGACACCTCATAAGTCTAATTTCACGAGAATCACCCAGTTGAATTTATCATTTTACTTAAACACATACCTATAAATAGTAAATCTAGAAAAACTGAAAGTGACCCTTGAAATTGTCTCTAAAAAAATGTCCACGCCTGTGTACTAGGGCTGAAACGATTCCTCGAGTTACTCGATTTACTCGATTCAAAAAATTCCTCGAGGCAAAAATTCTGCCTTGAAGCCTCGTTAAATTCCTATGACGCGCACTACACGCGCCGAGATCTGATTCACACGGACCGTTGTTCAATGTTCAGGAAGCACGTCATAGCGCGTGATACATTTTGAATTTAGTTGGCGCGATGGCGGAGCGAATATGTCCATAAACGGCAGAGAGAGAATGTCTAAAGTTTGGGATCATTACATTCAGCATCTGAACCGAAAATATCCACTGCTGTTTCACCAAGCGTTGATGAAACAAGGTAACGTAGCTTCCGCTGATTTTAATCCCATACTGTATTTGTAGCGATGTAGTTATGCGGTTTGACTAGATATGATGTTTAGCTTTGATGTTTTTAAGTAGTAAACGTATTCACGTTCAATTGCAGGACAGTATAGTTTAAAAAAGAACCCCCACACACACACGCATGCACTACAGGTGTGTGTACCAAAAAACGGCACCACAGTGCAATCATATATGGGCAACTTGTAATCTGACATATTTTGTTCAATAATAATAATCTCTGTCTTATTGGAGTTTAGCATTAGGAAGTTATTCTCTCTCACGCGAGTCAGACCGATCGCGCAATGCATCACATATGCTTAAACTTTTATGTAGCCACGCAACAATAATTTCAGCATGCATTCACTATACAGCGGGACGTGATGTTGTGATTTTTCGAACGGATTCTTAACCTAAAATGCACCGCAATGCTAGTGATGCAAACCAAATGCAGCGTTCTATTGAAAAGTAATGTATGTATTTCTGCAGTACCAAAATGCAATGAAGCAACTGAACGTCTGACTGGGGTGTCACTCTTCCTCACGCCCAGAACGCGTGCACACACACAAACACAAGTGCACGTGCGCGCATACACACAGGTTGTTACCATAGCAAATAGGCTCACCCCAGAAATGATATTTATATGTTAAAAGCCTAATGGTAAATGCTGCAGGTGTAGAAATGTACATAAACCAGATATTTACTTTGATGTCAGGGTTAGATTACAGCATGAAACCTGTTGTGCATATTAATAAATTAAAGTGTTTAATTGTTGGCACTAGCACTTATAAACACTAAATGGGTAAAAAATTGAAATAAATAGGCTTATTTCTTGGAGCCAAATACCTCCGTTTTTTTAGAAATAAAAGCCAAATGCTTGAACATTTCACAGCCAAGTCATTTTCGTTATGCATTATTTATTTTGGTTGTTTAAAAACACACAAAAAAATTATCCGATTACTCGATTAATCGATCGATTCAGTGCTAGATTAATCGATTACAAAAAGAATCGATAGCTGCAGCCCTACTGTGTACACATAAACAATACAATGTCTACAGCTTTATTGAGCTGCCTTGACAGCATTTTATTGCATCACAGGTAGGGCTGAAACGATTCATCGAGTTACTCGATTTACTCAATTAAAAAAATTCCTCGAGGCAAAAATTCTGCCTCGAAGCCTCGTTAAATTCCTATGACGCGCACTACACGCGCCGAGATCTGATTCACACGGACCGTTGTTCAATGTTCAGGAAGCACATCATAGCGCGTGGTACATTTTGAATTTAGTTGGCGTGATGGCGGAGCGAATATGTCCATAAACGGCAGAGAGAGAATGTCTAAAGTTTGGGATCATTACATTATCATTACATTCAGCATCTGAACCGATAACATGCACTGCTGTTTCACCAAGCGTCGATGAAACAAGGTAACGTAGCTTCCGCTGATTTATTCCCATACTGTATTTGTAGCGATGTCGTTATGCGGTTTGACTAGATATGATGTTTAGCTTTGATGTTTTTAAGTAGTAAACGTATTCACGTTCAATTGCAGGACAGTATAGATTAAAAAAGAACCCCTTGACACACACGCATGCACTACAGGTGTGTGTTCCAAAAAACGGCACCACAGTGCAATCATATATGGGCTTATTAGAGTTTAGCATAAGGAAGTTATTCTCTCTCACGCGAGTCAGACCGATAGCGCAATGCATCACATATGCTTAAACTTTTATGTAGCCACGCAAAAATAATTTCAGCATGCATTCACTGTATACAGCAGGACGTGATGTTGTGATTTTTCGAACGGATTCTTAACCTAAAATGCACCGCAATGCAAGTGATGCAAACCAAATGCAGCGTTCTATTGAAAAGTAATGTATGTATTTCTGCAGTACCAAAATGCAATGAAGCAACTGAACGTCTGACTGGGGTGTCACTCACGCACAGAACGCGTGCACACAAACACAAGTGCACGTGCGCGCATACACACAGGTTGTTACCATAGCAAATAGGCTCACCCCAGAAATGATATATTATATGTTAAAAGCCTAATGGTAAATGCTGCAGGTGTAGAAATGTACATAAACCAGATATTTACTTTGATGTCAGGGCTAGATTACAGCATGAAACCTGTTGTTCATATTAATAAATTAAAGTGTTTAATTGTTGGCACTAGCACTTATAAACACTAAATGGGTAAAAAATTGAAATAAATAGGCTTATTTCTTGGAGCCAAATACCTCTGTTTTTTTTAGAAATAAAAGCCAAATGCTTGAACATTTTACAGCCAAGTCATTTTCGTTATGCATTATTTGTTTTGGTTGTTTAAAAACACACAAAAAATTATCCGATTACTCGATTAATCGATCGATTCAGTGCTAGATTAATCGATTACAAAAAGAATCGATAGCTGCAGCCCTAATCACAGGCACTCTTGACACAAAGCTAGTAGGGATGTATCAAGTGACAAGTAAAAGACAATCCCATAAAGCATTGCAGAAAATCCATATACAAATCCATATATTTAATTTGATACAATAAAATATTGATAAATGTTGAACTTAGGTCATAACGATTAATCGCGATAAATCTATAGCAGAATAAAAGTGTGTGTGTGAACTGTGTATAATAACTTTGTATAGATAAATGCACACACATGCATTTATGTTTAAGAAATGTTTACATTTGTATATACATTTATGTATAAGTCAGGGGCGGATCTAGAAAAATATTCATGGGGTGGCAAGGGGGTGGCATGAGAACTACGAGGGGTGGCAATGAAGTAAGCATCCTTGCATGGTTGTCGTGGATACAAGAAATGATATACTGTATATACTATATTCGGTGTATACACTCTTAAAACGAATGTGTTAAATTCATCTCTGTGTTATTTTTAGAACAACACACTTTGTGTTGTTTTAACACATCTTGTGTTGTCCCTTTTATTTATATGAACTCTAAATCAGCACGAAATGACACATAATGTGTTAAAATTAACACATAATGTGTTAAATAGTTTAACACAAAGCAATGTGTTAAAATTAACACACCCTGGATGTGTTAATTTTAACACATTGCTTTGTGTTAAACTATTTAACACATTATGTGTTGTTTTTAACACATTAAGTGTCATTTAAGTTCATAAAAAATAAAAGGGACAACACAAGATGTGTTAAAACAACACAAAGTGTGTTGTTCCAAAAATAACACAGAGATGTGTTAAATTAAGGACAACACACTAGATGTGTTGTCCTTAACTAGACACAAGATGTGTTAATTTAACACATTCATTTTAAAGGGAAATTCCGCCTTGAAATGATCCCAGGGTTAACAACAAACGTGCACCGAGTTCGACCATTCACTCGAGTTTGTTTTCATGCTAGTCTAACGTGACCAGTGTTATTGCTAAATGCAAATCAGCATGCCATGGCAGCCCTCGGGGCATCAGTGCATCAAAAACAAAATCGCCATGTCCACACCACCAATAATGCTCAAAATAACCCCACACCTACACCGCAGCACAACGAGGGTCTCCACATGCAAACCGAAGCATTGAGAACCCTGCAAGCGCACAGGCAGTCCACCAAAAAGAAACATTTACCGTTCACGTCCGGACCACACATCCACGCGGGCGCCATCCCGGGAAAACTAAACTCTCGCGCGAAACGTTGTTGCCCTGAACAGGTGTTGTGCTTTCACGCGAGAGTTCAGTCCTCCCAAGATGGCGCCCGCACGGACACGCGATCCAGACGCGAACGGCAAATGCCTCTCTCCAATAAACTGCCTGTACACTTGCAAAGTTCTCAATGCTTCGGTTTACATATAGAGACCCTCATTGTGCTACAGTGTAAGTGTGGGGTTATTTTGAGCATTATTAGTAGTATAGACATAGCGATTTCGTTTTTAATGCACTGATGCCCCGAAGGCTACCATAACATGCTAATTTGCGTTTAGCAATAACACTGGTCACGTTAGACTAGCATGAAAACAAACTCCAGTGAACGGTCGAACTCGGTACACGTTTGTTATTAACCCTAGGATCATTTCAAGGCGGAATTTCCCTTTAAGAGTGTACACTGGACCTCAAATCTGTATAACATAAAAAACGCAACAACAAATGTTCCTATAAGTACCCAAGCAGCTACCTTTAGCATCTCTACTGTAGCACCCTTTGTCTTAATACACACATCTTACCAATATCTAAAAAGACTGACTGTAACCATGATGAGCAAGGTTGAACATAATGGTATAAAGACTGTTATATAAATAAAATAGGTTTGCCTAGTTTATATTAATGTAAAACATATTTGAAAGGCACACATCTCATAACCCTCTTCTTTAATCCATTCACTCACTTCATGATGGATTTCTGTGTTTTCACTTATTTTTAGGTCTTTGCCATCCATATGTTTCTTTCTTTCATGACTTCATCTACTCCTCTCTCTTCCATAACATATTTTTATGTTTTATTTGTACCTTCCACTCCCATAGTATTTGATTTTTCTATTCTTTTTGGTTAAAAAAAATGGATATCAGCCTTTCTTTTCATATCAATCAATCATTTAAAGACACTAAAAAGAAACCACTAATGTTTTGCAGGGATGCGTGATGATGTGAGGTGCTTTAATAGATCAGAATTACTTGCTACAGACGTGAAGAGATCGATGGGCATAAGTTGCACGTTCATAAACATTCTTGCCTTTCACCTCAACGATGAAAAAGTAACTTTTGTGCTTTTTATACTTTGTGCTTGCGTCCGCTACCTTTGCTTTGAGCTCGTTGTACTTTCCATCGCTCTGTTGTCGCGGGTTTGTGCGACTCGGATCACGGATGGACTGCAGCGTGAGAACCGGGCTGTATGTGAGTGCCTTGGATGGGGCGATGCATCCTTTCACGGCAGTTTTTTCAAAAGTCTCCAACCACGCCAGAAAAGATCGCTAGATTTGTCCTAGTCGATTTTTTAATAAAGTCGCTAAAGGTGTCTAAAAAGTTTCTTAAAATAGCGACAAAGTCACCAAGTTGGCAAACTGTGCGGGCTTTTTTACACGGTAAAAGACTTTCTGCTCGGACTATGACCGGGTATGAACTCTGCTGCCTCTGATTGGCTAACGATGGAAATTAAGCCAATCATAATCAGCTATGTAGTTGTCCCACCCCCTCTAAGACACACACACCAATCATCGTCAGATATGTGTCTCCCACCCCTAAACACACACAGAGAAAAGCTGCATTGCCTTTCTGGTTAAAAGAGCCTACTCGGGTACATATTATATATATTAGGATACCAGCGCTGGGGTGGCATATGGGGTGGCAATGCTTTTATTTAGGGTGGCAACTGCCACCCCGTGCCACCCCGGTAGATCCGCCCCTGGTATAAGTTATAATGTATATAAATATTTAAAATGATATAAATTAGTGCTGGGCAAAGATTAATCGCATACAAAATAAAAGTAATTTTTTTTTGCATTATGTGTGTGTGTGTGTGTGTGTGTGTGTACTATGTGTAATATTATGTATATTTTACCACACACAGATATATATTCATTTTAGAATTTTTTTATTTATATATATGAAGAGTTTGTTGCAAAACGAGTTAACTCCATTTTTAACACTTTTGTCAAAACATGTTTATTATTATGTTATCATGTTATTATTTTGTTTTATGGTGCTACTTAGCTGTATTTTTTAAGTTATGAAGGTTTAAATCAAAACAAACCAACTGCAGTTGAATTGAAATTAATTGTAATGCACAACCAAAAAACGAGATTTCTGAACAATTAAAAAAATGGTGGTTATCTCGTTTTGCAACGAAACTCTTCATATATAATATAAAATATATAAAAATATAAATATATATATATATATATATATATATATATATATATATATATATACGCATTTAAATCTTTCTTAAATACATACATGAATGTGTGTGTGTATTTATATATACATAATACACACAGCACACACTCAGGCTATGTCCACACGAAGCCGGTGCATTCCCTATCCGATCATTTTTTTTCCTTGCTCTAAAAAAATAATCCGTAAACACGAAACCACTGAAACCGACTGAAAGCGGTGTAGTATATATGCCGGACCAGTATGGGGCGCTGTAATTCTGCCACAGATATACACTATACACGGAGAAGAAGACTTTGAGCATGCGCATAACCAACGTATGGTGTTGTCCATTATCGCTTATTGGTCACCACAATTGCATAGAAGCAATAGATTTTGCTGTAATAAAGCTAGTAGGCTTTAGTAGCTTCTGTAGCACGAACACAATCACGTAGTCCGCCGTTATGTTTGTTGCTGTTACGTGTAACGCTTCCGACACGTGATGTGATGACGTTTTCGCTTCACAAAATATACGGATTGGCTGTACAGACGAAACCGCAAGGGTGTCGGTTTCAGATTTATCCACTTTAGGACCCGCTTTCAAAAAATAGCGGATTCAGTCTCCCAAAACGCCGGATCCGTGTGGATGAAACGCCAATACGATAACAAATTTATACGTATGCAGTGATACGCGTCTCCGTGTGGACAGCCCCTCATATATTATGGCAAAAATCACTTTTATTTTATATGTGATTAATCGCGATTAATCTTTGCCCAGCACAAATTTTTCTTCAAATTATACATGCATGTGTGCATATTTATACATACATCATTATTATACACAGTTCACACACATATATATGATGTAAACAAAAACTTTTATTCGGCTATAGATTAATCACGATTAATCGTTATGCATCCCTAGTTGGACTCTAACTAAAAATGTAAAACTCTTACTATTTTTGTTTACACATTTTGTTACTACATTTCCAGTCAATGCTAAGAAAAATGTGTATATTTAAATAGCTGTAATTAAACTGCATTGGCATAAGCACTATACTGACATCAGCCACAAAGGATGTGATGTTTCCCAAGTTGTGCATTCTCAGGTGTATTTCCCAAAGCCAAAGTTTTCTATATAACCTTCCCTCTGTCATTGTGGGACATGTTCATAACATCATGATCCAACTTCAACCTCCTACACACACTCACAAAGCAGCAGGGCACGTCTCAAGATGCTCATGAGACATGTGAAATGTCCCTTTCGGCTCTATAATGGTGCCATGGAGTGCTTATTAAGTCCTGCATTACAGAGGAAAGAAGTGACAGGGAGGCTATTGCACATCAATCACGTCGGGCCCTTTTTTTTTTACACACAATCTCTTTTACTATGAAGAAAGAGTATAACTAAAGTCTTTCCTAATGAATATGAAATATAAATCTTAATGCAGGGTGCTGGGCAGCTCTTCTTTAACCATGAAAGTGATACAAGCTTGAAAAATGTTTATAAAGCAAACATCATACAATGTTTGTTAAGATTAACAAGTCCATCTCAAACGGAAACCTTAATTTTTACATAATAAATTCAGCAAAATTTTTGCAATTAAGTGCATTAAAAATCACTTAGAAATATTCAATTGTGCATTAGACATTCAGCCAATGGTCTGTGACGTCTTAGGCTGAGACTATATTTGACCCAACGTTCCCAGCATTTTTAAACTGTTAGATAGATCATTGGGTACTTGCAGATGAAAAAAATATTTTTTTATAATTTTCTTGTACTTAAATGTTTTCCGTAATTACTGTTTTAAAACAATGCACACAGTGAGCAAACCACAGATATTAAACCGAGATCTCTCATTTAACACAAGCATCTACTGTTGTTTAAAACAACGTGCACATTGACCTTTTTGACACAGTACATGCCTGTTAACAGACACAGCAGTTCTTTCATTAACAAAGCACTACTACTCATGTCAACATCTACTAACAAATTAAAGAGCTTGGAAAAAATGCCAGCCTTTGTCATTCTACAAGGACAGAGGTGCGTTTGTACGCCAACGCAACACGGATGTTTGATCACGACCATATATAAATTGAAGTGGGGGCAGACAGTTTATTAGTATGAACTACTTCACAACACCCACATTCATTAAATGTTCCCATGAGCCTTTGTGCTTAACCCATCGCTGTCCAAAGTTCTAAACCTGTGACAAACAGAACCTCGGCAAGCATAAACCCCATTCACACAGACCTTTGGTCCCAGAAAATACCCGTAAAATTGCCAGACAAGCGTCTGTGTGAACAAAAACTTGTTCCGCTAATCTTCTGGGATCGTTGCCGGAAAGAGGACCTAGTCAGATACCCGGATAACCCTCTGTGTGAACAAGAAGCCGAAAGAATGCCGTAATGGGCGTGTCGTATTGAGGACGCGCGCGTCATCATAATACAAGTTATGGTTCAGCTCCTTAAAACGAGAGATAACATGCATATAAAAATTCACCACGAGAAATGTTGCAAACTAGATTGACGCAGTAATCAAGAAATGATGAGACGCATAAACAATGACGCACGTGCCGTAGTGAGGACGCGCGTGTCATGGCAACATGAAGTTGGTTCAACTCTTTAAAATGAGGGATTTACAACATTCACGACGAGAAATGGCAGCAAACTGGACTGAAGCAGATATCAGGTAAGTTAGCTCATTACTTACTGCGTTGAAACGGAGATCATTCAGCTGCATAAAAGCATATCGCGTCACGTGCTCATTTGAGCTATAATAAATGAAAATACCCGCGCGTCATCCCAACAAGATATATCGCTCAGCTCCTCAAAATGCGGGTTTTAAATACATATAAACAATCACGATGAGAAATGTCTGAAAACTGTATTAAAGCAGAGATCAGGGAGCTCGTCATATATCCACTCTGAAGCTGAGATCATTCACCAGCATTAGAACGGTGCGTCACGCGCTCCTTTATAATCTCATCATAAACAAAAATGCATGCGAGTGGTTCTTGGAGAGAGAAATAATATATAATATGCAAACTTCAGACGCTGCGTAGGAGAGAGGGCGGGACTTTCAATAGGTCACGTGTCTTTCCGGGACCATCACATGCCGGGTAAACTTGGCAGTGTGAATGGAAAAAAAATCTAACTATTCCGGAAAAATCCAGGATGCGTGTCCTGTGCATTTTACGGAATTTCTGTGTGAAAAGGGCTATAGGGATCTGGGGTGTGAATCGTCACTAGTCTCACGATTCGATTCAATTGCAGTTGTTATGTCAACGATTTGATTCGATACGATATCCCAACGCTTACATCCTAAATATTTAATATTACTCAAACTTTTACTGTTTTGGCTCGTTGTCGTCTTTCTTGTCAAAGCCCCACATTAAAACTCTGCTCAAGTGGTGCACCTTTTATTGATATGGCGCATATTGCTTTGAATGCAATGTGGCATTTTTAACATATTGTTTAAAGTTCGGTATTTTACACTTAAAGCCTTGTTTTCAGATTGTTTATGATGAAATAGAGCGGTTTTGACTGAAATTTGGACATATGATGCTGGCCCGAGAATTTTCGGTTTATGTTCTATCAGCCCCCACCTCTACTATGGCTGCATAGGTGCACTGGAACAATCCTTCCTAAAATGCATTAAGGGGTCAGGGGTGTTCACTGATATGCTCACACAAAAATCGCTGCAAAAGATGTTGCAAGATGCAATGAATGTGGTAAATAATGCATGTAGGGAATATAGCCAATTATAAAATGGTTAGTTTCAATCTATTCTTATTTACGATAAAACACGGCTATGACCGCTTCACCCAACGGTTCTATTCATCACTGTGCCCTTATCACTACCCTTATTGATTTAACTTCATGAAAGTTGCACTAATACATTGTTTTACTTTAATATTGTGTGGTATGCATTTAATAAAAGCAATAAGGTACTCGAGGCAAGTACTGTATAGTGAATAAGTAACGGCTGAAGGGGTTGCAGGCACTCCGCTTTGCATTGTACCCAACAACGGCCTTCAGCCATTACTTATTCACACAGCCTCAAGTACCTTATTGCTTTTATACCTTATAGCTTTTTACAACACAGCCTATCATACCTTATTGCTTAAATTCGTGCTAAATTATGATTGATTCAGTCAAAAACTCTCAAACTGCATTGCAACCAGAAGCTTAGCTTACCTGAAACTAAGTACTAGAGGCTTCCTGAATGAAATGACTAGAGATGTATTTTATTATCATTCCCCTGTCATCTATGCATCAAAATGTGCAAAAACAACACAAAACACCATTCATAAGCTGAAATGTGTACTCTTATCTCACTCCATCACACACAGAGCTTAAAATACATGCTGATGGCATCTGATAATGGAGACAATTTTGTAAGAGGATCAAACAACGCTGTAGTTATGTCAGCTACTAACACGAAATAATCTCCATAAACACTAAAATTGCTCAGTTTATTCCTTATTTAATCAGTCAGTGAAGATAACACTCTCAATCCGCGATGTTTCCCATGAGAGCACATGCAATGGGAGATGCCACAGGGGTGGGGCGTGGTCAACTCGAAATGCATTTTCAATAGAATTTTGCTACATCCATTGCACGCTATGTAAATGAAAATGCAATCCCACTTGAAAATTACACTTAAATGATCATTCTGATACAGTTTTTGCTTGACCATGTAAAACACATCTAAATAATTTGGGTAATACATTTGCAATTAAATTTTGCAAATTATAAAGCATTAAAAAACTGTAGTTAAAAAGGACTGTAGGAAATGGCAAATGTAAATAAAATTATTGAATTTTCCTTTTCATTTCGTACCAAACATCGCACATATAGCATGGAAAATATCAATTTAAAGCAACACTATGTAGTTTTTTTTAACTTTTAATAATGTCTCTAAAATTATTTCAGTGATAGAACAACTTTTAACTGGACAAATTGTACTGTTGCTGCAACCTGAGCAGCCTCCTAGCTGCTACAAGCACACTCTGAAAGTGGCAGTGGAGGGTAGAGCACACAGCCCCGCCCCTCCCCCTGCCTGCAGGAGAGTGTCTGATACCAGGCACTGTTGCGCTTTTCAACCACATGGGGGAGCTGTAAGTCATTTTTAAATGGAAACTAGTGTTGCTTTAAACACAGAAATACAATGCCATTTTATTACTAACGAAAACTTCGAAAGCTCATAAACTGGTATTCGGACCAGCACTAGTACACAGACGTACAAAGTAAGTGCTACTTTTGCATGTACTATTCTAGGGAGAAATTTGCGTCATGTGCACTGTACGCAAACCCTCGTGTATTCGTAAAACCAGGACAATAGATCGCTTAATCACTAGGGCTGAGCAAAACTATCGATACGGCTAACTATCACGATAAATTTTTCCACAATAGTGCGTCAATATTTTAATCTCTAGTACCAGTATTTAAAAAAATTAAAAAAATCGAATCCCTCTGTGTGCGTCAAATGACCTTCTCCGCCGCTACTGTAGTTGCGCTGATCAGTTGTCTGTCATATACGGCCTTTTGGCCAATGTCTCGTTAGTTTTGGCTTTACATTTTTTTTATTTCAGCTTTATTTTTTAATTTTTTGATAAAAAAAAAGAAAGCAACGCAGCGCATCGTATCTTGACACATGGTATCATGCTCCATGTATCGCGATATGTATCGTATCGTAAAGCCCTTGCCAATACCCAGCCCTATTAATCGCCTACGTCACTGTGACGTCACCGCTCTAGCTGGAGGCAAAAAATAAGCAGGAACTTAGCAGGCACGCTAAAAGTTTAAGGTTTTGACTTTAAAATGTCATCTTGATGTGTTTTTGGCTGCCAGAATAGAAGGAAAAGCACTTTTGGTTCAAAACTAAAGTTTTAATCAACTAATTAACTAAAGCAGACATTCCTTCACAGAAATAAAGAAGACATGTGGTTGAATGCAATACGGCATACAGACTGGATGGAGACGATCATAAATAATGCTCGTGTTTGCAGTGCACACTTCATATCAGATAAAAGAATCTATGCATATGTACTGGTGTGTTGGTTTATCTAGTACAAATCAGCAAGTTTCTGTTTTATAGGTGAAAAGTCGCCAAGCTTAAATGTTAAACAAACATACAGCGATAGATGTGTGTGTGTCATCATTTGAATAGTTTCTTAAAATAATCCACATTGCTAATCATAGTTAGCCCAGCAATAGGTTACATTAGACAATAAGCCTTGACAAAATTCCCCAAACCACTCGAAAATAATTAATATGTTGTCTAGGAAATATCCAAAACCTGGTTAAAATCGTGAGAGTTAATTTACAAAAATAGCTGTCACGGTCCCGCAGAATTAGCGACTGTACACATACATCCATGTTTAATAAATTCCTCCTAAAATGTGCTAGCTAACGCTTGTCAACATTTCCTCCGTGGCTCTTTTAGCCTCCAGCTAAGCCCCGCCCACCCAGAGACCTTGCAATGTTTACAAACTTTTAAGGGGTCTATACTTCTAATTTTTATGTTAAACCAGATGCGCACTCTGTAGTATGTGATATTTAAAGCATGCTTAATATCAGTTTATGACCGATTAATTCACGTCACATAAATATTTTGATTTGGATATTAATGATCTGAACCGCTGATCGGAGGCTGTCTACGTAAAATCATCCTGTTGAATGCATAAGAAAAGGGCTTGCACTTGATCTTGAGGGCACATGCTGGTATGACTCCTCTTGGCCTCATGTCAGCAATAACAACCTTTAAAACTGCTGCTTTAGTCAAACAAAATAACAGCTTATGCAATAAAACAGAGATGTTGTGTATCTCAAGATAGAGAGTTTCATACATGATCTACTACTGTATATGGTCAACAGCACAGATGTGGTTAAGCTACGGTTGGGGTTGAATGAGTTGCTAAAAATTGTGATTTTACATGTAGCAGATGTAGTGTAACAGGGTTGAACTCAAATAACCAGTCAGGTTTGCATCTCACGTAAGAGATTTACATATGTAAGTCGCGAATTTCTTCATAACTTTGTTTATAAATACTTTGCGTTTCTAAATTTGAACTTAATGGCAGTCTTTATGTAGCCAACGCCCCTGAGAGATAGCTTCATTTACAGAGCGACATGAACATGTCTGTTAATGTTGAAACCACATCCTCTGACAGCAAAGAAGAACTCACTTGTACCAAACCACGGATTAGGACATTAACAGTAGTCGAGAAGCAATTACTCCCTACTGATACTGTCTGTTGCCTGCCACACAGCTACATTTCATGGACATTTAAAATTACACTTTTTAATTTTAAACAGAAATGTCCAAATGCGTACAAAAGCACTTTTTGGTGCCCTTATTTTACCCGACTTGTTCTGGAAAGCATAAAAAAAAAACATTTTTCCACATGTAAAACTGAAATTATACAAAGGCAAATTTGACATAACAGTCTCCCCAGCATTTGAATAAACTAACATTACTGTCAAATGGACATGATGGGTCTTGCTGAAGGTGTGGCATAGTGGTTAACACAAGTGCTTCAACAAACTGAGGCTCTCTTTAATCTGCCTGCGTCCACCCATGCATGCACGCTTCTGACGACACATCTGCGTCTGCGCAGACCACAGGAAGTAGAATAAAAGTAAACGAACCAAATACAACCAAAGTCTCTGTGTGGCATTTTCTACACATGAAAATTATTTGTTCAAAACACACATGGGTAAATATTGCTTTTTAACACAATACAACTAATTTATTTTTTGCAGTAAAATCAATGTCAATTTTATTTTAAATGTATATATATATTTAAAAAAAAAAAAAAACATGAAATAAACACTTTATACCTGCATCTTGTATAATTGGAAAGGTTGTACTATATTAAAGATTTAATAAGGGCTGCATAACTATTAATCACGACTAATCGTTTGCAGAATAAAAGTTGTTTACATCTCACACACACACTCACGCAAACAAACACACACATAAATTATTTAATATATGAATATAAATACTTAATATATAAATATATGTATGCATGTGTGTGTATTTATTTATATACATAATTATTTTACTATGGCTGTCAAAAAATAATCACGATTAATCCATACAAAATAAAAGTTTGTGTTTGCATAAAATTTTTGTGTGTGTAGTCTGTAATTATTGTGTATATATGAATACACATACACATCATGTATATATTTTTATATATAATATAAATTATATCAAAATCTAAATAAATATATATACATGTAAATGTTTCTAAAATACATGCATCCATGTGTGTGTATTTATATATACAAAATAATTATTACACACAGCGAACACACATATATTATGCAAACACAACTTTTATTTTGTATGCGATTAATCATGATTAATCTTTTGACAGCCCTATATTTTACACAATACACACACATATATGTAGTAAGCAAAAACTTTTATTCTGCAAAAGATTAGTCGCGATTAATCATTATGCAGCCATAGATGTGATATGATTTTTGAAGAATGTGATTTTAAGACAAATTAAAGTTAAACGGATGGATTGTCAATTGTATAAATTGGGGTGGACACACAAAGTTACTCCTTACACTAAAGAAGGACTATGAGCCGAAACATTTGTATGAATCTACTTTTTATACAGGAAATTTTTAGGGATGGGCATGATTGCTCGAGTACTCGAACGTGGCATCGATGATCAATCACGAAAACGATGATCATGTGGGTTTATTTATTTATTTATTGTGGATATGGCGGCATTTGGATGTCTGGTTAGCGTTACAAGCGCATGTGGTAGTAAAGACTGGGTCTGGAGATGCGTGTTTGACGTCGTGTCGAGCTATGCAGACAGGCGTTTGACATCAGTAACATTACCATGCATGATTAAAAAACAAACGGATAATTCCGTGCCCCTGCACCGCAGCAACCCGCCGATCCGCGCCATGCGCGGCAGCCCGCCGATCACACCTCACATCACTGAGGCACTATGGTTTAAAAGGATGCGGTGATTTTCGGAAATACAGTCAGTCAGGTGCAAAATGTACAGCACCATCAAAAGTTCAATGGGTTATCATCTCATATTTAAACATCAAATGTCAAGAGACACCAGAGAATCATATGAGCATTAACATTACATCTTGACTGAGAACAGGTAAGGAGACAACACGATACAGCTAATCGCTAAAATGATATCAAAAGACTTGATTTCAATTGTGTCTTTTTCTCCATGGCCACCACTGTATATACAAAGTCATAATTATGCTCTATAAACCATAGAATAGATTTAGATAGTAGGTCATTTTTCTTACTGAACCTCTCTAAGTCTGGACCTCAAGCCCATCAAACAAATTTGCAGCAAGTTGGAAAATAAACTGGACTTTTAGAGGAAAGCCTTTGGCTTGAGTTGCAGAAGGGATGAGATAAGATTACTGATGAAGAAAACGAAAAGGGGGACATACCAAATATTAATGTTACAAGTGGATAAAAACAGTGCGACTTACTTCAACTTGATATTTGTTGTGCTCAAAGCAAACATCGTTATAAAATGAAATCATGTTTTGGAGCCAAAAAGGTCAATATTTTTAGATCTGTCAGGTGTTTTGACCACCACTGTATGAATATTGTTAATAATGACACATGACTGGATCTGTGTTTTATCCATATTCATCTATAGTCTGGGCTTGTACAGTACGTGCTGGAGGAGTTAACAGAAATAAAACTGGCAGAGGAACTTGGAGACGATTGATATGATCTATACTTTGTTCTTTTCGTCATGACACACTATTGTGGGGACAAAGATCAGTCAGAGCTTTCCTTGACTCTAAGACACAAATGTCAATAGTGTCATTACATATCTGCTGGCGAAGTGCGTCTCAAAGTTCAGCACCATAAGACACACAAGTTGCACTACTTTCACAGTTGTACATACAGTATAACCATCACTGGCTTATAAACACCTTAAAGGGGACATATCATGAAAATCTGACTTTTTTCATGTTTAAGTGCTATAATTGGGTCCTCAGTGCTTTTATCAACCTAGAACATGTGAAAAAGATCAACCCAGTAACTTAGTTTTGGTAAACCATTCTCTGCAAGCATGTGAAAAAATAGCTCATTGAAATATGGCTCCTCTTGTGATGTCAGAAGGGGATAATACCGCGCCTTAATCTGAACTATCCATCCACAGCACTGCCATTTAGTGCAGAGATAAGCTCATTTGTATTTTAAAGGACACGCCCAAAAACAGACAAAGTGGTCATTTTAACATGCTATAATAAATTATCTATATGGTATGTTGAGCTAAACCTGCATGTAAATCCCTAATTTTAAAGAGCTAAACCATAATTTCATTGTTGTGATGACATGCACGTCCTCACTACGGCATACCCCTTACGGCACCGTATCTGCGACATGTTCACACAGGGGGCTTTCCGGGAATGTTGGGTCCTTTTTCCAGGAGTGATCCCAGAACATTAGCTGGAGGTGTTTCTGTTCACACAGAAGCCTCTCTGACATTTTTACGGGTATTTTCTGGTAGCAAAGTGCTGTTTGAATGAAGTTTTAGTCTATCACAGGTTTTTTTGAGCACAAAATGCTTGAGCTACAGTATAATATACATGCATATCCTCAAATATGCTTCCAAGCTTCGCTCTAGTAGCCTAAATCAATATATTGTAAACTAAAAATATTTTTAAAACAAATACCAATATCTTAAAACAAAAGAACTACTATTGTTTGGTACAGGGGTTCTCAAACTTTTTCAACAAGCATCCCACTTGTGTACGGTGCATCCTTTCGTGCCCCCCAAAAAAAACATTTTTTAGTGCTCCCTCACAATTAGTCGCGACTAATCATTTGCAGAATAAAAGTTTTTGTTCACATAATATAAGTGGGTGTACTGTGTATAATAATTATGTATAAATACACACACAAACACATGTATATAATTAGGAACATTTACATGGGTATATACATGTTTTTATTTATATATAATTTATATTATATATAAATATAAATATTTATTATATAAATATATATTTTTCTTAAAATTATACATGTATATGTGTGTATTTATATATACATAATTATTATACACAGTACACACATATATTATGTAAACAAAAACTTTTATTCTGCAAACGACTCGCGACTAATCGTGAGGCAGCACTAAAAATTTATGACAAAACATTACAAAACATATTAAAATTTTACAATGTAGTGCTGTTGGTTAGTAGCCTCATGAGATTTAATTTGAGAATTTATGAAGAATTTATGTATTTTATAAAATGCCAATAAACTGGGGCCCCCTGGCACCATTTCAGGGGCCCCCAGTTTAAAAAGCACTGGTTTAGTACATTGTCAGTCCAAATTAAGGCCCCATTTGCAAAGATGGTGTAAAAATGCTGGTGTTACTCCACTGGTTCTCAAACTGGGGGGCGTGAGATGGTGCCAGGCGTCCCAGTTTTATGAAATTTTATTAAATACTTTACTTTATCATAGATTCTGTGTATTACACCTCCGAAAAATAGTTTCTACAGGGCGCCGCGAGCGGGATGCACCCTACACAAGTGTGAGAACCGCTGAAGATGCTGAAGATGTTACTGCGGCTCTTTCGTGGGAAACCTTTGATCGCTTTTACCGCATCAATTGACTGAGCTGAGAAACAAATGGTAAATCTTTCCACAGGAAACAGTGTAGTTAGTACAGGAACTAAAAGCAGTGTTAAGCGAAACTAACTCGGCAGAGAAAGCGTTTCCTCTTCTCAAGCACTTTTACGCGAGACTTCAGACGTTTGTCACATTCTGTCTTTGTGTCTGAATCAACACAAAACTATAACAACTCATTCTGACATTCTGATAAAAAGCAAATACGACGACAAAACTGAAATGAGGTTGTTTGAAAGTTGCCTGTTAGTATGACTGACTGCATCTTTCAGCAAAAATATGACCTACATCTAATCTGTCTGTCGGAGTAAACTTGAGCCAAAAGTGACTTAGATCTGTTAAAAAAACATGCTGTAGCATCACACAGAGCTGACAAAATGGCTTCATGTGCCACAACTGTCAACAAGGGGAAGTAGAGCAATGTTTCCTGTCACAAGCAAACGGTCAAAATTTCCCAATAGCAAAATAATGACTATACAGTCACTGAATAAAGCACGGTGTTGATTGGACACGTGAACATAAAATATTATCTATAATGTTTCATAATTCAAGTGCATTATAACCATTTGTTAATAACTCTAAACGCAATTAAAAGTGGCCTTGAACCAACTGTACTGTTAAAATGAAACTGTAATGTTAGCTTAACTATTTAAATACCCAATCTCACCCCCATAAACTAGAATTGGGCCACTTAGTGTAACCAAATACATATTTGTGATCTAAATAAAGCTGCTAAATTATTGCTGCTAAATAAGCACCAATATTGCTTTAAATACATCGACGTGCTGCCTTAAATAACCATTGATTGCCATTATATACACACTTAATAACAATGCTCATGTTACCCGTTATTACAGTAAGCTTTACCTCAATACTCAAATATGTAAACTAAACCTGCCTGGAATGGTTGATATGTCACAGTTGCCAGCCCTGGCATACATGTATTGTGCAAGAAGGTACATGCAACTTTATTTTCCTGTAATGTGCATTATGAAATCCAAATGTGGTTTTAAAGACGATCTTGTTGCAACAGTAATGTCATGTCCACTGTGTGTAGGCTTTGGTTTCCGTGCATTCACAAACCCCCCAAACCTGTGGATGTAGCCTAGGTTTGCCGTGAAACGCCTCGAAAAGACCATGAACTGTGTATATTGCAATGATTCTTTACCTTTATAATGCTCGCCTTCCGTGGTATCCCAGGTTTTCCGTCCGGCACGACAGATGCGTTTGCCGCTTCCAGCTCTGGATTCTCGGGTCCGCACAATCCACAGTCCCCGTTTGAGACCGACACCTCGCACTCATCCCTGCCGCCCGTCTCATCGCCGGGGTGGGCAGATTTCCCGCCGCCGTTGGGCGATGACACCCCGCAGGTCTCGGCGACAAACTCCGCCATGAGCTCCGTATGCGCGCGCACAGCAGCCTGCGCCTGGCAGTATTAGCTATCGAGCGATTTGAGCTCCCGAAAAGACATTAGACAGAAATGATGAGCCATCGCAGGTTTATTTCCCGTCGGCGTTGCTTCATGTGTCGGACTCGATACATTGTTTCACCGCGCACCGCGTTCGAAAGCGAATGTGCGCGTGCGATACAATGTTGCAAGTCTCATTGTTGGACCGCTGAGCCCTTTCTGACAGATACTGCCATCTGCTGAACTCACTTCACATCAAAATAATGCACAGACGATCCACACTGGTGAAGCCCGTGAATCAACACAAACTTAACTCAAGGCTGTTTGCGCGGTGTTACATTTTTGCTGGCTTCACATGGAAGTGCTTGAAGTGAAGTTCATGCATGTCGAGACACATATCTGTTGCGCAATGCTTGAAATAAGTGTTGGTTCTTGAAGAAATCCCAGGAACTATGAAAACACATAATTTAACAAACTATTATCAAATTTGAAAAGTGGACCTGACAACTTTTACCAGTTAAGGTACTTGTTAGGACATGGTTTACTTTGCCAAGTCATTGCTGAGTTGTTCTATGGAGTGGTTGCTTATGGCCTAGATATGGCTCATCTCCTTTTTATTTTACTTTATGAATTATTTTGCATGTTTAATTGTCTACCAGGCAAACATCTTAAGTCCAGCTACCTCTCATCCACCAGCCACACTATGCATGTATATAACATAAAGGGTAAAATGTAAACTTATGATTAACCAATATGCAAACAACCATTACTTTGCTACTTAATAAAGTCATTAAAACCACAATAAGGTCATTTTTTTTATTCCTTAAAGACAAAAGTAGGTATAATTTATAAACTCAGAATAGGAGTATGACTTTTGTGACTTAATTTTTGAAGGATTTGTGCATGTCAAGACAGATATCTGTTCACATTCTGCAGCTCTTGCACAACAGATGAAATATGTGCTTATATTATTTTATTTAAATCAACTTACTTGACTATTAAAAGTACCCCAACAACTATAAAGATTAAGCCAGTTTTATTCTTAGATAAACCAAGTAATTGCCAGGATGATGGACAACCAGCCCTTCCGCCCTGCTGAAAAAAACAATAAAACCATTACAGAAAATTCTAATGGTTTCCATTAAAATACCAATAGGAAACATTAGCTTTTACCATTAAAACCACTACACTGTAGTGTGTTTGGGCCATAATCAATTAGAACCAATACATAGAACCAATACAAACCATTAGAGACCAACAAAGACCAATAAACTGTGTTTTGGGCCATATTACATTAGAATCAATAAAATTCCCAATAAAACCAATAGAATTCCTGTAATGGTGTCTATTGGTTTTTTTAGCCGGGCGAAAATTAATGGTTTTACAGTTAAAACCAAAAAGCCATGGTTACCCCGAAATAACCTTTCAAAGCCATGGTTTTCAAAAACTATTAATCCATGGTTACTGTTGTTAATCATAATCAATATCCCCCCAAAAAACACGGTTACTACACTTTACCACTAAAAAAACATGGTTAATTTTCATAAGGGAGCCTAAACCATTAAGCCAGTTTCCCATTAAAGGTAGTGAAAGATTTGCCTGAAGTTAAACACAGTTCCAACTATTAGGACCCACAATGTTTACTTTCTATAGTCCATAAACTCACAAAATAATAAATTGTCTATAGCCACTGAAAGCTTTTAGGCTGATATTGTTTTAGAGATGTGATTGTGTACCTGCTTATAGGACCTTAGTCAAGATATCGACTGTACCAACAGTTATTTTTGCAATATATATATAAAAACAAATAAATGTCAAATTTTGTCATAAAAGCCATATCTCCTGCCTTTTCTCATTACATTTTTAGTGCACACAATATAGATATTTATTGAGGTTTCAAGCAGGTGAAAGGCTCAAGAAACACAGCAAACACGTGTAGTTACAATAAATGGTTTAAAGTTGTCAACACATATAAACAGCATCATTGGTGAAAAATATTCCTAGAAGACAGGAAGTATTAAAGGTTTGTGCTTTCATGTAGTGTGCAGCAGAGCCACCTCCTGGAAAACACTGTAGTACAGAAATCAACCTCTCTTTTGTTCTTTCTGCAACAATATTAGGGAACTACAACAGCCCAAATGCTCCATATTTGGCTCTATGGTGTTGCCTACATTTTTCATGTTATTTTTCTACATTTTTTTAGCATTTCCCATTTAATTTTGTATAGTCATAAAGAAGCGCTTGCAGAACCTGTTTCACTTCTGACAAGAAGTGAGACATGATTGGACCATGACAAGTAAGTTGTCACGGTTGAACCGTGTCATGGCTCCGCTGTGGTCTCCAAACCCTCCATCCCTCCCCTCAGACTCACCCTTCCAGACTTTTGTTTATGTTTGGGTTTATGTAACTGGAAGCCACTTTTTAAGGAGGGGGTAATGTCACGGTTAAACCGTGTCATTTCTTGTTTCTGTTCTGATTGTCGTCACCTGGACTCTTGTTAATTAATTACCTGCCTCATCACACCTGTATATCGTTAGTCTGCTTGTATATATACCCCTGCCTGTTGTATGTGCACTTGCCGGATCATTGTCATTACTTCCTTGTCTGTTCCAGTTAACGTTTACCTGTTCCTGTGTTTCATTTACCTGCCGTTGTTTTGATTCTCGTGTTTTGTTTCTGTTTATTTATTAAATGTTATTTATTCCATACAAACTCTGCGAGTGCGTCCTCACTACTGTATCCAGTCATTACATAAGTAGTTTAATAATTCTGTTTTTAATAGGTTTAGGTGGAGTTTGGGGATGTACTGTAGCAGGTGGTTTAAAACCTTTTAATAGCAGGGACCCCCGCATATGATAAACCTTTAGCAAGGGACCCCTTTCCTAAATTATACATCCATATTTTTATAAAGAAACATTGAGACTAGATAAATAGTAACTGTGTATAAAATACAGCAAATTGTTCACAAACTTAAATAATTGGCTACACATTGTCACAATTTTTGCTTTGTTTTTTTTCTCCTGAAAATTTCTGGGGACCCCTTGGAACCATCTGGGGGATTCCTGGGGGTCCCCAGATCCCAGTTTGAAAATTTCAACTTTTGTTTTTGTCAATCTACTGTTTTTGATGTCCAGATGAACTGATTTAATCATTTTTATTGGTAAAACATGCCTAATGACTTAAATTCTAACGTTCTGTTCACAGATAAAGTGATTATGACTACGGCATTGAATTCAAACAGGTACAACATTAATGGATGCAAGGCTGTACAGAAATGTGTATGTACTACAGTGTATACCAGTGGTTCTCAAACTTTTTCAGCGTGCGGCCCCCCAAATTTTTTTTTTATAACAAATTTGTTCTAAAACGTAACATTTAATAAGACAAAACTTGTTAAAGTATACAAAGTATACTAACTGTTGGTTAGTAGCCTTATTTTTTTTAGGTTTAATTACACAGAATTCATGATAAATTAATGTGTTTTATGAAATGTCATAAAACTGGGGCCCCCCTGGCACCATCTCGTGGTTCCCAGTTTGAGAACCACTGGTCTAGTCGTTTGTGCTACACTTTTCCCACAGTTTTATTTCAGTTGATTGATTTATTTAATATTGTCCTGCCTTGACACTCAAATGGGACTCATGAAACACAGATGTTAACTTGATTGCGTAAGCTTTACTAAAAATCAGGAAGAAGTAAAATTTTGCAAAACAATACCATATATATAATTCCATAGTGCTGTAAAATCACTATATCCTTGCTCATTTCTCACACTTGCCAAGTAATAAAGTCATAGTTATCTGCATAGAAAAATCACATGATTTATGTGCTGAATAGCGAGCCACTTTGGTAAGTAAGCTTTTGTTTAAAGGAAAAAGATTTCACAGTAATAAGAAAGAAACGCTACAGGCAAATGATCAGATTGACGACAGCTAAAAATACGCCGACCCTTTATGAACGACGGCCATAAAAGTCTCAGATAAGTACAACAGGGATGATTTCGGTTTTACACTGACAACTAGCAGGACACCATATCTTCACAGAGGAGTGGTCACAGGTGTGCTTTTTTTTCAATTGATCACAATTGGCATATTGGTTGACATACGGACAAGGATTAGCTAGAGAAAACACAGAGAGTCAGAAATTAATGATGCATGTATCGAGCATTCTGCAATGCAAACTCTGACCACACAGTCATGAGACATTTTGCAAGATTATAATGAAAACAAAGAACTTAGTGCAAAGGCCATCTTCACAATTGTTCGGGCAGGCAGCACACGCAGTTCCCAATGAATATGGAGGTACTCCTCTGAAATTTCCTCTGAAATGAGTCAATAAATAAACAAAGATTGTTTATTTCAAATGAAACATGAAAATCAATTGAGAGAAAGGGTGCATACTTGCGGAAATAATGGCATCCGTAGAAGAAGGAGCTTCCGCACTGAGCCACGGCACATCCGATCTCATATGAGCTGTACCAGACCACCTTTAAAGATTCAAACAAGAAACAACTTGAGCTTGAGCCTCGTTTATCTTGAAGACTTTATGCCTTTTATTTAACTGCACATTTTAAAAGTATGTTTAAAGGAACAGTATGTAAGAAATGTATATCAATTAACCATAAAATGGCCCTGACAAGTCACTAGACATTAAGAAATTATTTGCATTTCAAATACTTATATCACTGACAACAGTGGTCCGGCCAGGATATTTTCATTTAAAAAGTGGAGTTGCAGCCCTCAACTGATGTTTATGTTGTCATGTTGTGTATTGGCCACCAGTTGTGAGATTGCAGTACCAGTTTTAGCCACAAGTTTTGTGATTGCAATACCAGTTTTGACCACAATCCTACATACTGTTCCTTTAAGTACTTATAAAGCTGAAGTGTGTCATTTAACAATTTGAAACTATTTGTTTTCATGTGTCTCATTATTTGCTAAAATTAGGAGTCAGTCACAACACTCATCAATCAACTAATCGGCTTAAAAATGTATCCAGGTTGTAGTTAACCCACCTGTATTGTTAACCTTCTCCAGCCTTGATTATGATTTTGTACTGCTGTTGCTCATGATACTCAAATGACACACTTCACCTTTATTTTATTTCTGCTCATTTTAACCTGTGTGTAATGTCCAGTCGCTCTGCCATTGGTGGATCCAGCGGGATATTGATAATTGTTGACCTCACTGTGCCAATCAGTGACCACATCAGTCCACGAAGAGACCATAGAGGACTCGAAGAGATTTTCACCCAACTCATATCCTGTCCATTACAGAGACAGATTACACAACCGAAAATGATAAGGTCACAGCTGCGAACCCTTTGCTAATTGTTACCGGGCCTCGGCCCAAACTATCGCTTCAGGGCCCGTATGTATAAAACATCTCAGAAATGCTCTTAAGAATAGTCTTAAGCTATGACTTAAGTGTCAAAAAATTCTTAGTAAAGAGTAGGACCAGTCTGAGAATAGAAGACGTTTATAAAGAAGCTGAAAGCAACTTTCAGTAAAGTGTAAGACTCATTCTTAAGTGCTGACTTAAGTGCCGCAAACTAAGGGACTACAATGATTTCAACACAAAATGGCCGCCCTTAACCTCTGAATCAGCCAATAGAAAGCCGGCAATGTAAACAGTCACAGCAGCATGTGACACCATACATTCATGAATCATGAAGACATTCAAATTATATTAGTATTTAAATATTTTAATTTGCTTAAAGAAATGTTAAACAATATGACAAATAAGTACATGCATTTATTTTACACGATTTTGAACAATTTTGATTAAGATTCAACATGTTAATGAAATAGACAAACGTAATACTATTTAAAAAAAAATGAAGATGATGAATAATATCATTTTGATTTTACTCACAAGCTGTTTATAAAAAAAGACTAAAGTTTGCAAACACAAGATAAAAAAAAATACTTTGATGATCAAGCCTGAACAAAATGATCAAGTTAAGTTGGACTTCTCCACTTAAACAAAGTTTTAATTTTTGCCATCTTTGTCGCTTTCTTTGGCTTGCTCACTGCTAACATTGCTAACATTATGTTTTGGGTCAGGGTTTTATACTCTATTAATATCACTTTACATAATGATGTCACTGCAACCTTGTATATACTTCGCATTTTTTGAGGTTGATAATGCTATTGTAGATTTTATTTACATTTTTATGGTATTTTATTTACCTATCATAAACTTTAAAATGTAAAATCGTCTCTACTTAAAAACTTACTTCAATTGGTAACACCTAATATTTAAACATTTTTAACTTTAATTATTTCACTTAAACTGAAAGATTTAAGTTGAAAAAACATGACATTTTTAGGCATTATCAATAATTTGATTCAACTTTAACTTTTTACAGTGTATTTTATTCAAATGTATATACCATTTAAGTATATACAATTGCTCTCTTAATAATCTCATAAAAATTCTTGGTACTGTGCTAGCACTTAAATATGTTTTTTTTACTAATATACATCTTATACTGTAATTATATTGTGTAATATAATATACATTGTATAAAAACCTTATACTCTTTATATTTCATGTTATATTTATTTCTATCTACTGTCTATATACTACTAACATGTATATATTGTACATTTTCTGCTCTGCAACAATGCAACAATATTTTTTTTCAAAAGTACTATAGAAATACATTTGAATTAAAGAGCCACTTAAATGACCACAAAAAAGTTTATATATTTATTGTTGTGGTCTACCACAAATCTGTTGTTTGAATTAAAGTTAAAAAAAACGCATTATTTTTCTCATAATATAGATATTTGCAACATCTCTCTCTAAAACGCTTGATTGCAGCGCGTCTCTTCAAAGCCCCACCCCCACAAACGGCAAGTATACTCTGATTGGTCAGGGATTCTAAACAATTGTGATTGGTCAATCCTTGTAGCGTTCGAAATGTCCATTACCATAATCGGGTTTCTGCTTCTCATGCGTGTACAGATAATCAAACAAAATGGTCTCTGTAAACTGCCTCTAGTAGGCTATTGCATCGGTATTGCCTTGCAGTTTGAGCCTGAATCAGATTTAGAACGTTTGCAGAAAGAAACAAATCTAACAGAAACTCCTTCCCAAGGACGAATTGAGCAGGATGCTTCACAATGCTACATTTGTAACCGCCTTACACTTCGGATGTGTTGTGGCTGCAACAACAGGGTCACAAAAATTCAGACGTCTGTAATTTTTCCATATTCAGAAATAAAGGTAATCTATTGTATTACAATTCTTTATTTAAGTGTCTGCATAGTGTCTGTAATGTAAAACCGCTTTATGTCACAGCGGGGCTTTTTAGAAAGAGTGAGAGCACAGGTGCAGCAGTCTGATCGTGGCCACATGTTGTCATTTTTGGTGAAGCTCTGCTGTGTAGCCTACTGAAGAGAACTGGACTAGTTGTCTGTCACATAATTCCCTGTTACTCTCGTTCACTGTGTAAAAGCATGACGGCAAACCTTGGTGCAGAATTGCTTTATAATAATAAACACAGTCGATGTCCAGTCCAGACACCAAACATCTAAACAGCTAAAATAAAATAAATAGCCTACCATACACGCGTTCTCTGCAGCGCAGACCAAACTCTCTCGGGTAAACACACTGAAGATCTTTGCCCGAACCCGATTTGTAACATTTTACACGGGCTCGGACCGGGCTCGTGCTTGCGCTTTGTGAGGTAAATGAGCGGTCAAGTTCAATGCTGCTGGATGCACTATCAGTAGCGCAGGACCGCGCTGAATTCATTTACAGTGGATTTAATGATTTTCCTCATCAAAAACATGTAGCCTAATCTTGGTGAGTAGGTTTTTCAATGTATAACTAAATATGAATCGAGTCTTAAATACATAATTTAGACAGAGGATATAGACTAATGTTGGCAGTAATGGAGAGAAGTGCGTACGCAAATCCCGCGGAGCCTTTCTCTTAAGTTCGTTATTGCCAAATACCCATCTTAAGTCAGAATGTATTATCTTAATTTAATTCGTTAAGAAATAATAATTTTATTGGGATTTTTATAGTGTATTGCATAAGCCCATTTAGAATGAGATGTTACAATGTTACAGATGACTTATTTTATTTCTTTGTTTCAACTTCCAAGTGGCGTGTAGATTATTAGTCATGAATAAATAATGTTAAAACCTGTGTAAATTTCTCATTCTTGACAAAAGCTGTGTGTGTGCGCACATTTAAATAATGTCGGGCTGTAGACGGGTTCGGGCTTTTAGAAAGCTGTCAATCTAAATGTACGTTCGGGTTCGGGCTGCATTCTGTCGGGCTCCGGACATTACAGCTCTAGTGCAGATAGTTTCGCGCCTACTGTTGTTTTACAAAGTCTAGTTTTTTTTTATGAAAGTAGCCAAATACTTTCTTGCCAAAAAGGCGCAGTGGATACAAAATATTTTTTACTCTCTTTGAATAGACAATCTAGCTATAAATAAGTATAAATGAATGTATAAACATGCCTGTTTGAACTATGGATGCAGAAAGATCGCTGTCTACCAATTCAGCACCATTCCCATGGACAGCAGCCGCTAACATCGTAAGTAATAAAGGTTTTAAAGTCTTCATAGCACGCTATGTTTAATTAAAAACAACGTTATTGAGAAACACAGCACTGAGTATAAATGTAAGAGGGGTTATGAGGTTTATAGAAGCTCCGTCTCTCTCCACTACTCAAACTTTTACCGCGGCACGCGGCTCTTGTCAAATGAGCTTGTATAAACGAGAACTGCTTCATTCGTTTTATACACCAACAAAACTATTGTCGTCGTTTATGCATTTGCTTGTCGATTTAGAGCTATACAGGTTTAAACAGCGGTTGAGTTTAGACATACAACAGGCTACGTTAAAATGCTTCATTTAACGTGCATGCACAAGAGATGATCTATTTTACAGTCCTCTGAAGTTTACAAGTTTACAATGTAACACTATACTGCATGATTTGAAACGATTACATTGTAACAGTGTATGGTTTTGTATGATTTACTGAATTCTCCACACAACATGGCGCAAATACGCATGAAAAACTCCCATATATGATGTCAGTTTATTTAATTTTTTTAACTATTTGTTATGTTTTCCACAGCATCGCGATCGTACACAACTAATAAATATACACATAATAATGTAGCCTATACTGGTTGTGATCCTAAAGCACTAGGTAACAAATTAGGAACAGATTAATCCTTTAGGAGCAAAAATTGCACAAATCCAGCCTTGACCTCTACATGTTTAAGGAAGCAGTGATCACAAAAATGACGAGAGGAGAAATATAGTTTCTGGTTTCAGTGCGAAGGAATTGCATTGCTACTGTTTATTGTATAAACTGTAACCACTATTTCACTAACTCTTCATACTGTACAATATTATTTTACCCTCACATAAAAAAACAGCTTCTAACATTAAATCAATAACTCCGCAATACCTTTAGCAAACAGACTTGGGCTATTTAACAAATCAGTTCTCTCTGACAACAGCATGTGGGCGGGTATAAGCAGCTAGTGGGCGGGCATTATTCAAATGCACATGTCTACGTCATCAGGTCACGGAAATAACTGTAGAACTACATCTCAGGCGTTTACTGTAGTACATTAAAAATGCCTTCAGTTAAAGGGAATATCTTCCTTTAAATTGGAGTGTGAGCTTTGTAACTCTGCACATCTATTTTATGCTCAAAACTGCTACATTATACTGTAACTAGATTTAAAAAGTTGAAATCCATGAAAGGGGCTCTTTAAAGTAATTCTAACAAATTTTTTGTTGTAAAGTGAATGATCCTCTGCCTCTCTGCTGCCCTCTTGTTACTCTTAACTAGGTTAAGAGACCTCTCCAGCTCTCTTAAATAATTTAGGAGCTGAGACCTAGTCTTAACACTTAGGATGCTTTATAAATCAAATGTATTCTTAAGTCTAGGAATAAGAGTAAAATGACGTCATTCTTAGAATTTTGACACAGTTAAGACTAAAATTTTACTCTGAGCGGCTTTATACATACGGGCCAAGATGTTGGGATAAATTAACCCAGATAATGTTTATATTTGACCCAACAAGGGGTTGAAAATAATTCTGCATTTTTAGTGTATTTCATAATGTTTTATACAAAGTATGATTTTATATTTCTCTGTTCTTTGTAAAGCCAATTTGCAGAAAAGTTTGTCATTAAGTTTGTTACCATTAATCATGTGACTGCTTGGGGGGCCGTGTGTCATTTTACACTGACTGATCCACCCTTGGGCTGTCTGAGCCGCTGCAGCGCTCCAGCTCTGAAAGAGAAGCAAGATGTTACAAAAGACCCAGTGCTTCACAACTATTTCTACAACCTATAGTCCCACTTGTAAATGACTTTAGGGCCTTTTTACACCTAGGCCTGTATGTATAAAACATCTCAGAAATGCTTTTAACAATAGTCTTAAGCTATGACTTAAGTGTCAAAATACTTAGTAAGGAGTAGGACCAGTCTGAGAGCAGGAGACATTTATAAAGAAGCTAAAAGCAACTTTCAGTAAAGTGTAAGACTCATTCTTAAGTGGTGACTTAAGTGCCGCAAACTGAGGACTACAATGATTTCAACCTAAAATGGCCGCTCTTAACCTCGGAATCAGCCAATAGGCAGCCAGCAACGTTATACAGTCATAGCAGCATGTGAAACCATACATTTATGAATCATGAAGACATTACAATTATATTAGTATTTAAATATTTTAATTTTAATTTGCTTCATGAAATGTTTAACAATGTTACAAATAAGTACATGCATTTATTTTACACGATTTTGCCCCATTTTGATTAAGTTTCAACATGTTATTACAAATGTAATACTATTTTAAAAAATTAAAATGATTAATCACATCATTTGATTTTACTCACAAGCTGTTTACAAAGAAAAGACTTAAGTTTGCAAACACTTAGATAAAAAATACTTTGATGATCAAGCCTGAACAAGATGATCAAGTTAAGTTGGATTTCTCCACTTAAACACAATTGTAATTTTTGCCGTCTTTGCCACTTTCACCTTTGGCTTGCTCACTGCCAACATTGCTAACATTATGTTTTGGGTCAGGGTTGTATACTCTATTAATATCACTTTAAATGTAATGGTTTTAACTTTAATTATTTCACTTAAACTGAGAAATTTTAGTTGAAAAAACATTCAATTTTTAGGCATTATCAATAATTGACCCAACTTTAACTTTTTACATTGTATATTATTCAAATTTGTATAGATTTAAGTATATACCATTGCTGTCTTGATAATCCCATAAAAATTCTTGGTGCTGTGCAAGCACTTGAATAAGTTTCACTAATATACATCTTATACTGTATATTATATTGTGTAATATTAACATATTATGTAATAGATTTTTGTGAAACGCCGCGACTTGAAGAAGTTATGCCATACTCTTGATTTTTGTGAAACGCCGCGACTTGAAGAAGTTATGCCATACTCTAGATTTTTGTGAAACGCCGCGACTTGAATAAGTTATGCCATACCCTAGGTTTTTGTGAAACGCCGCCACTGGAAGAAGTTATGCCATACTCTAGATTTTTGTGAAAGGCAGTGACTTGAAGAAGTTATGCCATACCCTAGGTTTTTGTGAAACGCCGCGACTTGAAGAAGTTATGCCATACCCCTAGGTTTTTGTGAAACGCCACGACTGGAAAAAGTTATGCCATAACCTAGATTTTTGTGAAACGCCGCGACTTGAAGAAGTTATACCATACCCTAGATTTTTGCGAAAAGCCGCGGCTGGAAGAAGTTATGCCATACGCTAGGTTTTTGTGAAACGTCGCAACTAGAAGAAGTTATGCCATACCCTAGGATTTTGTGAAATGCAGCGACTTGAAGAAGTTATGCCATACCCTAGGTTTTTGTGAAACGTCGCAACTAGAAGAAGTTATGCCATACCCTAGGATTTTGTGAAATGCAGCGACTTGAAGAAGTTATGCCATACCCTAGGTTTTTGTGAAACGTCTCAACTAGAAGAAGTTATGCCATACCCTAGGATTTTGTGAAAAGCCGCGACTTGAAGAAGTTATGCCATACCCTAGGATTTTGTGAAAAGCCGCGACTTGAAGAAGTTATGCCATACCCTAGGTTTTTGTGAAAAGCCGCGACTTGAAGAAGTTATGCCATACCCTAGGTTTTTGTGAAATGCCGCGACTTGAAGAAGTTATGCCATACCGTAGGTTTTTGCAAAAAGCCGCGGCTGGAAGAAGTTATGCCATACCCTAGATTTTTGTGAAATGTCGCAACTAGAAGAAGTTATGCCATACCCTAGGATTTTGTGAAAAGCCGCGACTTGAAGAAGTTATGCCATACCCCTAGGTTTTTGTGAAACGCCACGACTGGAAAAAGTTATGCCATAACCTAGATTTTTGTGAAACGCCGCGACTTGAAGAAGTTATACCATACCCTAGATTTTTGCGAAAAGCCGCGGCTGGAAGAAGTTATGCCATACGCTAGGTTTTTGTGAAACGTCGCAACTAGAAGAAGTTATGCCATACCCTAGGATTTTGTGAAATGCAGCGACTTGAAGAAGTTATGCCATACCCTAGGTTTTTGTGAAACGTCGCAACTAGAAGAAGTTATGCCATACCCTAGGATTTTGTGAAATGCAGCGACTTGAAGAAGTTATGCCATACCCTAGGTTTTTGTGAAACGTCTCAACTAGAAGAAGTTATGCCATACCCTAGGATTTTGTGAAAAGCCGCGACTTGAAGAAGTTATGCCATACCCTAGGATTTTGTGAAAAGCCGCGACTTGAAGAAGTTATGCCATACCCTAGGTTTTTGTGAAAAGCCGCGACTTGAAGAAGTTATGCCATACCCTAGGTTTTTGTGAAATGCCGCGACTTGAAGAAGTTATGCCATACCGTAGGTTTTTGCAAAAAGCCGCGGCTGGAAGAAGTTATGCCATACCCTAGATTTTTGTGAAATGTCGCAACTAGAAGAAGTTATGCCATACCCTAGGATTTTGTGAAAAGCCGCGACTTGAAGAAGTTATGTCATACCCTAGGTTTTTGTGAAACGTCGCAACTAGAAGAAGTTATGCCATACCCCTAGGATTTTGTGAAAAGCCGCGACTTGAAGAAGTTATGTCATACCCTAGGTTTTTGTGAAACGTCGCAACTAGAAGAAGTTATGCCATACCCTAGGATTTTGTGAAAAGCCGCGACTTGAAGAAGTTATGTCATACCCTAGGTTTTTGTGAAACGTCGCAACTAGAAGAAGTTATGCCATACCCTAGGATTTTGTGAAAAGCCGCGACTTGAAGAAGTTATGTCATACCCTAGGTTTTTGTGAAACGTCGCAACTAGAAGAAGTTATGCCATACCCTAGGATTTTGTGAAAAGCCGCGACTTGAAGAAGTTATGCCATACCCTAGGTTTTTGTGAAACGTCGCAACTAGAAGAAGTTATGCCATACCCTAGGATTTTGTGAAAAGCCGCGACTTGAAGAAGTTATGTCATACCCTAGGTTTTTGTGAAACGTCGCAACTAGAAGAAGTTATGCCATACCCTAGGATTTTGTGAAAAGCCGCGACTTGAAGAAGTTATGTCATACCCTAGGTTTTTGTGAAACGTCGCAACTAGAAGAAGTTATGCCATACCCTAGATTTTTGTGAAATGCCGCAACTTGAAGAAGTTATGTCATACCCTAGGTTTTTGTGAAACGCCACGGCTGGAAGAAGTTATGCCATACCCTACGTTTTTGGCAAACGCCGCGACTTGAAGAAGTTATGCCATACCCTAGGTTTTTGTGAAACGCCGCAGCTGGAAGAAGTTATGCCATACCCTACGTTTTTGGCAAACGCCGCGACTTGAAGAAGTTATGCCATTCCCTAGGTTTTTGTGAAACGCAGCAACTGGAAGAAGTTATGCCATACCCTAGATTTTTGTGAAATGCCGCCACAAGTACTGCCCCAGTGACGGCTTGGGACCTATTTGAATATTTGCCACTTTATGTTAGCATGTAAATGCATACAATTTATTGGCAGAATTCATAAAAATGCTAATTTACAATGTCAGACACACTTAGAGGGTTTTGCATCTGAGCTCTTCATATCTAAAAAGCAAATTTATAAAAGGGAAATTACGAGAGTAACTGACCATTTTCAGCATGTTACTGGCCGAGGGCTTCACAGCTTTTCTGTAGGCATTGTGAAGGTCCACAATCTCCTTTTGTACAGACGTCAGGGTTGTACTGACTTCTGTGAAGTTAAACAACAAAACAGTTTAAGGGTTGTGTCCCATGTTGTATATTAATGTCTGAACAGATATAAAGATGTGCAACACTCACCTGACTGTAAACACCACACGCAGGAATGAGACATGCACACATGCATTAGATGAATGTTATTTGTTAGTCAATTTCATCACAGCTGATTTTACTATCTATCTATTTAAAAAAAATGTGACTCTGAAGCACAAAACCAGTCATAAGTTGCACAGGTACATTTGTAGTCAACAATTCATTGTATAAGTTAAAATAATATATTTTTCTCTTTTGGCAAAAATCATTAAGATCTTGTTCCATGAAGAGATTTAGTAAATTTCCTACTGTAAATATGTCAAAAATGTATTTATAATTTGTAATATATAAGGACTTCATTTGGACAACTGTTTATGCGATTTTCTCAATATTTAGATTTTTTTGCACCCTCAGATTCCAGATTTTCACATTTTTGTAAGCTTATCTCAGCCAAATATTATCCTATCCTAACAAACCATACATCAATGTTTATTTATTCAGCTTTTAGGTGATGTTTAAATCTCAATTTCATAAAACTGACCCTTATGATATGTTTTGTGATCACAAATGTATTTCAATTAACATTTTAATAACCAGAAAAAAAGTTATAATTTTAATAACCAGAAAAAAACAGTTGAAATTATTATATGATCAGTTCTTTATATACAACTTTATGCATACTGTATATGAAATTGAACTTACCAATCTAAGGGCAGAGCTCATGTGGAGCAACGCCAGGATAAAAAACATCAACATATTGATTCTTCTCCGAGATCTACAATTAATCAGATTAACAGAAATAAAAAAATCTATCAATTACACTATACTGTATATCCTTAATACTTAAATTGACATAAATGTTCCTCCTTTATTCAAGAGTCCGGTTGACCAAACTGTTGTGCTCTTTATTAGGCGACACAACCTTGTTTTTATACCCGACTAAGTGTCCCCATGTCACTGTTCACGTGACACAACTTGTGCAATATGATCACAAAACAATGCAAAATTGAGAGACTTACAGTAAAAGCAAACAATAGATTTTAAATGTGTAAGATTTTATCATTGTTTGAAAAATTGTTTAAACTTAGTGAGCATCATTTAAAAGGAAAGCTTTTATTGATAGGCAACAATCAGTTTAATGTGGTTTTATATGTAAATACTGTGTAAGTTATGCGGTGTAGGTTAAATTGTGACATTAAAGTCTGTAATTTGGTATTTCAAAACAAGACTCTGTTTACACAACTATTTCTTTATATGTGACCCTGGACCACAAAATCATAAGTCACACAGGATATTTGTAGCAATAGCCAACAAACATTGTATGGGTCAAAATTATATATTTTAAGCCTAAAATCATTCATTAAAATTAAATTATTTTTTTTTACTGTAAATATATAAAAATGTATGTATCATTTGTAATATGCTTGGTAAGGACTTTATTTGGACAACTTTTAAGGCAATTTTCTCAATATTTTAATAATTTTGCACCCTCAGATTTTCAAATATCTTATCAAATATTATCCTATCCTATAACAAACTATACTATCAACTATAAACTATAAACTATAAACTATCAATAGAAAGCTCAGAATTGTTTCAGAAAATTTACCGTTATGACTGATTTGGTGGTCCAGAGTCACTTTATAATTTTTTTGACCATAACAATTAATTAAACAAAGATTTCAGTTTTTTACAGATCTTTAGAACAGGGGCGATGCACAAGATCTCGGGCCCTATGCATAGGCAGTCCTGATGGGCCCCCATGCCCCACCCCATAATATATTTTAGACTTTTCAAGGGCCCTCTCTTCCTTTGGGGCCCTGGTAATCAGTACTGGTTTTACCCCCAGTCCGACGCCCCTGCTTTAGAAAAATAAAATATATATTTCATTACAGGAATGCCCAAATTATATTTAACAGTATAATGCATAACAGCAACAATGCTGAATTCTTATTGTGACTGCACTTGATGAATGATAAATTATATTTACATTACGCTTAAAATTATCAGATTTGGGATTAGGTTTGCCATTTGCCAGTTTAGACATTCATTGAAGTCAATTAGTCAAAAAGTAAAAATAAAACGTACAATATATGTGAGTTTAAACCTTGAAATGACCTTGATATTTTGTAAATTTCCTTCTCTAAATATATACAAAATGTATTTATAATTAGTAATATATAAGGACTTCAAATGCGATTTTCTCAATATTTAGATTTTTTTGCACCCTCAGATTCCAGATTTTCAAATATTTGTAAGCTTATCTCAGCCAAATATTGTCTTATCCTAACATACATCAATGCTTTAAATATAATGACATCAATGTTTGCCATTTGCTTTAATACTTTAAAAGCAGTTTAGACATTCATTTTTAAATGAATTAGTTAAAAAGTAAAAATATAACTTACAATATAAGTGAGTTTAACAGTGAAATTATATGTATACGAGACAAAAATATCTAATCATTAAAAATAAGGCTAATACATCTTATAACACATTGTCACAACACTTTCACCCTTTGTATAAATAACAAAGCAATAAGCATTAAGTTACTGATGCTGCTGTATACGTTTTATTTGTTTTTTGTGGGCAGGTGGGTGAAGTCATTTTAACTTACTATTTTATATATTGCACAAAAATGTCAACAAAAAAATCAACTAAAACAGTAAATTGAAATGACTTGTAAAGCTAATGTGATATACTTAGGTGCAGAGACAGTCAAAGTGACTAAAATGTCATGTTCTTTTATAAAGATAATAAAAGATATAAACTAGTTTTAAGTTAGAGTATGATTTTTATCGGTCAATTTTTGAAAGATTTGTGCATGTCAAGACGGATATCTGGTCACATTCTGCAGATCTTGAAATATGATGATTTAATAATGAAATATGTGCTTATATTATTTCAATCAATTTACCTGAATATTAAAACTACTCCAACAACTAAAAAATAAGCACGTTTTAATCTTATAGATAAACCAAGTTATTGCCAGGATGCGGAACAACATTTAATCATTTAGCAGATGCTAAAGGTAAATATTAGAAGCAGTTAGATCAACACAAGAACAGCAATATATAAGTGCAATAAAAGTCTCATCAAGTCTAACACGAGGACAGAAAAGGTAAAGATAGAAAAATAGAAAAAGATGTTAAACTCTGTATTAGTCGATTCTTAAAGATAGCGACAGAATCAGCAAATCTTGTCGCAACTGGCAGACAACCATCCCTTACGAAAATTAACCATGGTTTTACTACAGTAAAAACCAAAAAAAACAATGGTTACTATAGTAATACCATGGTTGCACAAAATAACCATGGTTTTGAAAGCCATGGTTTTCAAAAACCATAGTTAATCCATGGTTGTTCCCGTAAAATATGATTTTGTTAATAGTCATCAATACCCCAGAAACCATGGTTACTACACTTTTACAAAAAAAAAAAAAACCCAATGGTTAATTGGCATAAGGGAGACTAAACCATCAAGCCAGTTTCCCCTTAAAAGGTAGTGAAAGATTTGTCTGAAGTTAAACACAGTTCCAACTATAGGACCCACAATGTTTACTTTCTATAGCCCATAAACTCACAAACTAATAAATTGTCTATAGCCACTGAAAGCTATTATAGGCTGATATTGTTTTAGATATGTGATTGTGTACCTGCTTATAGGACCTTACTCAAGATATCGACTGTACCAACAGTTATTTTTGCAATATATATATAAACAAATAAATGTCAAATTGTTTCATGCAAGCCATATTACCTGTCTTTTCTCATTACATTTCAGTGCACATAATATAGATATTTATTGAGGTTTCAAGCAGGTGAAAGTTGTGCACAAGAAACACAGCAAAAAATTGCAGTTATAGTAAATGGTTTAGTTATAAACACATTAATATGGAAGCCCATTTCCGCCACATACAAAAAATCATGTTCTGGGTAAAGAAGAAATTACGACTTTAAAACTCAGAATTATGAGATATAAAGTCGAAATTATGACTTTTACCTGAAAATGTTTTTTCTTTATGTGGCGGAAATGGGCTTCCATACATTTAAACAGCATCATTGGTGAAAAATTATCACTCGCAGACAGGAAGTATAAAGGTTTGTGCTTTCATGAAGTGTGCAGCAGAGCCACCCGCTGGAAAAACACTAGTACAGAAATCAACAACAATATTTTTACAAATGCCATATAGGGCAGTGCCAACTACAACAGCCCAAATGCTCCATATTTGGGTATATAGCGTTGCCTATGTTTTTCATGTAATTTTTTTAGCATTTCCCCTTTAATTTTTTTTGTCAAATAGAAAGTGCTTACACATCCCATTTCACTTTTGACATCTAAGACACGCAATATAAAAAAAATGTGGGACAGGACTTAATCTTATCGAACAAATTAGATTATGGCAAGTAAGTTGTTTGACAATGCTGTTTGGAGTTTTGGGATGTACTGTAGCAGGGGGGTTTAAACCCCCATGGTTGATGAACCTTTAGCAAGGGACTCCTTTCCTAAATTATATATGCATATTTTTTATAACGAAACATTTAAACTGTGTTAGATAAATAGTAACTGGGACACCTTGGAACCTTCTGGGGGATTCCTGGGGGTCTCCGGACCCCAGTTTGAAAACCCTTGTTCTGTAGTACCATGTCTACAGCTACTCTTTTTGATGTCCAGATGAACCGATTTAACCATTATTATTGGTCAAACATGGATCTTCTGAGCCTAATTACTTAAATTTTAAGGTTCTACTAGTTTAATATTCACAGATGAAGTGATTATGTAAAATGCACGACTAGGGCATTGAATTAGGACATGAATTCAAACAGGTACACTCCAAGAAAATGATGCATTAATGTTTACACATTGTTTTGGCTTATGCTATTTAACACATTATGTGTCATTTTGCAAAAGGGACAACAACATTTGTTGTTCCAATAATAACACATTAATAACACAATAATAACGCATTAATAACACGTTTTAAAAGTGTACGACATTAACTGATGCAGGACTGTACAGAAATGTGTATGTACTACAGTCTATTGGTTGTCCTACACGTATCCCCACAGTTTTATTTCAGTTGTTCGATTAATTTAAATTCTGCCCTTGACACTTAAATGAGACTCATGAAACACAGATGGTTTTACTTGATTGTGTAAGCTTTACTAAAAAAGAGGATGAGGTAATATCATTCTGCAAAACAATACCATTGCCCATTTCCATAGTGCTGTAAAATCACTATATCCTTCTTCATTTCTCTCAGTTGGCAAGTAATAAAGTCATATTTGAGGTCACCGCATAGAAAATTACATGATTTATGTGCTGAATAGCGAGCCACTTTGGTAAGTAAGCTTTTGTTAAAGGAAAAAGATTTCACAGTATTAAGAAAGAAACGCTACATGCAAATGATCAGATTTACGACAGCTGTAAACACGTCGACCTTTTATGAACAAATGCCATAAAAGACTCATTTACGTGCAATAGGGATGATTTCGGTTTTACACTGACAACTAGCAGGACACCATTCATTTACGTAGTAGTTGTCACAAGTGGCCTCTTCTATCAATTGATCACAATTGATAAATGTGTTGATATACTTGCAAGGATTAGCTAGAGAAAACACAAAGAATCAGAAGTCAATTATTCATAAATCAAACATGCTGCAATGCAAACTTGCAAGATTATAATGAAGAAAAATATACACTTACTGCAAAGGCCATCTTCACAATTGTCCGGGCAGTCAGCACACGAAGTCCCCAATGAATATGGAGGTACTCCTCTGAAATTTCCTCTGAAATAAATCAATAAATAACCGAAGAAACCACTTCAATTCAGGAATAAAACATAGCATAAAATGGTAAAATCAACTGAGAGAAAGTGTGCATACGCGCGATAATAATGGCATCCGTAGAAGCTGTAGCTTCCGCACTGAGCCACGGCACATCCGACCTCATATGAGCTGTACCAGACCACCTTTAAAGATTCAAACAAGAAAAACATACAATTTTAGCTTGAGACGCTTCCATCATAAAGACTATGCCTTTTATTTAACTGCACATTTTAAAAGTATGTTTAAGTAATAGACTCATAATTAGATGTATGTAAAGGTAAAGTGTGTCATTTCTGAAGCAACCAACAGATTCGTTTTTAAGTTTCTCACTGCTTGCAAATGATCACATCATTAGTTGACATCTATTGATCAAGCAATCAGCTTAAAGAATGTATACAGGTTGTAGTTAACCTATAGTTAATCTTCTCCAGCCTTGGGTCACATAAAACGATTATGATTTTGTACTGCTGTTGCTAATGATACTCAAATGACACACTTCATCTTTATTTTATTTCTGCTCATTTTTAACCTGTGTGTAATGTCCAACCGCTTTGCCATTGGTGGATCCAGTGGAATATTGATAATTGTTGACCTCACTGTGCCAAGCAGTCACCACATCAGTCCACGGAGAGACCGTAGAGGATTTGAAAAGATTTTCACCCAACTCATATCCTGTCCATTACAGAGACAGATTACAGTCATTAACCGGAAATGAAAGGGTCGCAGTTGTGAACCCTTTGCTAATTGTTACCGGGCCTCGGCCCAAACTATCACTTTAGTTCTGATGCTCATTCTGTAAATAAAATACATTTAGAAATAACCTTGTTGATGTCATACACTGAGTACAATTACCCCAGAAAATGTTTATATTTGATCCAGCAATGGATTAAAACAACCCAGCATGGGTTAATTACAACCCAAAGGGTATTTTTGACCCAATGGTGGGTTACAATGCAAAAAAATATTTTCAAGAAAAGATTTTCTTAGTATTTTTGTCTTGTTTTCAGTAAAAATATCTAAAAATTCTTAAATGAAGATGCTTTTTCTTGATGAGCAAAACCACCCAAGAAAATAAGTCGATATATAAAATATAAAATTTAAGTGATTTTGTGCATAAAACAACCAAAAAATCTACCAAAAGGGTAAGCAAAAAAATCTTGAACATTTTTCTTAATCACTAAATTCAAGAAAATTTCAAGAAAAATTAGCTTACCCCATTGGCAGTTTTTTTTTGCTTGTTATGCACAAAATCACTTAAATTTTATATTTTTGGTCTAAAAACTAGACTTATTTTCTTGGGTGGTTTTGCTCATCAAGAAAAAGCATCTTCATTTAAGAATTTTAGATATTTTTACTGAAAACGAGACAAAAATAATTATTTTCTTGAAAATAATTTTTTTGCAGTGTAAAAATAACCCAACATTTTTACAGTGTATGTTTCATAATGTTTTACAAAAAGTATAATATTATTATTTTCTGTTATCTTTGTAAGGCCAATTTGCAACAACGTGTATCATGAAAAGCTCTGTAAGTTTGTTACCATTAATCATGCGACTGCTCGAGGGACCGTGGGTCATGTTACACTGACTGATCCAGCCTTGGGCCGACTGAGCCGCATCAGCGCTCCAGCTCTGAAAAAAAAAACAAGATGCTTCACAACTCTTTCGACAACCTATAGTCCCACTTGTAAAGCATCTTCTAATCAATAAATATTAAGTAACTTAAAATCACCCCAAATGTCTTTTCTGGGATCAGACAGAACAAAAACGGCAAATACAAAGTTATTTCGCAACAAGGATAAACGCGTGTTTGTCTAACATAATGTGTTTGTGTTGAGTCATTCAAGAGATTTAGAATTTACTTTAACTCATTCGCCGCCAGCCTTTTTTTACTGTAAGTTGCCCATAATTTTCAAACAAACAAAACAGAAAAAAAAACGTTTCATCCTATCTATATTTTCTTTAAAAAAAAAAAAATTAGCAAAAAGATGAAATAATTGCATTTTTGTTAAAGGAATAGTCTAACCTTTTGCCATATTAAACTATGTTATTACCTCAACCTAGAATATGTTAGCATTTAGCCTAGACCCATTCATTCCTAAGGTACCAAAAAAAAGTTTTATTTTGTGGCACCATACTTACTGGTATAACTCCTCATGTAACAGTCTTTAAATAGGGAAAACATGGAAGTGTTTGGTGGCTTGCCTGTTTGGTACCATAGGAATGAATGGGGCTAGGCTAAATGCTAACACATTCACGACGCACTGTACAGTGCACGCATTGAAAAAAGATAGATATGTATTAATTTGTCTAAGCTGAGGTAATAACATCGTTTAATATGGCAAAAGGGTAGACTATTCCTTTAAGGAATGTTGTTAGAGATCAGATTCAAACGATTATCAAAACATACACAGAGTGTAAAATTAGTAAAAAAAAATTTATTATGCTGCAGTTTTTTTATAAATTGGGTAAGTGGGCTGTATAATCGCGTATTGCAGATTACCATAAAACCTCATCAGAATTTTTTTTCATGTAAATGTTTTCTCTAATTTGACAAGATAACTCGTCAATGGCGGGTACAGAGTTAAGTATATAAAGGCAATTTCAGAAGAAAGACAACAAGATATAAATCAAACTTCTGTTGTTTATGCATTTATATAATTGTCAGTGTTCATATAGAGCCTTTGTCATTAGAAAATTTTAAATTTTGTTGTGCCTACAGTGTCATAACATCCTTAAGTCATAAAAATGCTAATTCACAATGTCAGACACACTTATGCTACACACCAAATGCGGGGCATCGCGTTACTCGCTCTAGATTACTCGCGGGATTTAACTTCGTGTCATGCGAATTTTCCGCTGGAGATGAATATTTTCAACTTGGCCGGAGACGTGTTTGAGGCAAATAGCGCGTGTTTTCACAGCAAACAACCCAGTCTCACCCCATGTCGTCAATATTTGACGACACTTGACCATTCGTCAATATGTGACGCGGAGGGTATACCTTTCGCGTCATTTTTTGACGAACTGGGGACTTCAATACTATTACGTCCGTTGCATTCTCTTCTCCTATTTTCTTACCATTTTCGCGTCGGTTTAGGGTTAGATTTACATAATGACATCCCTACCCAAACCTAACTCTAACCCCAACGGCAGGTGACAACTGTTTCTAACCCCAACGCCAGGTGACAACTGTTTAATTTCGCGTACACTGTTTAATTTCGCGTACACTGTTTAATTTTGCGTAATCTAATCCTAAACCGACTTCAAATATTGACGACATGGGGTGAGACTGTGTTAGCCTCTCATATAGCGTCATTCGCATCGCCCCACGTGAGGACACTTCTGATCGCGTCTTTGCCTTGACTTTGTACTCGCGCAAATCGTTGAACTCGCGTCTGGTGTAAACTCACAGTTAGAGGGTTTTGCATCTGAGCTCTTCGTCTTTAAAAAGCAAACTTATAAATAGGAAATTACGAGATTAACTGACCATTTTCAGCATGTTACTGGCCGTCGGCTCCACTGCTTTTCTGAAGGCATTGTGAAGGTCCACAATCTCCTCCTGTACGGACGTTATGGTCGTACTGATTTCTGTGAAGTTAAACAACAAAACAGTTTAAGGGTTGTGTCCCATGTTGTATTAATGTCTAAACAAATGTGCAACACTCACCTGACTGTAAACACCACACGCATGACGTGCACACATGCATGAGATGAATGTTATTTGTTAGTCAGTTTTATCACAGCTGAATTTTACTATCTATCTATTAAAAAAAAAAAAAGTGACCCTGGAGCACAAAACCAGTCATAAGTCGCATGGGTATATTGGTGGCAATAACCAACAATACAATACATACCAAAAATCATTAAGATATTAATTGGTACTGTAAATATATCAAAAAAATATATAATTAATAATATATAAGGACTTCATTTGGACAACTTTAAAGGCGATTTTCTCAATATTTAGATTTTTTTTGCATCCTCAGATTACGGATTTTTAAATATTTGGAAGCTTAACTCAGTCAAATATTGTCCTATCCTAACAAACCATACCACTATTATGACTTGTTTTGTGGTAACAAATGTATTTTAATCATGCATCATTTTAATAACTAGAAAATAACAAGTTAAAATTATTATATGATCAGCAAAATAGCTCTATATGTACAACTTTAGTGAAATTGAACTTACCAAACTAAGGGCAGAGCTCATGTGGAGCCATGCAAGGATAAAAAACATCAACATTTTGATTCTTCTCCAAGATCTACAATCAATCAGATTAAAAAAATCTTATCAATTACACTATACTGTAATACTAAATTGACATAAATGTTATTCAAAGGTCTTTATAAAGTTATAGTTGCAAAACAAAGGCACATGAGTAACTATAATCCTCACCTGCTCACAAGAGTCCGGATGACCAAATTGTTGTGCTCTTTATTAGTCGGCACAACCTTGTTTTTATACCCGACTAAGTGTTCCCATGTCACTGTTCATGTGACACCACTTGAGCAATATGATCACAAAACAATGCAAAGCTGAGAGGTTTACAGTAAAAGCAAACATGAGATTGTAAATGTAAGGGTGCAGTTTTAGTTTAAAGGGCCACATGCCTTAATTCACCAATGCCACTAAAGACCTAGCAAACAGAGCAACAATAATGAATGAACCAGACAACGTGGCAGTGGATTAGACCGTTTACTGATTATACTTCTATTGTGCAGAGCGATTAGTCAAAGCTGGGTTATCTCAAAATATAGAAACTAGATTTAGTTTTCTTTCAAACACGCACGCCATGTTGTATTTAGACTATTCCAATATAATTCTTACTATTGTGTATTGTAATTTGTCAGGCAAATAATGGGTTTTCTTGACACTTTCAAGTGTTATTGTAACAAAAATAACCTACTGTACAGTTTCACCATGACTCAGGTCATTAGCTAACAGCATTTGAAACATTAAAATGACATTACCACACAAAGGCTTAGATGCATTTGAATGAATTTATGTTTCTCGTGATCTTGCTCTTAAATGCCTGAAATGCTTGGTAGACAAACATAAATAGTCCCATATGTCTGTAGAAAACTAAACTTACATTCATGAATTTATTTTAATAGATAATTTGCATTAGATAAAAAGCAAAAGCAACCATAAATCCAATAAATTAAAAACATCTCATGAAGCTGAAAGAGAGGATGTGTACTACTGTGACGCTAAGCAAAGGTATTTTTAAAATTAATCACATTAATAATTGTAATTTAAAATTGTGTTATTTTACAGTTTTGATGACTTTTTTTTTTTTAAATTGCTTGAACTTTAACTTAAAATTTCATGAAAGCTTTCAATGACAGGCAACAATCAGCTTGATGTGGTTTTATATCATGTAAATACTGTAAGTTATGAGGAGGTTATGTGTAGGTTATAATGTTACATTAAAGTTTGCAATTTGTTATTTAAAAAAAAGACCCACAACTGATTCTTTATATGTGACCCTGGACCACAAAACTTGAGTCACAGTATATTTGTAGCAATAGCCAACAAACATCATATGGGTCAAAACTATACATTTTAAGCCTAAAAGCATTAATTAAATCATTAAATTTCCTACCATAAATATATAAAAAATTTATTTATGATTAGTAATATGTGTTGGTAAGGATTTCATTTGGAAAACTTTAAAGGCGATTTTCTTAATATTTAGTTTATTATCTCGACCAAATTGTTTTATCCTAACAAGCCAAACATCAATGGAAAGAAAGCTCAGAATTTCTGAAAATTGACCCTTACTGGTTTAGTGCAGAGTCACATAATTTTTTTACCATAACAATTAATTAATTTAATAATTAACAAAGATTTCATTTTTTTATAGATCTTTAGAATAATTAAATATATTTTATTTATAGGAATGCCCCACTTATATTTAACAATATAATGCATAACAGCAACAAAGCTGAATGCTTATCATGACTGCAGCTGAATGCTTATCATGACTGCATTGATAAATGAATGATAAATTATATTTACAGTACGCTTAAAATAATCAGATTTGGGATTAGGTTTGCCAATGAAAAGCAGTTTAGACATTCATCATGATGTCACCCTGGACCACAAAACATCATAAGTTGTATTTGTACAAATAGCCAACAATACATTGTGTGAGTGAAAATTATAGATTTTTCCTTTATGCCAAAAATAGGATATTAAATAAAGATCATGTTCCATTAAGATAATTAATATATTTCCTACCGTAAATATATCAAAATGTTTATTTTTCTGAGTGGATCCAGTGCTAAGGACTTCATTTGGACAACTTTAAAGGCAATTTTCTCAATATTTTGATTTTTTGCACCCTCGGATTCCAGATTTTCAAATATTTGTATCTCGACAACATATAATGTCCTTTAATAACAAGCCATACATCAATGGAAAGTGTATTTAGTGACCCTTGTGACTGGTTCTGTGGTTCAGGGTCACGTATACTGTATATGTAAAGAGAAAATGTGGTTCTGTCTCTGAAACCTTATAAAGCATTTTCTCTTTATCACTTTCTTTTAATTTTATAGCTTTTTAGAATTCAAAATTTAGTTTATTTTCCTGCCTTGGAAGAATTAATTATAAGATAATATAGTCTCTCAATGAGATCACAAAACTGCTCATACGCTTGATGGAGACTGACTGCTGTCAATTGTTAAATTTCTTTTGCTATTTGAGGCCAGTTTAACTTGATTTACAAGAGAAGAAATCTAGAAACACAGTATTGTGCAAAAGTCTAATGCTGGATTCACACCAAACGCGGTAGAGGTGGCAAAAACACGCTATTAGCATGTAGTTGGATCACTGATCTATATAAATGACTGGATTGCGCATAGAACGCTTATGTAACAGCGTGAGGTGAAGCCAGCGCAGAGTTCGAGCCGCCATCTTGGTATACCCAACCGGCAGACGGCGTCATTGACTTCCATTCAAAATCATGTTTTAAATTCATCCGCTTTACAGCGTATCAGTCACGCAAGATTATTTTTAGGATATGTGTACGTAAATGAACTGTTAATTCTGGTGTTATTTGCAATGTTATGTTTTAATCGGGCAGGAAAATGGATTTATAAAAAAATGTTAAGGTGAGTGTGTCTGATGCGTTCTGTTAATGACACAGGTATAAATAACGTTTTTTTGACATTCAGCTACACGGTCAGCGTTATTTCTCCAAATAAGTTGAGGTAACTTGTAAGTTTAGATAACATAAAACCAGCAAATTATTGCATGCACATACGGTACAAAGTATGATTATTTATTTAGATTTCAGAATGAGCACGTTTGTCATTAATACTAAATATGCTGCAGTCTGTTTGCTGATCTGATACTGTAATGAAGATGAATGTATAATAACTGATTAAAAACTAAAATGTACAACTTTCAGTAAATAACTATGTACATGCTTAGGACGTTTGTGTTGTAATAATGTACAGGGTAGCTTCAGATATGAAAACGAAGACTAGTAAAGTGATGTTTTATCATTAAAATCTGATCGCGTCCATTGATTTAATAGACTGTTTGGGTATACCAACATGGCGGCGCGGTGGCTTCACAATTGTCATTTATATAGATCAGTGAGTTTGATGCTTGAACATTTTGAGTTTACTCGCTTCATTCATGAGTGAAATCCGCACGTGAAATTTTATGCTACGTACACACCAATCGCGGGGCATCGCGTTATTCGCTCTAGATTACTCTCGGGATTTAACTTCATGTCAGGCGAATTTTTCGCTTGAGTTAAATATTTTCAACTTGGGCGAAGACACGTTTGAGACGAATAGCGCGTGTTATCGCGGCAAACGTGCCGCCCATATCACGTCATTCGCATCGCCCCACGCAAGAGAGCGTCTGATCGCATCTTTGCAGTGACTTTGTTTGTAATCTACTTGCACAAAACGTTGAATTCGCATCTGGTGTGAACCCACATTTAGTCATTCGAGACATTCACGTGGTAATTTGCGTCATGGGAGGGGCTTCTGTGACTCCGCTCGCTTTCTGTAATCACGTCACTACTAGTGCAAGCTCCTGATTGGTTAACACGGCATGATTTTTTACCAAAGTTCAGATTTTTCAACTCGCGCGTCTCCCGCGGCAACACTCAATTCGCGCGTTTCCCGCGGCAACACTCAATTCGCATACTTTGCGTGTCAATTTGCATCATTCGTGTGAACTAAAGCCTCATTACATTGACTTAAGATTGTAAACACTCGGGCTTGAAGCCTGTACAGTGGCTGGTGTGAACATAAGGCCACCACCAGTTGTTGTTTAAAAATGAGTTTAAATGATTATCCATACACTATTTATTTTTTGTTTCTCTTTATTAGTGATGGAAATTTTCGTTCATTTAGGTGACTCGTTCATTTTCAGTTCGTTCACCAAAATGATTCGTTTAGACTCGTTCACTGATTCGTTCAGTGACCATTTCTTAATTTTACATAAATACGCCAATAGGTGGCGAAGATGTGTGTCATTAGGTGTTATAAGACAATGAAAGACTTGCAAAAACTCATTAGTTTTTAATAAAGCTCAAATTGTGAAATACTAAGCATAATTTTATCAAGCTACAGAATATATTAAGACACACGTACATTTATAGTACATCTAATCTAGATTTGTTGTAAATAAAGACTCCCGTGCATGCCTCCTCTGGTTCAGTCAGTCATCAGATCCTCGTTCACGAATCATATAATTTTGGTCATGTCGTTCAAGACTTCGTTCAGACGCAGATGACCGATTTAAGTTCAGTGAAAGGGTGGATTAAACTATATAGATATATAAAACTATATTAAACAGAAATACAAAATTTTTCAACAGTAATTACCTTGATTATCATTTGTATTAAGGTAAATAGTCCGCCTAAACATGGTTACTATAACTTTACTAAAATAAAACCACATGATTCTTTCACAAGATTGTTTACATTGCTCTCGCTTTCTATACGATCCCTCTCATTCATCTCATTCATTAGGTTGTAACTTGTACAAGTCATTCAGTTTGTTTAAGAACGCGATCCCTGTCTCGTTCGTTCAGACTCAAAACAGCGGCTCGGTCAGTGAAGGGCGTATTCATTCAGTACGTTGAGCCAATCATATGCTCGTTGAGCCAATCATATGCTCGGCCACAGCTTATACTCGATTGCCATTGGCTCGTAGTTTTGTCACTCTTTGAAGGCGGAAAGAAAGCCGCGCTTCATTTGTCCGTGCTCCTCAAAAAGGGAGGGAAATTTCAGTGAACGAGAAATATGAGTCAATGGATGGCGTGAACGAGAACGATTCATTCACCTAAAAGATTCGTTCATAAAGAACGATTCGTTCACGAACGTAACGTCACTACTCTTTATTAACATACATACAGAAAATGCAGGAAATATGCACACCATATTTAAACATAATTTTCATAAGAAAATGTCTTTTTCAAATATAAGCTTGTATCTCTCAAGGCACTAAACTCATCTTGAACTCTTTTAAGGAGACTGACGTCATTAGATTACAATTAGAAATTATGCTTTAATTTCATTTAGGTTTAAGAGATCCTGCAGGTTCCGGTTATTGCTCAAATGTTTGGGGAGTTCACAATAAACACTTGACACTTACAGTGTTATTTAATTTAAGTTTTTAATACTGCATACAAATGTTCATATTTTCTGGTTATATTTTAATAAAGTGAATGAGAAATAATGATATACGCTCACTACTGTATATCATTGCAACAAATCAACACATCTAATGGTGGCCTATAAGACTTTTACACAGTACTGCATATGACACTAAAATAAATATAATCCAATGTTTATATTAGGGGATTAGGGTGGTCCTTATAATGGGTAAACATTTTCTCTCATCCCCTAAATGTGTTAGGATATCCATAAAAACACAATGTGCAAAATTTTGAATTGTTCCTACAATATCTAAAGGTTGCTCAAAGCCTTTGAATATTAATGAAATCACATTTTTTGCAAAACCTGTACCATTTAAAAATGCACAACATACATAAAACTTGCTTCTTGGAGGGTAACTTTGTTCCAGTTATTTCAGTCTCTTCCGAGTAACCATACAGCGGACTTGCTTCGTGTTGCTTCAGCCATTGTCTCAGTGTATATTGTTTATTGTGCTTCATTCACATTGAAGCTTTCTTGCTTTGAAAGACATATCACAACTAAAACAGGAGTTTTAATAGCATGGAGCATGCTCAAATAATTGCTGTCATTAGTAAATATTATTAAACAATTATACATGCTAGCAAAAAGCATCACATAATAAGCAAATGTGTTAAACTTCAATGTTCTTGAGCAACCTCTATATATTAATTAATATTGAAAAAAAAATGTATTCAAACATATTGGTGGGGTGAGAGCATGAACTTTAAAAGTTGAAAAATAAGGACCACTCTAAAAGGGATGCTGGGGTGGCCCAAGACCTCCTTTAAAGGAACAGTATGTAAGAAATTTATATTAATTAATCATAAAATGGCCCTTATATGGCATTAAACATTAAGAAATCATTTTCATTTCAAATACGTATATCACTGACAACAGTGATCCGGCCAGGATATAGTCATTTAAAAAGTGGAGTTGCAGCCCTCAAATGATGTTTATGTTGTCATTTTGTGTATTGGCCACCAGTTTTGTGATTGCAGTACCAGTTTTGGCCACAATCCTACATACTGTTCCTTTAAGCATTGAGGGTTCATGGGTGGTGGTTGAAAAGAGTCCCCTTTCATATGTAAAGCGCTGTGAGTGCTGCAGAAAATATATAAATGTATATATTTTCATTTTACACACATTTTAATTTCAATAAAAACCAGGGACCCCCTAATTTATATTTTTGTACTTTATAGGAGGTTCCTGGTTTTTATTAAAATTAAAATGTGTGCTGCGCTGCCACAAAAGGATGTCCATTATTTCCCCCAATTTCCCAATAAACAAATCCAAAAATTTCTCTCCGAAATAAATGTAATAATAATAATTGTTACATTTATATAGCACTTTTCTGCAGCACTTAAAGCGCTTTACATATGAAAGGGGACTCTTTTCAACCACCACCAATGTGCAGCATCCACCTGGATGATGCGACGGCAGCCATATTGTGCCAGAACACCCACCACACACCAGTGATATATGAGAGGATGATTAGTAGGCCAATGGGCAAGTTAACTCTCAAGTGCGCCTCACACTGGTTTCTGGAGGATGGGGATGTGGGGAATATGATTAGCTAGAGTGCCTAATCTTTGACATAATTCGAACGCTGAAAAAATCCTCTTGTATTGTGTCACAAAATGACATGTAGGCCTACTCAAAAACCTCACAAGAAAAGAAAGGCAGAGCACTCAAAAACATCAACTCTAATACACGACTGAACAAAACAGTTTTGACCAGCAGGTGGCAGAGTGGCATCAATATTACAACAACACAGATGAAGGTTGACTGAAGTTATCTGACATGAAGGGGTGGTTTCCTGGACAGGGATCAGCTTAAGCCAGGACTAGGCCTTAGTATAATTAGGAAATATAACTAGTTTTAACAAAAAACATGCCTTAGTAAAAACATTACTTGTGTGCATTTTGAGGCAAAACAAAGGGCACTGATGTATTTTAAGATATGTCAGTGCAAGTTGTTTTCAGTTTGGACACCCTTACATAGTCTAATCCCTGTCCGGGAAACCACCCCTAAAAGTTGCAAATATTTTTATTAAGTATTAGTAATATAATTCACAAATTCTTAAAATGTTACACATGTTGAAATTAAATATATTTCGATATTTAATTAAATATGCACTTTTAAATATTTCAAATTACATCATAAAAACAGATTATGAATTCTAGTTTAGTATTAGGGCTATATTGGAACAGAAACAACATTTCTGTTTGATTATTATTAGAAATATAAAGTCAGTTGCTCAGCTTTATGAAATTGCTGTCCAGAGAAAAGCTTTGATTATAACAAGAGACACAACACACCCCTTGAATCATGTTTTTGAATTATTACCATCACGGCGTCGTTACAGAACACCAAAAGCAACTAAAGCAATATATAAACAAACCTTCATACCAAATGCAATAAGTCTTTTAAATAAGGGTTAGGAAATATATATTTTAATGTATTTTTTTTTAAATATTGCATGTATATATTTATATCAATTTTATTACTGTGAATGTTGTGTATTGTTAATTGTTATGTGATTGTATGGCGAGACCAAAGATCAATTTTCAGCTTTGGCTGAACAATAAAGTACTACTACTAAATCTATTTATTTGCCAAGCCAACACATGTGTCTAACATTTATAGACTGTAAAAGACTACACACACATGTAATTTCAACACCAGATGAAGGACATAAAGGGTCATGAACTGCATTTCCTCCGTGTCTAAAGGTTGTAGTGGTCTGATGAGAGTAGGAACACACATGTTCGGCTGACACACATTTGTTTTTCTTTAACAAACTCTTTGTAGGAATTAAGCAATGATTGGTTTGCAATTATAGCTGTGATAATAACATTGTGGAGATATTAACTTTTACTCCTCCTCTTCAGTTTTTAATAGAATTAACATATGAACATTTTCAAGTGCTTTCTAATTTATATAGTGAGGAAAATAAGTATTTGAACACCCTGCTTTTTTGCAAGTTCTCCCACTTAAAAATCATGGAGGGGTCTGAAATTGTCATCGTAGGTGCATGTTCACTGTGAGAGACATAATCTAAATAAAAAAAAAAAACAGAAATCACAATGTATGATTTTTTTACTATTTATTTGTATGATACAGCTCCAAATAAGTATTTGAACACCTGAGAAAATCAATGTTAATATTTACATTTGCATGGAGCGCCAGTCCGAGGGAGATAGACAGTCATGTTTAGCTTCTTCCATTTTCCAATGGTTGCTCCAAAAGTGGACCTTTTTTCACCTGGCTGCTTGCCAATTTCCCCGTAGTCCTTTCTAGCCTTGTGGAGGTGTACAATTTTGTCTCTAGTGTCTTTGGACAGCTCTTTGGTCTTGGCCATGTTAGTAGTTGGATTCTTACTGATTGTATGGGGTGGACCGGTGTCTTTATGCAGCTAATGACCTCAAACAGGTGCATCTAATTTAGGATAATAAATGGAGTGGAGGTGGAAATTTTAAAGGCAGACTAACAGGTCTTTGAGGGTCAGAATTCTAGCTGATAGACAGGTGTTCAAAAACTTATTTGCAGGTGTATCATACAAATAAATGAAGAGTTTGGTTCCAAAACGCGATAAACGCCATTTTTGGAAAAAATGAGTTACTGCCAAAATCAGTATTATATCAGCTCAATAGTTAAAAGTAAATTCTTAATTTTACGCAATATCCAATATCCGCTGTGTTATTCTGTCATCTTTTCTCCCTTTTTTTCCAAAATGTGATAAACGCCACGCCTCCTTTTTTACAGAATGCAATAAATCCATTCCTGAAATTACAGCCCACCAGTCATGCAATGTAAACAAACAATGGCGGCGCGCTGAGTACACGGAGTCCTAGTTTTCCTCATCTACTTTGTACTTCGTGATCAACAAACAAAACAAAATTATACTTTAAATTGCATTGCTAAACCTGTGATGGTTTTCTGTGACGGGAAAGAAACGTAAGCCATCAACAACTAATAATTTCCGCAAGAGGCACTCGGTTGCTTGTTCTCCCGACAGCATCAAGCTTCTCATGCTAAAACATTGACCCCAGAGGATCTTATGAAAACTTTACATTATTTTATTCAAAGTCAACGAAAATCGAGCGGGACCAAAACATTTTACATCTGATCGCTGTGAAAAATGCTAAGAGACGACGTCAAGTATAACCGCAGCAATGACAGTGAAGTAAGTGTTTTGGTTAATGCCATTAATGTTTATTTTTTAATCATTGTATACCACTAGTCAACTAAATAAATATAAAATGGTAAAGATGAATGCACATTTATACATTGATTTAATAAATTTATAGCATTTTGAAATAAAAAACTGTCATGGATTTATTGCATTTCGTTGAAAAAAGAATTCGTTTTTATAATAAATCTTTGAAAATCAAGTTATGGATTTGAATTTTTTATGTTTTTATAACCTAAAGATGCTGTGTGAAAGTTTGTAACAGAAAATAGTGGTTTTCAACCTGTCACTTTCTTGGTATAGGAAACACGTTTTTACCGAAATTTGTCAAAATGGAGTTTATTTTGGAACCAAACTCTTCAAATAGTAGAAAATCATACATTGTGATTTCTGGATTTTTTATTTTTATTTGGACATGCACCTACGATGACAATTTCAGACCCCTCCGTGATTTCGAAGTGGGAGAACTTGCAAAATAGCAGGGTGTTCAAATACGTATTTTCCTCACTGTATAGTCAAGTGCAAAGGTAAAGAGAGAAATGCTTCAGTTCTTTTTTATCAGATTATATCAGCCAAACAATCTGAATGAAAAGTACTCAAACGGCCATGCACTCCACCTACAAGTATAAAAAAAGCATCCAAAATGCATCTTGTGTGCATCCTTTAGCATAAGATTTCACCGTGGCTTTAATATTTCTTTTTCATTTTATATGAACTTTTCCTTGTTTTGCTTCCAAATTTAAAATTCCAAAACATTGATTGTTTCCAGTTTTAAAGTGAAAAAAAAAACTGATGCTGGATATTTTCATCCTTATGTAGTCTCAGACATTTTGGACACCACATATGCATTCATTCATACAAATATATACACTGTATATATAAGGGTTGTATTATATCTTACGACTGAAGTATGCAGTTTACCTTATAATGAGGCAAGTGAACATCAAGCACACTTGACAAAGATCAGCTGCCACAGGGATTTCCTGTTACACAAAAATCTGACTTTTTCCATCTCGTCTCTCTGATTAATTTGTGTCCTGAGGTTGCTTGTGTACCTCTGCCACGCACAGAGTACAAATCTCCAGGCTCTGAAATATGAACATCAATCAGCTGCGAGTGCCTTCAGGACAACATTTTACATAAAAAAATGAAACGGTGGTTTGTCATCATCACAGAGGCATTATGACAAAAAATACAATGATTTTTCAGATGTCTGAATATTCTTTTATCCAGCCGTGTGCCGGGATGCTGTGGTATTTGGGGTGGGTGTATGCGTGGTTGGTCCATGTCAGTGGTCGGTGCCCACTCTCACAGACCGGTTTGAATAATGGATTCAAAACTATAGGGGGCCATGACTGGGGTTCATAAAAAATACATCTCACTACCGGGGGACGGCAGACACAGACCAAATGTTTCACCCCTGAACAAACTCACAGTTATCATTGGAGAATCTTATTGCTCATTGTTTGCCCAAGAGACAATTCTCAAAACTTTTTATTTCAGTATCAACTTTACATGGTTCAATTATTTGCTTAACTTAGGGTTTTGTAAATAGAGTCTTTTAATTTTGCTTTTATTATTGTTCCAACAACAATCTTTAAGATTTTGGTATTTCACATTATTCAGTGTGTGATGCATGTATTAATGCATATTCTCCACGTATGTTACACTTCCAGTTTTATATCATTTCATTACACAGCTCATTGGAATGCTTGGTTCTGATTGGCCAGTCGCGACATTTGCAGGTTTGTTATTCCCAGATAACAACCACTCAAAACTAATAACACATGATGCTGTAAATCATTTTGAAAGGTACAGTTTAATATTAAACAAAAATTTAATAGAAACATTTTTTTTAATAATATATATGACATTATATTTATAAATGATTTAACCGAATAGCATGTTTTTTGACATTTGAACGTCATGTCTTACCTTAAAACAGAAAGTAAACGTGTTTTCCAAGCAGAAGGTCTATATCCCTGCCGAAAAAAAACAGCATAGACCAGCATCATTCCCATTCCGGTCCATGCTGATTTGTTGCTGGTTTAGCTGGTGGTCACCTGCATACCAGCACCAAAACACAACATTTGCTGGTCTTGCTGGTATGCTGTTTATTCCAGCAGGGATTTGTAAAAAATTAGCAAATAAAATATTTCAAATCAATATTTAATGTTTTTTACCTTATTATACCTGAGTCCTGATCACAATGTCAGGGCTTATTTCTTTAATAACAACCGGCTGCCTATAGGCTTACATTATCCCTTACTTATTTTCCTTTTAAATGCTATTTTCATGTGAAGAGTTTGTCAAAACATGTTTATTATTATGTTATCGTGTTTTTGTTGTGTTTTATTGTGCTACTTAGCTGTGTGTTTTTTTATTTATGAAGGCTTAAATCAAAACAAACCAACTGCAGTTTGACTGATATTAATGCGAATGCACAATAAAAAAGCAAGATTTTTGACAAATTTAAAATAAAATAAAAACTCTCCATGTAAACTGCAAAGGCAGTCTATCATATTCATTGACTAAATAATGCTCTTAGAAATAGTACATACCAATTTAGATTACTATCCTTTAATGAGGACAATAAAATTTGCAATAATACCATCTAGTCTATTGATAGTATTCTTATTTTTCTTGTGAAATTTTAACATTTCTCATTAAAGGGACACTCCACTTTTTTGAAAATAGGCTGATTTTCCAGCTCCCCTAGAGTTAAACATTTGATTTTTACCTCTTTAAAATCCATTCAGCCAATCTCCGGGTCCGGCGGTACCACTCTTAGCATAATCCATTGAATCTTATTAAACCTTTATCATTGCGCTAAAAAATAACCAAATATTTTTGATATTTTTCCAATTTAAAACTTGACTCTTCTGTAGTAACATCGTGTACTAAGACCGACAGAAAATTAAACGTTGTGATTTTCTAGGCAGATATGGTTAGGACTATACTCTCATTCTGGCATAATAATCAAGGACTTTGCTGCCGTAACATGGCTGCAGGAGGCACAATGATATTACACAGCAACCAAAAATAGTCCCCTTAGTAACTTTCTACTCCAACAGTATCTGTCTGCAGACAGACCCGACTCATTTTCAATAGCAGGAGACTATTTTCGGGCACTGCGTAATATCATTGCGCCTCCTGCAGCCATGTTACGGCAGCAAAGTCCTTGATTATTATGAGAGTTTAGTCCTAGCCATATCGGCCTAGAAAATCGCAACTTGTTAATTTTCTGTCAGTCTTAGCACACTATGTAACTACAGAAGAGTCAAGTTTTACATAGGAAAAATATTGAAACTATTTGATTATCTTTTAGCGTGATGCTAATGGTCTAATCAGATTCAATGTATTATGCTAAGCTATGCTATAAGTGCTAGCGCCAGACTCGAAGATCAGCTGAATGGATTGCAAAACGGTAAAAATGAAATGTTTCCTTTAATATTCAAAACAATAAGAGCTACAAAATTACAATTTGGTACTGTATTTTGATGAGAAACGATTATTAGGTTCACAATAAAATCTTTGGTAGCTATTGTTGCACAGATTGAGACTCTTTTCACACCGAGCTGTTGTGTGGCTTAAAAATATGTTTAGCTTATTTATTTGGTTTTTCCTTCATTGCCCTCGCTAACTGAGTTTTCGCCATTTCTTTATCATACCACAGTAATGTCTATCATTAACAGCTCCCCTCGCCTCCTCTTAACCGTCTCTCTCTCTGTTTCCACTTTTAGGCATTCCCCTCTTTCTCTCTCTCTCTCTCTCTCTCTCTCGCTCGCTCGCTCATTCTCAGTACCTCCCTCCTCTTCAGTCTTCAGTTGGTGGGCAGGAACTGAGTCAGTTGCTGAAGGAGCAGAGAGAGGAGAGAGAAAGAGAGAGAAAGAGAGAGAGTGAGTGAACTGAGTCTGGGTCAGCTTGGACTGTCATATCAGACATTCAGAGAGAGAGAGAGAGAGAGAGAGAGAGAGAGAGCGAGCACAGCAGGAGAGGGGAGGTATGTCAGAGGATGTGGTTTCTCTTAGCTTGCAGAACATTGCACATACTTTGAGCATGACCTAAACAGCAGCACGCGAAGTGTGTTTTCTGCGCTCCGTCTGCCGCAGGACCCATCCGCTTGGCATCTCCTGGAGCTTGGATCTTCTGTTTGTTATTGTGCTGCCACATCAAAAGGGAATAGAGCAAGGAGATTTGTATCCCGGTCATCCCTCTTGCGGTTCACGCGCTGGTTAGTGGAGTCACACGGCAGCTTGACTTCAGATCAGTGACTTAAACTTGCAGCGCCTGCGTATCGAAACCTTCACAACAGGTAAGGAGACATTTTTAGTTTGTTTCATCTCAGTTGTATGTAGATCTTTAACCTGGATGTAACATAAATACATTTCTTGCTGATCAGAAGTTGCTCTTTCGTAGACAAGGAGAATTAAAGAGTTTTAACTCAGCTTTTGACTAAAGTTTCATGTTTCTCACGTTGAGATGTTTCTGCAAAAATTCTTTTGAAGAAGAACTGAGATCATTGTTAACATGTAGTAAGAGCTACAGTATAAAATCAATACACCATAACTCACATGATTAAGTCTTGGATGAACTTTTGTAGTTCGAGATATTTTTCTCTTATACAACTCTGATGTGAGATTACTTGAGTTTTTTTTGAGATGCAGGATCATCTTCATGTGTGAATGCACCTCTCCATGTATGGCTATGATATGAAATAGATCTGTATTAAATAGTTGTTGAAATTCTCTTTGGGAGGTGCTCATAAAGATCCCAGCTGTCTGTTTATCTTTACAGCAGTAAAAGATTCAATCATGGAAAGCCACAAGTTTGCCACCGTGTGATGCATGCTTGATCTAATAACACGCGCACCCGGGCGTGCTCCTAAAAGTCTATCACACAGACCAACGGTTTAGTTTCCACTCGCGGGTCACGCGATACTGACAGGAAGCTGCACACCTGCCTTCAATGCTTGACTGCTGACTTTTTCTTTAAAAAAAATTGTGAAAAGAACGTTGTGGTCAGAGGATGAATGAAGAGAACGAGAGAAAGTAACGCAATGTTTACACCGGATATGATTTGCGTGCCAAAAGTACATCACAAAGACTGTCTTTAACAAAATATATTAAATATTTTAAAAAATGTAAACATTGACAAACTTTGTATGCGTTTAGCTTTGTTTTAATCGATTTATAAATAACTTCTTACCCTTAACTGTCTTGACGTATTACGCCGCATTCAGACAGCCAGCGATGTTATCGCTGTGTGTCGCCCGTCTCTTTCAATGAGGCGTTTCTAAATCTGCTTGTCATACACAAATGAGTTCCATCCACGCCAATAACTGACGAGAGAAGGATGACGTGAACTCCACTGCTTCGTTCTCATTGGTAGTCGCTCCCGAAATTCGCTCGACATTTACATAAAGTTAAACTTTTCTTAACTTTCTCGCGTCGCTTGACATACGGTCGCCAACGGTCACTTTCGCTCGTACCGCCGGAAGTCGCCCGGTTTCCATTGAAATGAATGAGATCGTGTCGCTCTGCTACTGCTGGTTGCTGGCTGTCTGAATGGGGGGTAACTCAACTTGCGCATGCACAGTGTAGTCTGGATGTATGTTGTGTGGCACTATATACAGTGCCAATCATGTTCACTGTCTGCGTGTCTTGATTATTGGTATTATGAGATTAAAACTCCGAAAATCTACTAAGAGCTGTTCACCCTGCCTATAAATGCATCTTCAGCAGAATTTTAAAATATAAATATATATTTTTTTTTAAACAGGAACCTTATCATAGTCATGTAAATCATTATCACAAGGTAGCGTCTGGCGTATGTTTTCAATTGTTTTTTCAATGCAAGTGCGGCGCTTTTCAAAAAAGCCAGCAGCTGGCGGTTTTTTCGCACTGAAAGCCGGCGCTCAGAGGTTTTTCCGCGCTGAGCACAAAGAGTTGAAAAATATTTAACTTTGTGTGAAAAGCTCAACTCGTCAATGTCACTTCTCACACGGTCGTCCAATCACAGTGGAGGAGGGGTGGGATAAACATTACAACAACCAACCGGCGAATCGTTCTACGACTGATAAACAAAGCAGAAGTATTACAACAACCAAAGCACTCAGCTGAAAAGGCTGGCAGTCAGTGTCTCCCTTGTGTTTTTTAGCACAAGCGTGCCGCACAAGCCCTGAAAAGTGAACTCAAAACGTCTCGATCGCCCCCTAGTGACTGGTCCCAGTTTAGGTCATAAACCCTGCCTCCCCATGTTATTCAATGGGACTTGAGACCAACTAAACAATTTAATTGAACTTCAATTATTTTTTTCCGAAACTGGTTTTTGTTATTTACTGTAGTTTTTATCACGCTGATGTTAATTCAAGTGTTTGTTTTTAGTTGGTTATTTAATGCTATAAAAACGATAGTTTCACTTCATGATTGACAGCTGTGATATGCGCATTCTGCGAGAGCAAGGACGGGGCCTTGCTTTCGCGGCTTTACTTCCCGCTCACTAGGGCTGCTCGATTATGGGAAAAATCATAATCCCGATTGTTTTGATAAAAATCTTAATCTCGATTATTTAACACGATTACTTAAATGACTGTAAAAACATGCATTTATACATGGGCTTGACATTAACTTTTTTGCTCACCAGCCAAAGTGGCTAGTTGTTTTCCAAAGTTACTAGCTACTCAGCATTTTCACAGGCCACAATTTTGTTGCTGGTAAAATAAATTTTATATGATTAAACTTGACTTTGGCATCCTAAAATTACTTTAATTTGAGCAAATTTACTTGGTTTAGCTAAATTAGATGCTGATTGAATTTCAAATGCAGTCTGACCACCCAAATTAGGACAACATTAGCTGGTATATACCAGGTATATCAGTATAGATCATATCATATATTTAGGTGCATAAAAACAGTCTAGTAAGGCATAAATAGATTTACATTGAATGAATATACTAAAAGTGGAGCAGGGGTGTAGAAGATTAACTGAAAAGATATACACAAAACCCCTCGACAACCACTTTAAATATTTATTAACAACAGCAGTCAAGAAATGTACATGAATTTTACTTTCAACTTGTTTATGCAGATTGTATTTTATATGCTTGATCATGTTTTCTGTTAAAAGTGATTTAAGACTTTTAATGACAACTGTCGAGAGGGCATTATTGTTGCCCAAAGTAGCTTACATTAAAATGATGCGCGAACCTCTCAGCTGGCGGGTTTCATTTGATTTCGTGTGCATTCAGGAATGCGCTGAATTTCTCTCCGCTCTTGCCCTGAGAATGTGCACGCAATATATATCTCTCCAATCACTTCCATGCAATTGTTGTATCTTTCCCGAAGTGTGTATGCGCTCAGACTGCGTCCTCTTGTGCATTCGCAAATCCATCACCTCTCGCGCGCTCTCTGGGAGGTGGTGCTTTGGTCCGCAACGCTCCGCTGAACGCGCGCGCGTCTCCACAAACGGTCGCAGCCGAAATATACCCGCATTTGGCGCGTGTTAATGTTAAGCCCTGCATACATTCAATGCATTGTTTAGTGTTGCTGCAGAAGGCTACACGTGTCAAAGCAGTAGTGTTTAAGTGCCAGCAGAACGCGATTCACATTTTAAACACGATCGCTTGAAATGCATATAACTTTACAAACATAAACAGGATTATTACCTAGTGACCTGACTTTAAACAGATGACTGAGCGCGCAGCTCTCTGCACGGAGAGCGGTGCCACGATCCAGCTGATATTTTAAACGTGAGGGATAGTTTGCCTCCGCTCGCTTGAAAAGCATAAAACTGAACAAATACATGAGGATTTCTACTTCGTGTGCGAGGCGCAGCTGCTTATGACGCGTCGGATTAATGACTCAAAACGAAATAACAGAAATGCGGCACACTAATCGATCTCCCTCGATTATCTTGTTTTTGCAATCGAAATGTGCAAAAATCGAAATTGAAATCGAAAAACGATTAATTGCACAGCCCTACCGCTCACTACTGCGCAGGACTGGTCCCGAAATCGCTACTGCGCAGACTCAAGACGCAAGATGTCAGTGCCATATCGGGACACTGATGACTTCACTTTTCACCAATGGAAGAGAGCGAATGGGTCGTCCATCTTTTTTTACAGTCTATGTTTCAGCCGTGTTTAAAAGCTTTGGTGTGCACACCCCCTAACTTCACCTTAACTCCTCCCCCATTATAATTTACCTTAATTTAATCCAGTTCTGGGGCTCTTTCTAGAACAGCAAGTCAAAGTCATGTAACATCACTTTTAGGAATAGATGGGCAGGTGAATTAACACGACATTGAGCAAGCACCTTCTTCTACCGAGACGCAGAAAATCATTAAGTGCAAGCCTTACAGTGGATGGAAACGACTTGTTGTTGAGTGTACATCGGTTTTACACATTATAACCATGCATTATACATGTAGCATTGAATGAGTGCCCTCGATATGTTTACTATTGGACACCACAATTGACTGTACTTAAATAGTGCACTATATAAAGTTATAGAGCTCCGGTTGTTGATGTCACGAGTCTTAAACTCCACCATTTTGGCAGGCAATCGTATAGCACTTGAGCACTGTAGCATTGGTATTGAACAATAATTTTAAACAAGAATTTATTTATAAGGGTTTTATGTTGATAGTAACATGAAATAATGAGAGGATCTGTTATGTTTCATCTATTAAGTTTTAAATGTACATAATCTATATCTTTTGAATTAAAGTACGCAGTGAACTCTGTTGCCATGAAACTCCTGCAGGCGCCATTTATTTCATATTCACTCCCGGCTGTCCTTGCCTAATGGCGTACACAGAATGGGTCACGTGACGTCTGGACCTCTATAGGGACTGTTTTGTTGTTTGTTTATGTTGTTAATTATATTTCATACCAGTGGATTTTCTTTGAAAATGAAGTAGGATGTTGGATGATGTTTACTCTTACTTAATCTAGCCACTGTGTACATTTAATGTGCATTCCTAATGACAGCAAATTAACCAAAATGGCCAGTTCTTATTGAAAATACATGACTTCAGATCGCTAGACGTTTCAGTGTGAATGCCCCTTAGGAAAGGAATGTAAGTCAAATCAGTTCCAGGCGGCTGTAGAGAGGCTGTGAGCGTTCAGTCGCGCTGTGCCCGGCGCCTCAGGACTAAAGACACAGAGCTGCTGTTGTCAGAGGAATCTGGTGCATCACATCATGGGCTCATCATCACCTTTGACCTTACACATACTCTCTATTAGAGAGTTTACTGTTGTTGTTCTTACAGTAGAGAGGAACACTGACTTCCTCTGTGTCATATGTTCATCAGCAAAAACATTTTGTAACAGCTCAGTAACTTAAGGAGACAAGGTTCATAAGACAAAATCCAGTGTAAAGTCATTTCAGATAGTTGTTTCTAAACACATTATAAATGTTAGTAATGTATTGCTAAAACACGTTTTTCCACATTTCTGTGTTAAGGGTCCTCATTTATAAAGCGTGCGTATGCACGGTTTTGATCGTAAAGTCCATTTTATAAAAACTGTCTTTGACGTGGAAAAGTGCTTTGCGTCACGTAAGGATCTGAGCAGATGTACGCACTTTTGCTTGTTCGCAGTGGCGGCTCGTGACTGCTCATCTGAGGGACGCAAATTCAAAATAAGTGTTCGGAGTGTCATGTGTGTTGCTTGCGTTTTCAAAATATGTGTTTGTTGCGTCATGTGAACCATGTGCATCACGTGTTTTGTCAAAATAAGTGTCTGCTGCACACGTGTCAAAACTGTTCAGACGCGTCTAAAGTGTTTATGATAAAAGAGACGCTCACGTTTACAAAATACACGCAAGACACTCAATTAACAGTAAACTCTGATATCGCATGAGATTATGCAAGTATCTGGCAAACGCGAGCGTCTCTTTTATCATAAACCCTTTAGACGCGTCTGCAGCAGGCAGTTATTTTGACAAGACATGTGATGCACATACACGCACTCGACGCGCAGAACACATATTTTAAAATTACGAACCACACACATGACGGGCTACATACATGTTGTGACCAACTTCGCATCTTGCGCCCTCGAAAAAAGAAGTTACCGGCCGCCACTGCTTGTTCAATTGCTTTAGGTTTTTAGAAAATATTCTTGCTGCTCGAAAAGGATTTAAACATTGACAGGTGCTTTTTTATATATAAATGACATTAATTAGGCATCGTTTAAATGCGTCGATTGAAACTATTTAGCTGCGCACAATTTCAAGATCATTTGTGATTTATAGACTTCAAATCTATATGCGCACGTTCATTTTTTGAATCACAAGTACACACTTTTGAGAAATGATCGTAAGATCAAATTTAGGCCATTTTATTCCGAATGTTTTATAAATACGGTCCCAGGATTATTTGGGCGGGGCTTAAATGGTGGCTCGATGATACACTGGAGTCACCGAGCATGGCCACGCCCCTAACACAATCGTGAGCATCCATTCAGGTTGTAGCAGTAGTTGAGAGAAACTGCAGCTTTCACGTGAGTGGGCGTGGTTTCAGCGGACACGCCCCCAGCATTTGAGAGCAGAAAATCATGCCTGTTTTACCAAGATTTTTTTATTTATTTGCCTTTTTTCATTCAGATTTGGCTGGGTGGTCTGTGGTGTCACAAACTGAGAACACATTTGCCCAATTGGTACCGCAATGTGTACACAGCCTAAAGGTCATCATGGGTTTGATCCCTAAAAAACGCACATAGCCTAAAGGTTAAAGTAAAATTTATTTGGATTAACGCTTCTGTTTAATGCATAAATGTTAAACTATACCATTTGGTCCTGTCCACCAGACATAAATTGCATGGAAAAGCAATAGGACATTTTTCCATAGCAAACTAAAGGTCCTACGTAGTAGGTTCAATCTCAAAGTCTCCAATTAATCTTAAAGGGGACATTTCACAAGAAATTTTTAAGATGTAAAATAAATCTTTGGTGTCCCCAGAGTACATATGTGAAGTTTTAGCTCAAAATACCTACTCTGTAGGTGAGATGAAATGTGTCGTTTTTGGGTATATCCTTTTAAATGCAAATGAGCTGATATAATGTAAACACTGATTGCCATAATGGTGCTTTGTTAAATAAATAAAAAAACACAATTGTGCTGTCAATCATTGTGTTGGATTAAGGGCCGGTACTAATATAATAAGATCCCCTTTTGACATCACAACGGGAGCCAAATTTCAATGACCTATTTTTTTCACATGCTTTCAGAGAATGGTTTAACAAAACTAAGTTACTAGGTTGATCTTTTTCTAGGTTGATAAAAGCACTGGGGACCCAATTTCAGCACTTAAACATGGAAAAAGTCAGATTTTTATGATATGTCTCGTTTAATTCCTGTCAGTAACATTAAAGAGATTTTTGATCAGTTAGCTTGTGATATTCACACTTTTCTTGTGATTCAGCATGACTCACGTTTCACAATTTTTGGGGGGTTGTTTTCTGCATACAGTATGGCTTCGTTCAGTTTTTAAAGATCACTTTCTGCTTAAAAATGTGCGTGACAGATGTAGCATAAGGTAAACGTGTAGCCGTGGATAAATGTGTCTTTGCCCGACTCCTGTTTATTCTACCTGTATCATCCTCAGCAGCTGGGCTGTTGTGTTTGCAACGTGATTAATAGACGTCGAGCTCCAATATTTAAGTAACCTAATTAAGAGCAAAAAAAATCCTCTCTTGCGCTCAATTACGTCTAATTTAGATAATTGGAATGCTTTAGTGCATTCGAAACTTAATTACGACTTTTGAAGGAGACGTGACTCGCAAAAGACCGACACGCTATTTGTCACTGTCTCTCTCGTACCTCCCCACCGAAAGCTTTTCTGCGGCCTTTGAAAAGCTCCCCCTTAAGTTCAATTAAGGCGGCGCTGCAGAGCTATGCTCCAGGAGAATACGTTCACCGTCTCCTGTGATTAAACAGCCTACAAATCAGATGTCACATTCGCTGTTCGCCGCACCTTTTTCACAGCTGAGTCAGTGCGCTTAGCCATGCGCCTTGATGGAAGATGAATAGTAATTTTTGTTCTTCTGCCACGCAAGGTGCCACTTTGAACGGATTACGCTTCCCGGATGCATGCGAAGATTCGATTCTTCCCTCTTGCCGCAGAAATGAGCTTTTGCCACAAATATTCAGGCCGCTGGCAAAGCAGAGAGTAATCAAAGCAAGAAATATGCAAACGCTGCAGGAAAACACACGCTTTAAGTATTTAAGACCGGAGAATAAAGCACCTTTAATATTTCTTGAAGACACATCGACTCGCTTTGGATTGAGTGGCCAGGAAAATTGCTGTGATATTGATTGTGTAATGCTTAAGTAGGACTTGTCGATACTTTATTTGAACCCAAAGGCTTTGTTTTGCAATTTGGAAATGACCGGAGGCAAATGCACAGCATACAGGGATGATTTTCTTGGAATGTGCATGTGTTAAGAAAAAAGACAAAATGCTTCATCCACTAACTTGTGGTAACATAACAAACTGTCTCATGGATATAAAATGAGAGGTATCACAGTCTTAAGCCCTGGATACACTGCAGGATTTTTGCACTCCTGTAAGTTCATTACCATTGTGCAACATGGATCATTTAAACTTGGGTACGACAAGCATGTAGGATGTACGATGATGTCGGAGGCTTTGGCGGCTGCGTCACACGTTGTATCAGCAAACATACTTTGCATTGATCATGCTGAATATCTGACAAACTATCGTAGGCTATCTTTGGATGCAAGACCGGGAAAACGACCATCTTTGAACCTTTCTCACTGTACGACCACCGATGAAGAGCCACGATCACAGAAATCACAACGATTGTTTCACGATGGCAAACTTTCATCTGGGACAGCCAAAAATTGTGCTGTCTATCTCAGGCTTTAGATCATAGTATAAGTAATTTTAATTTTACATGGTAATGATACGTTGATAAAGGTTAGCAAGAAATTTGTTGAATGAATGGTTATACAGTATAGTACAAGTGCATATGGTGATGCCCGTTTTGGACAATATACTGCAGGCCCTTACACTGCAAAAAATTATTTTCAAGAAAAAAACTCTTGCATAGAACAAAAAAAAAATCTGCCAATGGGGTAAGCAAATTTTTCTTGAATTTAGTGTTTAAGAAAAATTTTCAAAATTTTAGCTTACCCCATTGGCAGATTATTATTATTATTATTTTTTTGCTTGTTTTATGCACAAAATTACTTAAATTTGATATTTTTGATCTAAAAACTAAACTTATTTTCTTGGGTCATTGTGCTCATCAAGAAAAAGCATCTTAATTTAAGAATTTTTAGATATTTTTACTGAAAACAAGACAAAAATACTAAGACATTTTTCTTGAAAATAATTTTTTTCCAGTGTAAATATCAAATTTGAATATTTTTTTACGAACTTGACTAGACACCAGTGGCAGCTCGTGACTTCTGATCCGAGGGGCGCAAATTCAAAATAGGCATTCGGGGTGTCATTTGTGTTGCTTGTGTTTTCAAAATACGCGTCATGTTAACCATGTGCATCACGTATTTTTTTCAAAATAAGTGCCTGCTGCACACGCATCAAAACCGTTTATGATAAAAGAGACGCACACGTTTACAAAATACACGCAAGACACTCCCTTAACAGTTAACCTTTTAAAAAATGATGCATGAGATTATGAGAGTATCTGGCAAACGCGAGCGTCACTTTTATCATAACCCCTTTAGACGTGTCTGCAGCAGGCACTTATTTTGACAAGACAAATGAGTAGGATCGCTCGACGCGCAGAACACATATTTTGAAATTACAAACAACACACATGACGGGCTACATGCATGTTGTGACGAACTTCACATCGAGCGTCCTTGAATAAAGAAGTCACCGGCCGCCACTGCTAGACACAAACCAAAATATACAATTATTCATAAACAAGTCATAGAAACAGCTTTATATTATGTTACGTACAAAACATTGAAATTAACTTATTATTATTAACTTTTTCAGCACATAAATTAAATTGTCAAGGTTGCATGGCAATCTTCGCTTGACTTGTTTGGGACACATGCCTGTATGCTTTTTCACATTTACTCCTATTCACATTTCAATGTAAAATTCTCATTAAAGGAGACGAATGATATCTGCACAGATTCATAAATAATACAAAGGTTGTCACATTTCTGCTTTATAACGCTATACCATCAATCTCCACAGATTTACATTTTCTAAATGAAATAACGTTTCCTTATAAAATAAAATGGCATATAATCCACATTAAGATCACAAAGAGAAAAAGACAGAACATGACAACATCCCCATTGAAGGAGGATTAAGGGAGAAACTCACAGACTGGAGATATCGCTCTCCTTTCTTCTCTTGAGTATGAAATCGTTGTCAAGGGGCTCGTTCCCATGGCAATTCCATCCACCGTGTCTGGGTTTCCAGCATGGCCGTGCCCAGACCTTGAACGCCGAGAGGATGAGTTTTCTAGGTTCACGCTGAACAAAAGAGGAAGTGTCTCACCCCCCTCCATCCCGTCTGTCCTAGGGCTACAGCAAAAAGGTTTATAAAGAGACAATCTGTGAAAAGAGTTTCAGTATGTCTACATTACGCCGAGACAGCATTCGTTCTATAATTGTGGTTTTTATTATACATGGCTTCCTAATTATCTAAACAAGCAGTAAAGCAGTGTCTGGAAATACATGGGGGTCTGGAGCTACAGGGCACGTAAAGCAGGAACGCTTTCCCAAGTCACCAATTAACCCCAATCTTTATCTAAATTATACTGTGACATCTTGTTTAAGCTTGACTTTGTCATTACTACAACCACACACACAGTAAAAACATGGTGTTTGTACAGTACGTGTAGCTCTCATTTAAAGAAACAATTCAGACACACAGTCTTTATTTTTTTCACAAAGGTCTTTATTGGCTTCACTAAGTCATGTGAGTACTATTTTCACTGTATCTTTTTAGTCATTTTTTGTTTATGGCATCAGTGGCGGCTGGTTACTTTTCTTCCGAGGGGCGTGAATTCAAAATATGTGTTTTGAGTGTCATGTGTGTTGCTCGTAATTCCAAAATATGTGTTCGTTGCGTCATGTGAACCATGTGCATCATGCGTCTTGTCAAAGTAAGTGCCTGCTGAACACACGTCGAAATGGTTTATGATAAAAACTTTTAAATATGGGTATTTTTCTTAAAAAAGAGATCAGATTCTGAAAGATTTTCAAAACATACATGAAGTTTAAAATTAGTAAAAAAAAAATTGCTTCAGTTTTTTATAAATTGGGTATAATCGTGGTATTACATATTAACATAAAAACTCATCAGAAGCACGTTTTTTTTCATGCAATTGTTTTCTCTTAATTGACAAGATAACTCGTCAATTGCGGGAAAAGAGTTAAGGGAGTATCTGGCAAATGCGAGTAATTTTTTGTTTATGGCATCAGTGGCGGCTCGTGACTTCTCTTCTGAAGGGCGTGGATTCAAAATATGTGTTTGTTGCGTCATGTGAACCATGTGCATCATTTGTCTTGTCCAAATAAGTGCCTGCTGCACACGCGTCGAAATGGTTTATGATAAAAACTTTTAAATATGGGTATTTTTCTTAAAAAAAAAAACATAGCAAAAAGTTGCAGTTTTGTCGTTTTTTTAAGAAATCAGATTCTGAAAGATTTTCAAAACAAACATGGAATTTGTAAAAATTTTTTGCTTCAGTTTTTTATAAATTGGGTATAATCGTGGTATTAAATATTAACATAAAAACTCATCAGAAGCACGTTTTTTTTTCATGCAAATGTTTTCTCTTAATTGACGAGATAACTCGTCAATTGCGGGAAAAGAGTTAAGGGAGTATGTGGCAAATGCGAGTAATTTTTTGTTTATGGCATCAGTGGCGGCTCGTGACTTCTCTTCTGAGGGGTGTGGATTCAAAATATGTGTTCGTTGCATCATGTGAACCATGTGCATCATTTGTCTTGTCCAAATAAGTGCCTGCGGCACACGCGTCGAAATGGTTTATGATAAAAGAGACGCTTTCGTTCACAGAATACTCACAAGGAAAGTCACTTAACATTAAACTCTGATTACACATGAGATTAACTCATTCCCCGCCAGCCAAGTTTCACAAAATGCATTCCAGAAAAATTTTCTTCTAAAAATATATAAACATACAAATATATTAGATGAAAGAACAGACCCTCTGCTTTCACACAAACAAACAAAATGGTTTTATCTTATATATTTTTCCCTGATTATAAAACTCTTAAATATGGGTACTAAAAAAATTAGAAAAAAAACTGAAATAATTGCATTTTTGTGAAGGTTTTTTTTAGACATCAGATTCAGAACATTTATCAAAACATACACAGAGTTTAAAATTAGTAAATCATTTTTTGCTTCAGTTTTTTATAAATTGGGTAAGTGCGGTATTATATATTAACATAAAAACTCATCAGGAACACGTTTTTTTCATGCAAATATTTTCTCTTAATTGACGAGATAATTCGTCAATGGCAGGGAAAGAGTTAAGGGAGTATCTGGCAAATTAGTCTCTTTTATCATAAACCCCTTTCGAAGCACCTGCAGCAGGCACTTATTTTCATGACTTGCAGTTTACATGACGTGCCGAACACATTTTTTGAAATGACAAGCCACACACATGACGGGCTACATACATGTTGTGACGAGCTTCGGATTGTGCGCCCTCCAAAAAAGAAGTCATCGGCCGCCACTGATAAGTATAACTTTCACAGTATCTTTTGATTCATTTTTTGTTTATGGCATAAGTGGCGGCTCGTGACTTCTTTTCCGAGGGGCGTGAATTCAAAAAAATGTGTTTGTTGCGTTATGTAAACCATGTGCATCTTGCGTCTGGTCAAAATAAGTGCCTGCTGCACACATGTCAAAATGGTTTATGATGAAAGAGACGCTTTCGTTCACAAAATACTCACAAGACACTCACTTAACCCAAAACTCTGATTACACTTGAGATTAGCTCATTCCCCGCCAGCCTTTTTTTGAAAAGTTGCCCGCCAACATTTTTGTGATTTTCACAAAGGTTTCGCAAAATGCCTTGTAGGATAATTTTCATCTAAAAATATATAAACATACAAATATATCAAATGAAAGAACAGACCCTCTGCCTTCAAACAAAATGGTTTTTTGAAAAAAGCTGAAATAATTGCATTTTTGTGAAGGTTTTTCTATAGAGACTCAGATTGTGAATGATTATCTTAAAACATATATGGAGTTTAAAATTAGTAAAAAAAAAATTTTGCTTCAGTTTTTTTATAAATTGGGTAATCGCTGTATTACACATTAACATAAAAACTCATCAGGAACACGTTTTTTTCATGCAAATATTTTCTCTTAATTGACGAGATAACTCGTCAATTGCAGGGAAATAGTTAAGGCCGGGGTATACCTTTTTTCCGCGTCCGACTCGTTCGGGCACGCGTCCGCGCAGCTTTCCAAGTATACTCCCTGCGGCTACACGCAGATGGCCTTATTCGACACTATACGCAATACAAATGATCTCTTATTCAAATTATTAGTCTAACAGGCCGTCAGGGCAAACACAGTTTAGTACAAACAACAAGACAACAAAGAACAGGAATCAAACATTATGGTAACAAACATGCTCCACAGCTTTCTGTTCTTGGAAGAAGTAAAAGTTAAAGAAGAAAAACGATAGTGTGTGTGCAAATGCTGTCTATTTCCTTTGTATAATTGTTTATAGTGGAGTGACCTGTCTAAATATTTTCACTCGCATGCGCTGTTGTACGCGGACTGTACGCGCACTGTCTGCGCGGTCTCAAATTTTGGGCTGCACGCGGACGGTCCGCGCGGCCGGCAGCAGACCCTCCTGATGACAAAAATGACGTCATGCGGACGGCGCGCATACGCAAACGTCCCTAGTATACTTTCGGCTTTAAGGGAGTATCTGGCAAATGTAAGCGTCTCTTTTATCATAAACCCCTTTCGAAGCACCTACAGCAGGCTCGTATTTTCATGACTCACAGTTTACATGACCTGCCGAACAAAAATTTTGAAATGACAAGCCACACACATGACAGGCTACATACATGTTGTTACGAGCTTCGCACTGTGCGCCCTCAAAAAAGAAGTCACCGGCCGCCACTGATTAGTAGTAGGGATGTCAAATTATGCATTTTCCCATATTCGATGATCATTTAAATTAACGATCAATCAATCGAATAATCGTTAACAGTAATAGTGCAATAAGCCATTACAGCAGTGGTATATAGCCAATGACATAGAAGTGTGCATAAAAACGCCAGCTTCCTCACGCGAATTAAAAGATTTTATTTTGTCTAAATAATATGCTAGTGGGATTGTAAAATAAGTCAAATGTAGTTGGTGTTTTGATAAAAATCATCAATTTAATCTCGTAACGAAATATAATGACTAATAGACATAGTAAACTCCGCCTCATAACGGGCACTCCGCACAGTCGCATGCATCCATGACAAAATAAAAGTTTCATTATCATCAAGTGTTATTTTTCTAGTTGTTCACCTCGCTTTCTGAGTCGTCGATACACCGCTTGTTGTAATTATATCCAAGAAGCACACGAAAGGGCACTTTTCCCGTCGTTACCTCAGCTTTAGACCTGCGGCGTACTTTCAGCAAAGATGCTTATGTTATGAAGACTTCAACCTTCCATTAGAAAACCCGCAACAGTGTTTAGCGTGTAGCGCCTCGGCCAGTCATGATGATGATCAATGATATACTGTATGCTGCGGGCATTCAGAGTGTAACGACAGTCAGTTACAGTTTACATTTAACAGTTTCTTGCCAGAATTTAAGTTTTTCATTTTAATCTGTTTATTAAAAACGGCTTCTGGACGCCTTCCCTGTGTAAAGCAGCGTTAGCAGCGCTGCTATGCTAATCTTGCAGGCTTCCCTGAAGAGGGTCTTTGCTTTCAGTATCCTAACTGTGTTTAGATTTTCGGCATCGGACCCTCTCAGATCCTCTGCGGATGCAATTTTGTTACGTTAGCAGCCAGCCTCGTCTCGAATGAGGACAAAAAGCCCAAGTGTGTGTTTGGCATCGAGCATCATTGTGATCATGGCTAGTTTAACTTCTTCGCGCTTGGTTCGTTTTTTCACCAGCTGTGTATGTGCTTTGCGCAGGCGCCGGACACACGTGCTTGCTTTTTCGTCAATCGTTAAGTTTTATCGATTTAATTCTTATCGACAATTAATCGAAGATCGATTAATTGTTTACATCCCTAATTAGTAGCCTACTACTTTAACAGTATCTTTTTAGTCATTTTTGGTTCTTGGCAGTAATGAAGCACTTATATTCACGTGTCAGCAATTTTCCCAAAATGTCCAGATGAGGGGTCTTTGTTGGGGACAGAGTCAAGGAAGGAAGTCAAACACAGGGACTGCCTCATTCTGACCTCAAGAGAGTATTTTCCCCGTCGAGCTGACGAAAACACAGGACAGGAAACGATGCCTTGTGGCACTTTATCTAATTTGCCACATAAAAGTCTGTGGGTCAAACAGAGAGTTTTGAGTTGTTCTTGTCGGCACGCATCTCTAAACCAGACCTAGGCTTCAAGCAGAGCTAAACTTTGTCCATTTTACTAAAACTGTTATCAAATTAACCCATCTTAGCTGTGGTAAATGTGTCAACACATCATGTCTGACAGTTCATTAACATCCGCAATGGGTCATTGCTGTGAAAATGATGTTATTCACTAACTTTCTGTGTCTGCGTATAGTTGCACCAGACCAGAGTGTTTTGACTTTCTTTCATAAAAGTCCCTTGCTCACAAAAAGAGACACAAGTCAGAGGAAAACCCTTTGCCTGTCACGCTTTCTTTTTCATGCTTTCCCCCTTTATTTTGGACGATTGAGTGTGCAAACCCGTACTCCTTCACTGTCAGTCACTGCTGTGCACTGGGGACAGTTGCCAGGTTGACTGGGGAGACGGTTCTGCCAAAAGCTTGCAGCGTGAAGAGGAGGGAGTAGTCGCTCTGAAATCATAAACATTTCCCACTTCCTCCATCAGCTCTAAAAATACCTCACTGCCCTCCCTTCATCTCTATCAGCTATGCAAATATCAGTCCCTCCAACCAACTTTTGTTTTCCTCACGAATCATCACACCCCCCTCTTAGGTTTCGCTTGGTTTCTCACGCGGATGCGGCGCGCGCTTAGCCTGTTGTCTCTCGAGAGGCCATGTCTGAGCTCAAAAAGGCACTTGTAACGTCAAAGATGTCCGTTTTAGGTGCAGTTGGTTATTTTTCTGTCTGATGGATGAATGATTTGAAAGATTTAGAATGCTATTGGAAATGGACGTCATTTAAAATCTAGCCGTCCTGCAATTTAGGTAAAATTGCTGTTTACGGAAGGATTCAAAATTGCTTTTGAAGCTAAAAATAAATCAAACATTTAGCGTTGAGATAAAATGTCACCTTTGATTTTTTTTTAAACTGTCTTGTGGCTTTATTGTCAATGTAAAATAAAACTATTGTCGTATTTTCTACCCAGTCTCACAAATTTATGTATAGTCACGTCATTTTTTTTGTATTCTTTTTTGTGATACTGTCACGAATTTATGCGTTTTTCATGATCATATCACGAATTTCTGTTTATGTGTCATTGTCATGTATTGGTTACTCAACTGCTTTTTCCTACCCGGTCTCCTGAGGATGCGTATAAATAGCACGAAGTGTAAAAATCATGCAATACATACGCCAAATTCTACTGTGGCGTGCATATGATACGCAAGTGCTTCGATCCATTCACTTAAATGGTGCACCTTTTTTTGTCGTTTTATTTATTGGTTTCTCAATTTTTTTCTGTTTTTAAACCATTTTCGCTTGGGTTAAGGTTAGATTTCAGATTTGGTTAATGAGGTTATTTAATATTCAGGTTTCTCCATGTTTTTGTCCATATTTAAGCCATGGTCCCTTGGAGTTGGGGTTAGAGTTGGGGTTTGGGTTAGGATGTCATTTTTATATAACAAAAAGTTGTTCTAACCCTAAAACCAAGCGAAAATGGTAAAAAAATTGCAAAAAATGGAGAAACCAATAAATAAAAAGACAAAAAAGATGCACCGTTTAATGCATCGTTCGTGCTATTTATACGCATCTTCAGGAGACTGGGCTGGCTTTTTCCTATTTTCAAACCATTTTCGCTGCGGTTTAGGGTTAGATTTGGTGTTTGCATTAGGATGTCACTTTAAGTATTGGTTTATACTAGTTTTTCAGATTTATTTTTTAATATTTTCTACATTTTAAACCATTGTCGCCTGCCGTTAGATTTGGGTTTGGGTAAGGATGTCATTTTATGTAAATCTAACCCTAAACCGAAGTGAAAATGGTAAGAAAATAGGACAAAACAGTTGAGTAACCAATACGTGAAAATGGCACATAAACAGAAATTTGTGATACGATCAAGGAAAAACACGGAAATTCGTGACAGTATCACGAAAAAGAATCAAAAAATTACGTGACCATAGGTATGTAATTTTGTGTGACTGGGCTGCGTATTTTGCATGATGCATGATGCAAATTCTTAAAACATAAAAATCTACTTTTTTAGTTGATATCACCAATCTATCTTTGAAACTATCCGATTCATGTCATTCTGTTTTGTAACATCCACTTCTCACAATCTACAAATCAAATCTTACTTCTTGCCTTTTTGCAAATTAAATTTTTCATTTCACTAGAAATCTGTCAAATTTCAGGCGTAAAGTGAGTTTCAAAAGTCCGTTTTGCAACATTTCATTCAATTGACCAAGTGGGAAAAATCCAATTCCTGGGACATGATTGTTATCTGAGATGCCATGTTCCCAATAGGATCGGATTGGATGCGGGCAGCCATGGATAACCACACCTAACCAGTCATGTCCAAGACACAGTAAACAGAGATTCGTATGACAGCGTTCATAAATCCACATAGCCTCTCATCCCGGAGCTAATTAAAGTCTCTCCGTCGCCGAAGCGGCATTATCCCGACTCCTAATGAACAATCTTCTCCTTGATTTTCTCTGATTGATTCTCACCTTTTCATTCGAGTGGCTCACCTCATTAACTGCGTATTGTCTAGAACCCTCGGCCGTCGACGCCTTTCAGATTATTCGTCCGCCCCATGCCCGAGCGCTGTAATTAGACAGGAACATAATAAAGAGTATTCTTCATCAGCGGCCCACCTCTGCTTTAATCAGCCGGACACAATGAGATCTTACCGGTTCCCTTCTGATCGGCACGCAACTGTCGCTGGCTGTCGCCGTAGATTAAGAAAAGGGGCCGTTTGGTTGACTGAAAGAGCAGTTACGGCCGACAACGTTAATTCCCTGCCTGCCGGTTGAGAGATTGGGTTCTCATGATGAGATGAAGCCCATTTACGCTGCTTATTTATTTATTTCTGAGGAGAAGTAATCTAGTGTGCTCTTAATTGGGTCTTTTTTCCTGTCTTTCTGCAAAACAAGCACAGACTGATGAAGTACACAAGAAGAACAGCATTTGCTAAGTGCAGATTTGAGTTTTGTGCCTTTTACTTTATGTTTGCTACAGTAGTTTGATGCATAATCTCAACATACTAATAAAATTTTGTGCATGCGGTAAAACAGCCATATGCAATGATGCATTTCAAAAATATATTCATTTTGCATTTTAATTGTATTTTTACATTTGTGAGTCACACGATTTAAGAGATTAGTACAACTGTGGCTAATTTAACTTTGGTTCATTCGTCGTACAGGAAATAAAGGGTCAGATTAAGTTCATTGCATTGTGGTATAAGTACACTGTAAAAAAATTCCGTAGAAATTACAATGTTATTGCAGCTGGGTTGCCGGTAATTTTCCCGTAGATTTAAATGTATGTTATTTACTGGCATGAGTTTGTTCAAAGTTAAATAATTTTTTTAATATTAACAAGTCTTTATAAAACTATACAATAACAGCCTCATGCAAAGCATTCTGGGAACCAGAAATCATTAACAACCTTTTTCTGTTTTTTGCTTCAGATTTTGTTTCCCAGAATCTTTTGCTTGATGCTTATTTTTTAGTTTTACTCTGTAAAGTCAAAGACTTGTAAATGTTTAATGTTCATTTAACTTTGAACAAAATGTTGCCAGCAAAAAAACATAAATTTAAATCTACGGTAAGTTACCGGCAACCCAGCAACAATTTCTATGGATTTTTTTACAGTGTAGTCATTGTTTAGCTAGTAGATAACATCACACTATTATTTGGATAAAAGCACTTTCTGTATTGATGACTGTTACAAATACCCGTGAATTCTGGTGAAATACATTTTTCATGCATCATGTTGTACTGTAAGAAAAACTGTTTCTGGATCAGCCTTTTTGCCTATGAAGCAAAGGTGGAAGCATGCATGAACTGAATGGCATCCTGTTTAAAAAAAACATAACATCAACACTGGAATGCAATCTAAAGGTCTGCTGTGATGTTTTGTAGACATTGTTCGCTCTCTCTCTCTCTCTTTGTTTCTGACCATGTTTCTTTTATCCCAGGCTTCAGTGTGCACTCGTTCAGCAGAAATGGGCTGCGGGTTGAGGAAGTTCCGTCAGACGGAAGACAACAGTCCGGGAAAAATCTACTCCACCCTAAAAAGGCCACAGGTGGAGACCAAGACTGGGGTCGCCTACACCTATCAACACTTAGACTTCCTGGTGGGGAAAGACGGTAAGATATCTTTAGTTTAAGGTTTCTGTCTGAACATATACAAATTCGTTCATTGGAAGTGTTGCTATTAATATGAATAGGGGACAACACAATGTTTCAATATGGCCGCTCTCTGGCAATTGAAGTCCCGCTTTCCACCTAAAAGAACCAATCATCTATCGATCAAGACTGACGATTTTTGGGGGGAGGACCTCTGTATAGGGTAAAGTGAGACACTTGCCAACCTATGGGAAAAAATCTTTTTCGGGGCAATTTCAGCTTGAGAAACAAAAGTTCCCATGAAATAAAACCTGCAATTCTTAGTTTTAATGGAATATTGCAGTGTTCATCAGAGTTTCCCGCAGCACTTTGCAGTTCGGGTGGCCCGCCTAAGCTGGGAAACCCTACCGCCTTAACAAGGTCATAAAAATAATAATAATGATAACTTTGCTGCACAAAAGGCCTCAAGTGCCGTGGTCTGTCACTGTATGGAGGAAAGTTTATAAAACGCATGTCCGTGAGAATTGTAAGTGAACTTATGTTTTGGGTTTATTGTATTAGTCTATAGTTCTTGCAAATTTAAAGTAAGTTAGCAGGTGATTTTTGTTGTTTGAGCAACCTGCTAGCTAGGTTTAACGTGCCTGTTGATTCGATATACTGTAATTGTTGAGCGCTCTTGCTCATGTTATTTATGTGCATTATTTACATGCTACAATAGTTACACTCCTTTAAGATAATGTAATTAATAGTGGGAAATAATCCGTTTGTACAATCTTCGCGCTATCTATCATCGTTCGCCAGACGTTCTACAACATCTGCTTCAGTTTGTGTTTATTAACCCTTTAGTTTTACTTCATCACGCAGCTATTCCTGTTAGAGGTAAAATATTTAATTCATTAATAATCTAGTATGTGTTCATTTTCTGTGAAGAATTTTATTTGAGTGTTTTTATTAAAAATATTTTAATATTAAACATGACGCATACCCCCCTTTGATTGCCATGCCCCCGGATCCACCTTCCCGCCCAACCCTACCACCTTAACTAACACATTTTCTGTGGGAAACCCTGGTTCATTATAAAAATGTTTCTGTGTGGGTCATTTTTTTATTCATGCCCCCTTATAAATTTTTATTTTGAAATTTTTATAAACTTTAAAAATTTGAAAATGTACTTCCGCCCTCTTGTGCCGATCATTCACTGATGACGTCAGCTAGATGCCCACTCCAACTTTCAGTCTGCTGCGAGTTTCATTTCTGAATGAAACGCCTCATTTTCTATATCCAATCAATGCACAGTGGTGTACATGAACCATGCCCATTATTTTCCTATTGTGATTTGAAACACAAATGGATGAAAAAAGTTTCATCCTATCTTCATTTGTTCTCTTTTTATCTTTATATGGGTAAGTTTCTTCAAAAATACATAATATTTAAACAAAAAGCTGATATAATTGCATTTTTGTAAAGGACTTTCGTTAGAGATCAGATTCAGAACGATGATCAAAACATACACAGTAGTTTTTACGGTTTTCAAATCAGTGGATACTTGTTTTATAAGTGGGGTAAAAGCAAAATAGTGAAAAATAGTAAAATAGGGGTAATAGTGAAAAAATGGAAGCGTTTTCTCTTAATTGAAGAGATAACTCGTCAATGGCAGTGAAAGAGTTGAAAAGGGTCACATATTAAAATAAATAGAAATGTTTGTAAAAGTTTGTAAAAGATAAAAATAACGCAATTTCATAACGAAAATAAAATAACAGAGTTTCAGGGTCTAAATTGTATGCCATCCATGAAAGGAGATAAAAATGTTGAGGTAATGAATAATCTGAGAGGAACCTTTGAAACCAAATGTTTGCGCAATGCAATGTTTCTTGATTCTTTACTGCTTAAGAAATCCCCAAAGAGATGACACTAGCAAATGACGAACCTAAATCCTCCCAGAATACTCGGTGTGAATCACAGCTGTCTGGTAATACCACAATACCACATTTCCAGACAGACCGTACCCGTTTCTTCTGGAGTTGATGTGTTCCTGTGAGGCCGATTTCAGGTGAACAGTCAGGTGTCTGTGATCTGATGTGATGATGGTGAGACACTGGAACCTGCAGGCTGTGAGGTGGTTAATAGAAGAAACTCCTGAGGGTCTTGGCTAAATATAACCGTCAGTGTTGTTATTTCTCACAAGCTGAGCCCGAGTCGCGTCGTCTTCCTGTGTGTTGAGATGCAGTGCGAGCGAGAACTGTCAATGACAATGGCTAAGATCCCAGCAGATCAGAATAATCCTGTAATACTAAGATCTGTGTGTGCCAGCATACCCACATTTATCTCTGTCCTCCTTATTCCTTTATCCCACTAACACTTAAATCAAATCTTTTTGATCATTACACATCCAGGGTCTGAGGATGAGGATGTTGCAATACAACATCACGAACATGTTACTATTTTTCTACTCTCTGCAAAGCAGCTTTATTTATAAAGCCACATTATTTTTTTGGTAATGCATCAGATTTTGTAAGTAACAGGTTAATCTTCCTAATAAACTTCCTAGTAGTTTTTTTTAAAGATGGATCTTTAACAAAGTTGATGTCTATGAAGCTTTGGGAATTGATCACTTTATTCTTAAATTGTATGATATCTGACCATAGCTGGACAAACATAAACCAGATACTCTACCTCAAATGGCCAGTCACAAGATAGATGTTACATCTTGTATTGTTTGGTAAAGGTATGACTACGGTTGTGTCTCAATCTGCTTTCTACTTCATTAGGCAAGCACACTGCAGAAGGAGTCTGACATTTCTATGGCCCATTAGCAAAATCATAACGCAATGAAACATTAGCGCTGTTGAAATTCCCAAAATGCACCATTTAAAGCAGCTGCTCATCTTATACACTCATAATGTGTTTAACATGGTGGGCAACAACCTATAACAGATACACTGGGCTGTTTCAACCCATGGTTGGGGAAAACATCGACAAACCCAACAAATGGTTTACATTAATCATAAAATGTCCATATCTGACCCAAGCATGGGTTAAAACAAATCCCAGGATACACATATACTGACAAAAATACCTTGAATGCACTAAGGGCGGGATTTTCTAACAGCTTGCACCAGCACAAACCATCATTTTGGCCTTAACCCTGGAGAACCCAAGAAGATTTTGGGTAGCAACAATTAACATTGGCCAAATTTGACCTCGTGGGTTCTCCAGGGTTAAGGAACGACTGTTGGGATTTTTTAAACAAGTAACCGTTTATTTGGAATGCCAGAGGAATATATTATCCAAAAATATTGTTTTCCAAGCCATGTTATATTTTATTTGCTGAAGGAAATAAAAGAGGGGTCACCACCCAATATGTGTTTCAAAACTTATTGTAAACCTTCATTTTTTTTCCCTCTGGTTCTTTTCAGTGTACAATGGCTTCGTTAGCTGGGATTTCACACCCTAAAATTATAGCTGAGATATCTGTGGTGCTGAACTTAAGTGCATCAGGCGTTAGTAGTTCACCCGCACCTGAGGATCAACAGCTCTGCTTATTTGTGACCTGAACTAAATTGTGCTGCTCTTAATTGCGTTGGTCATTATGAAAATCAGCTTTTGTGCTTGTGTTATTTATTTTGTGTCTTTTTAGTACATAACCTGCATATATTACCACTCCCATAAGCTTTTTTGGAATTGCGCTCTTTCGCCAATTTGCCCCATTTAGTTAATCTGGCCCTATAAGTTACTTTGCATGAAAATGCCATTTAAATCCAATGGTTTGGTTTGTCCAAATTTCACCCAACCATAGGTTAACACAATGCAAAAGCTTTTTAAAAGTGTACCATCAAGGGCACTGAACAAAAAAAATGATATTATAGCAAAAGCAAATCACTTGTGGTGTTTTACAGCAAAACTTTTTAAAAATAAAAGTTTATATTTTTATTGTGTGACCTTCTAATAAACGGCTCATCTGTTTGCCAATGTCAAGACCCTTGATACACTCTAAAAAATGCTGGGTTATTTTCAACCCAGGGTTGGGTCAAAAAGGGACAATGCCAGCAGCTGTGTTAAAATTAACCTAGGAAATGTTTATATGTGACCCAACAATGGGTTGAAACAACCCAGCATGGGTTAAATTACAAAAAAAAGCCCAGCATTTTTTAAAGTGTAATTGTTGGTTTTGCATTGGCATATTCGAATAAGACACAACCCCTGAAAGAGAAAATTACTGGTGCGTCCTTTGCCAAATCAATTCAGATATACAGCTAGACATTTGAGATGATAGTTTTTCTGCACTGTTTGAGCTATGATCATAACCGACCAGTCATATATGACCTTGAATATGTGCGAGATGAGTGACTGTGTTCATTGGCGTGTATAAAAACTGATGTTCAGCTGTATTGGCTCATATCTCACAGTTTCGTCCATATGTCTCATTTCTCCGACTCTATTATTGCAAATATATACTGCTATTCATAAAGAAGTTGCAGATCATTTCAAAGGGTGGGGGGGAGGAGGTCGAGCAGCAAATGTTTCATCAACATGGCAAAGACAATAAAGTCTCTCACGCAACGCTGCCTCACATTGCTTAATGTTCCCTGACGCTGTGCAAGTGGCAACATTACATTGCGCATTTGTTAATCGCCTTAATCAAATTTATGCCTCTATGATCAAAACGTACCATTCATTACTTTCGTTATAAATGTAAGAGCGAGACATTGTGTCGAATTCACAGATGTATTAGAAATCGGCCCATCTATCCATTTTAACATGTTTTGGGGAAATTGCGACACGCACCAGATGTTGTAATTACGAAGGACAGATTCGGCTATCAATTTAATCGACTGCTTTGATTGCGCAGTAAAGAAAAATGACAGACGAGGTCTCTGTAACGTGTTGGTGCCATTAGAATCAAATGGTTTTGTATGTAAAGTGCAAAATGTGTAATATGTAAATATATACTGTGCTCAGATCTGCATTTGAAACAAGATGATAGAAATGTTGGATTTCTTAGTATAAACAAACGGTTCTTATCAAATTCAACCAAGGCAATAATGGTTTTCCAAGGTTTTCATGCTGATTCAGTTTTTCATTAGTTCTGGTCTGGTTCTGGTCTTGCTGGTGGTGTCATTCATTGTGACTTTTTGATCGATTTTGTGGACAAATGGGATCTTAATGCTGCTTTCAGACCAGCCGAGGTAGAGGCGTCAAGCGCGAGTGATTTCAATGTTACGTCAATGTAAAGACGCGTTGATGCGCGTTTGGAGGTCTCGCGGCGCGAATGAGGCGTTGCGCTAGACACGATTTCGCCTCATTCACGTGTCTAGTTTGAGCGTTGCCATTGCAAACGCGCGATTTGAAAAATTTAAACTTTGCCGTAAAAACGCACCATGTTAACCAATCAGGAGCTTGCTCTAGTAGTGACGTGATTACAGGAAACGAGCGTAGTCGCAGAAGCCTATGGAAAGCCCTCTCATGATGCGAATTTTTGCGTGAATGTCTTGATGACTAGAATTTCACGCACGAATGAAGCGAGTAAACTCAAAATGTTCAAGCGGCAAACTAGACGCGGTAGATGCGAATTTAACGCCTTAAACATGGCTGGTGTAAACCCACGGTAATGGTTAAGTAACTCGGCATCCTAAACTAAACATAATTATACTGATGACCAATGATGCATGATGCAAGAGCCCTACTGTATAAGCCAGCAACTTTAGACCGCAGAGAACTCTGGGCCGGATCCGCACCGGAGTCAGCAGCTCTGGTGTAGATCTGGCCAAGAGTTGGCAGCTTTGGTGCAGATCTGTCCCGGAGTCGTCTGCTGTCTGGGACATTTAAGCAATCGATTTAACAGAATTACACTGAATTAATGCTCTGTGTTAATTGGGATTTTTCCAAAAATGGTAAACTGGAAAACATCCAACTCTGTTGTTTTTGCAATACTGCTGTGCAAAAAACACCCACGT